>NC_045622.1:24085984-24389015 GCF_009829155.1 Mustela erminea
AAAACTGGGGGGTAACAATGCAAAGATGAGAGAGGAAAGGTCTCACTGGGGCCAAGGGCAAGCTCAAAAGCAGCCTCCTCACAAACCCATCCGGGCCAGCCAGGCTCCCTCGCTCCCAGGGCACTGCTCAGTGAGTTCTAGAATTTCAGGCAGACTTAGAAAATCTGGAGAGTTCTGAAAGGAGCTGCCTCCAACCTACAATGGGCACAAATCAAGCTTCAGTTCTTCCATCTGTCAAATAATAGTAACAGGAATAGCTATCTCCCGGGGTCACCATACAGATAAAATGATGCTGTGTTTGGGAAAATTCAGATGGATGAGTGACAGACTATATAAAAGTGAGTTTGAACTTAGCCAGAGGGAGCTCAGTTAGACATAAGGAAGAATGTTTGACTGAAAGGATGACATGTGTTGTAGCTGTTTTCCAGTGAAGAGTCTTGCCTATGTTGACAATTTAAAACAGAAGCAGTAACTGTCTGCCTCAGATAAAAGCCGGATACTTCACAGGTGTAGCAGGGTGGGGTGGATATGTGGGGAAATGGGTGCCTTTTAAATGTGGATGTCACCTGCAGAAAGGGAGCGTTTGGGGAACTTGGGAAGCCTCTCTGTTCTCCGTTTGTCAGGGATTCTAGAAGATTCTCTCTTAAGAAAAGTGGCGGTATCACCAGTTGGAACATAGGGCCCGCATCGTCTTGACTAGGAGGCCTAGGGAAGCCTCTCTGTTCTCCGTTTGTCAGGGATTCTAGAAGATTCTCTCTTAAGAAAAGTGGCGGTATCACCAGTTGGAACATAGGGCCCGCATCGTCTTGACTAGGAGGCCTAGGGACGCGCAGGTTGGAGGTTTTCACTGCAGGACCGAGAGCTATCAGGATGCAAGGAGAGCAGAAGGGAGGAGACAGTCTGGGGCTGCTCCAGAAAGTGAGAGGCTCTGAAATCCAGGAGTGATGTTGAGGAAAATCCGCAGAGACCGGGGTGGGGGGGACCCAGTTCTGCCCTGACCAACTCAGGTGACCAGGCCCCGAGACAGTCATTTCCCTCCCTGAGCCATGGGGGCCACATTGCTGGCCGTGCCTAGAATATTCTGAAAAGCAGAAACGTGCTGTGCACAGGGGGATTACTTCTACAGATCCCGGGGTCGGGAGAGTCAGCAGAGCAGAGATGGAAACAGCCTCTCTCTGTCGGGAGCTGCCCCTCCTCTCCGTCCTCAGTCACGGTCACGGTCACAGGCAGGGCCCCCTGTGGCCGGGCATCTGGTCTGTAGTCAATTATGACACATGCCTGGCTTTTTCCCCATATCTGCATTTGGAAATGGGCCTTTCTGTGGTCTGGCTGTTGGAGTCCCCGGGGCCCCCTTGCTCACATGGCTAAGCACACAGACAGAACCATTGCAGGCCAGACTCCGTGATGATGAAGCGGTGAGCTGGGGTGGGGGGTTGGAATGGCACCACCGGAGGGGCTGGAGCCCTTAGAACAGAGCAGCCAATATTCAGGAATGAGGAGGCCAAAGCTTTAAGCAGCAGGGCCAAGAGGGGCAGGTGGCAGGGGAGATGGGAGGAAGCCTTGACCTCTTGGCTGCCTGGGGTTTATGGCACCTCTGACGTATTTGCAGCCTCGGGCAGGAAGAAAGCTATAAGACTCATTTATCCTGTGGATCCCGGCAGTCAGAAGAAAGGCTGGAACATGGGGAGGTAGCCAGAAGCAGCTGTCTCTAGGTCACGATTACACTGTGTGTCATTAGAAAAACGTATCTGTTTCTTGAAGCCACTAGACACAGTGTCACTGGGGATTCGTGTCTGTGGTGCAGGAACATAAGACAAGAGTCAGAAGGTCATGCTAAGCCCCCTTCCAGGACTTAGGAAGGGAAGAGACTTCCAAGAGCACTGAGACGTGCCCCACTTGTAGGCCAGCAGCCCTTGAACCACCTCCCAGACAGATGGACATGGGTTCCATGATTGATAAGGACTCCAGGTCCCTCTGAGATCTCTTCCTGGCTTCCAACACCTCTACAGCCCAATCTTCTCCTTGGTATCTACTCAAATCCTGAGGCTGAGATTTCAACCCACGGTCATCTTGTCTTCAGTAAGTAGGAGAAAACCAGCCCCTGCTTCTGTTGGAAAGCAATTTTAGCCCACCACCCTTGGCCAACCTCAAATGATGACCCATTTCCCATCTTCACTTCATTGCCACTCTAAGCAGAGTCCCCGGGAGGAATGGGGTCACTTTGTGCCCTGAGTGCTGGATCTCCCCACTTCATATTGCTCTAGGGGCCAGCCTGGACCCAGCACGCAGCCCTCGCCTCCCCTCCTTTCACTGCCACTAGACACTTTAAGAAGCATCTTAGTCCGTAGAAATCCACCAGACGGGAAACACCCAGCCAAAAGAACATGTGAATAAAAAGCTGAATAAAATCCAAATCCTGTGCACGTTTTTCTCCACTTCTCAGCTAGCCTCTTTCCTCAGTGGACTTCATCTCATCAGAGTCTTAACAGCAGTGAGGGTTAGCTTTGGTTCGGGAAGGAAACCTTGACTCTCCCACACAAGGGATCTGCGCAAGGCCAAGGAGCACAGAGAGCCCCAGCCCCTGAAGGGATTCTCAGGCCTGGTTCACGTGAGCATTCTCAGTTAGGACCTCTCAGGGCTTCTCTTCTCCCCATCTGAGAAGATGGAGTGGCTGCGAGAGGAGACCAAGCACTCCATCTCACTCAGGCCACCCTAGAAACAGACTCAGGAAGAGAGACCCATTAGTGAGAAGGTGCCATACTTATGCCCGTCACTCACACCCATCCTTCCAGTGATACCGAAACTTCGGCAGGATCGGGATTGTGTCTTCACCCTTTAGAAAAGCCCAACACAGCTTGGACTTCCCCAGAGGCCTTCTGAGGTGACCTTCGGACCATTCCTGTGACTTATCTCTGAATCCAGTTTGAGCTCTCTCCTGTATGCATAATTCATCAGCGGTCCAGATCCCTAACAGCATCAGAATACCTTGATCCCTGAAATGGTCGAATGCGCCATCCAGCACAAAGCTGGGATTATTCTTTTCTCTCTGAACATAACATCACTGGACTTGAACTCCAAGGGACCAAATTTTGGGGAGTCTTTTCCTGGGAGAAGTTAGCAACAGTTATACATGGTTTCCAGATTCTGTCGAGCTCCTCAAGGACAAATGGCAGATCTGGATAGAGCCAGAAAGCTCCCAAGAATTTAATCGAAGGCAGTGAACCATGAGTCTTCCCCTAGGGGTGGTCACCTGAGAGAGCTTTGGTTGTTCTAAGTGCAAAGACAGTATTAACCTGTTGCTTTCGCCTGCATTGTGTTGCATATTTAAATCTGCTCCCTGGGGATATGGCGCCACATTGATACACCCTGGTAAATACAGTTCCTGAACGCAAGCCAAGAAACACTGGTGTTTGTGCAATCGCAAGTGAGAGAGGGTGATGGACCTGGGGAAATTCTAAATAAATGGAAATTTCTGGCTTGTATTTCATAGCATATTCAAGAAGCTTCCTTTAGAAGCATAAGGGGGTGTCATTTGTCTAACCAGACTGCAAAATTTACAAGGCTTGATAACTACAGGATGTAAATATGTGCGCATGCCCACTGAGGTAGACAGTTGCCCCCTGGGAACCGTTTTAGGAAAATAACAACAGGCTTCTTTGAGTGAGAAAGTTACTGACCCAAAACGACATTGAGGGGATTCAGGCTGGTGTTTTCCCTGGGGACTTTGAGCAAGTCCATTTGCTTCTCTAGACCTTAGTTTCTTCTTTTGCACAATGGGTGACCTGGGCTTGATGAACCTTTAGAAGGATTGTTTAAAGTTAATTCCAATGTTCTGTTTTTTTAAATGTGATGCTGTTGGGTTGAATTTTACATTAACAGCTCAAGTCCTTAATAAGCGTTTCCTGGAGCAACGACTTGGGGTCAATAGTCTTGGACTCTCAATAGTGTTGAAGCTGTCCGTCTCTGTATTATTTTTGCTTTTTCCTATTATTTCTATTATTCCTCAAACAGAATCAGAGAGTTTCATGGGTAAGGACAGTGCTCTCTATTTGCTCATAGATTCTGACAAAGAAACAGCAAGGACAGCGACACTTTCTCTGCACATTCTTCACAATAAGCTCGGCAAGCACGGCTGAAGATCATTCCATCTGGAGTCAAGAACGGACTCCTATGAACCCCTTGACCTTAAGGTTATTATCTGATTATTCTTGACTTTTCTAGAGGTCTACCTTCTATACGTCTCCATACTAATTTTTATTTCTTTTTTTTTTCCTTTTTTTCTTTCTTCCTTCCTTCCTTCCCCTTTTTCCTTCCTTCCTTCCTTCCTTTCTTTCTTTCTTTCTTTCTTTCTTTCTTTCTTTCCTCTTTCTTTCTTTCGAAGGTGTTTGTTGGATGGTTCATCCCATTTTGTTTTTCCAGTTTCCACATACTCCCTGCTTGTTCATGGAGATTATGAACTACGTAATCAAGTCAACCACTTTTTTGCTATCTAGAGCAGAGCTAATAATATTCATGAATCTTATAGATCCCAAAAGACAAAGCAGACTGGGGAGGTCTATGTCCTTTCCGCTACGTTTTGGCCTAGGCTAACTTATCATAGTCTACTACTTTCTATTCTCAACCTGTAAAATTGGAATAACTTTACTGGCAGGAGATAAAGGTAAACAGCCCCTTTGGGCTTTCCCTTAATCCCCTTATCAAGCTGACCATCACTTCCCCCTCTGAAAATGTCCAGTTGGTGTGGGGAAAAGAGAAGGTATTGAGCAGAAGTCTTTAAAACCAATTATTACATTCAACTATCCTCAATTAATTAAGGCAAACTTAGATTTCTGAGCCAATAAATTTATTCCATAGTGACTTGAACCAGCAATGCATGCATATTCTGACATAGTCTTCTTGGGTCTAACGAAAATTAAACTGGAATCTCTTTGAGTCCCTTTCAGACTCAAGGACTTATTTCAGCTCTAGGGTGAAAGTTCTAGAGTTAAAGTGGCGACCCTAAAGTAGATCAGGACTTAAACCCCACAGTGCCGGTTTTTCCAGATACTACAAACCATGAGACTTCGCCTAACATGTCAAGGCCTATCACCCACCTGCCAAGTGAAAGAAGGAGGAATATATGGCTGACACTGAGTCACAGCTCTGCCATTTACTGCCCCTGTGACTTGTTTCTGGTTACTCAGCCCTGAGTTTTTCAGTGTACCTGTAGGGTCATGGGCACCAGGACGTTGACGCCTGGCCCTTGAGGCCATATTGGGCCTGAGATGAGTATCTGGGCCTGATGTAGCATTCTGAAGCTGCAGCAGGATCTCCACTAACCCCAGCATGTCTTACAAACATTATGTTCCATATGACCATGTTTGGAAACACTCAGGAGACACTCGGTTCCCTTGCCCTCTTCGTCTTCTTTACCTCCCTGCAAAATGGGACTGAAAATAGCACTTGCTTTCAGGCATAATCCTTAGGAAAGACAACTTAGGATCTGATTCCTTTAAAGGGAGAATACATTTGGACAGTTAATGGTAGGTTCAAGGGCTTCCAACTTCCAGCAGTTCTGTCATTATTTCTGATATTGTCCCAACTTCGAGTTTCCACAATAAGGAGTGACACATTTCCTGCATGACCTCCTAAGGGGCAACACAGGGGTTCAGCAGGGATCCAGGGCATTGGCGGCATAGGTACCCAGAGAGAAAAAGAGATGCAGGCTCAGTCTGTTGAAAACTCTCCTTCTCCCCAGAGAGCCATGCATTTCAGTGGAGCAGAAAAGCAAATGACCGCTGGCACCTGTCCTACACAGTCACTGACTCCCCATAACATCCGGGAACCATTAGTTCACGTCTCTGTACCCATGAGACCATAGTGGACGTGTGAAGGCAAATGTCAAGAAAACGCTCTTTTCCATTCTAAGTTTGGCATTTGGACTTTGGGGAAAGTTCGCGTATGAGACCAGGTGACTCTCAGGTTCCTATTTCAGAGCTACGTTTGGTCCTAGCAGCCAATCTGCCACTGAATCTTGTGGGTTCTGCCCCGTAGGAATCTCTTAATGGTTTCCCTGGCACTGGTCTTACCCACTCCAATACACCTTGCACTTGGCAAACAAAATGACCTTTCTAAAATATAAATATCATCTTATGTGGTCTCCCACTACCTTAGGAAAACTGCCTGAGCCTCTTAGCACCCAACACAAGGTCCCTTCTCACATGCATTCTTTCTGCAGCTTCTCCTGTGTCATCGTTCCTCACAACTCCCTGGGCCACCTACCTCCCATCATGCCGGCTTTGTATTCCTTGTATCTTCCGCTCATATGCTCTCTCATGACTCAAGTGCTATTTTCTTGTTCTGGAATGCTTTTCCTCTGCCCCCAGAAGGCCCCTTCCTGCCTACCAAGGGAGTTGAGGATCATGTCTTCATGAGGACTTCTTCAGGCAAAGTGGATGTCCTTCCCATGAATACAGTGATTATGTCATGACTACATTGCTGCACTGCAGTCCCCATTCATGTGTCCTGCTGGAGCGTGATCACCTGTTCCCATGTGTGTACCCTCTCAACTCTAAGTGCCATGAGAACTGGGGCTATACAGTGCTTTCCCAGGACCTAGCACAGTTCCTGCAACATCACAGATGCTCATTATAAGCTTGTTGGAAGGCAAATGAGGACAAAAACCTATATATATAATAGTAATAATATTAATGAGGATCATATTGAAAAGAAGAAAGGCAATAGTCATCATTAGCATCTTAAACAGTAGAAGCAAGAGGGGTTTGGGTTAAACTCGGGGTCAAACTGCTGAGACAGATAAGCAACCCAATGAAAACCCGACGAGGAGGAATTGGGAAGCATTAAAACCACAGAAGTCACGGGGCAGGTAAAAGGCGAAGCACGGGAGCCAAAGCTGAATCTTTGGAAAATCACTGAGCTGTGAAAAGGTCCAGGGTATATTTGTAACCTAGCATAGAAAAAATGAATTGCTGAGAACAGGAAAGTGACATGCATGAGAAATTCCAAGTTTGGGCTCTGCAGAGCAAAGCATTCTTGGCAGTTACAGTATCTTATATATTAAATTTTTTTAAAAAATCAGAGAAAACCAAATGCCACCAAAGCTCCAAGAACCTTTCGCAAGGAATCCGCTCACTACTTTTCTGGCAGGTTCAGCCCTGCCCCTCAACTCACTTGGGCTGCTTCTTTACACAGAAGAAAATCCATCTTCATGCCTTGAAGTATTTTTTTTAAAGGTTTTTTTTCTGTTGGCTCATACCTTCTCAGATACCCCTACCTCACTCTGCTTTGAAAAACTGAAGCTGACTGAGTTAACACTGTCCCAAGACAGTGCAGAGCAAGACAAAGGAAGCCAAGCCCGTGATTGAAGGGGTCCCAATGGGACACCTGGATAAAGTCTCGTCTAAAATGGCCCCCTTACCACCATCACCATGTTTTGCTCTATTTTGTACACCCAACTAATGAAAAAGAAATTATTTCCCCAAAGCTTGCCTGTGGCAAAGGACACACTTTTTCTGAGCAACTCTGCCTAGAATCTATGTGCCAGAGATGTTGGGAGGAGGGGGCTCTATGCCTGTTCACTCTCGGGCTCACAGAATGCAGAGCATCAGGGAAACGGTTGCCACCCACTGCCACAGAGCATTTGTCACAGCAGAAATTTAGGGAGCTGAGCAAACGCTGAGAAATCCAAATGCATTCACTCACAATCAGGCAATGTTTCATCAAAGACAGAAGCTTCTGGGGGAAGGTAAGCAAAATGTCTCACCAACACAATTCACCCAGATAAGCCTTGCGCCTTTTCCATAATAGACCTTATTAGCACTTTATCCTCTGCCTTCGTGATGGAGAAGCTCTGAGGGAGGGTTGCTGTTTTGCAAGGCCCCGAAGCCATGGAAAGGATGCTGTCAGGGACAGAATCCCTGCACATATCTCTGTTACCAAGAAGGGAAAACCATGGAACCAGGCATGGCGGGACCCGAGGCTTCCACTGTGCTCCAACTCTGGGCTGAGAAATGGCCAAGGGATGGTGGGAAGAAGCTCACAGTTTGTAATCCAAGTGTGGTCATACAATAGAGAGCATCAAGTGAGCAAATTAAAAACACATTTTGAATCCCCCAGGAGTGGTGGACAGTCTGTCTAGACTTGAGGTATGGAAAAGAGGGTTAAATTTTCCCCCAAATTGACTTATTTTTTCTACAAAGAGACCAGGCAGAATTTCTCCCCCTTACCTCATGGATTGCCAGAGTAAGTGTAGAGAAGGAAACTCGGTTTGTTGGTCCCCAAGAAAGCAGCCCGACCGTTGATGTGGGCAACACTATGCCTCTCTGGTCCAAGAGTTTGGGTAGCCCGGGTGAGGGGGCTGAGGTCCTGTTGGTTTGTATGAGTCTGTGGGTCAGTTCAGACCGGCTGCCAGCTCATTGGTATGCAACAGCTCTCAAAGAACATAGTTTACTTTAGAACTGGATCCAACAAGAGTAGGCGTGGCAGTGGAATGAGCTAGATACACCAGAGGTGTTGAGCTGCCGGGATATTTAAGAAGGATTTGTTTATGGAACCATAGCTTGGAACCAGAAAGCCAGTTTGCCCAACCTAACCGTGTCCCAGGCCAAACGCATGAGGTTGCCCTCATGTCCACATAGGATACGCGCCCCCTGGGTGTGGGCATCGGGGGTCCTCAAGGTGCCCCTCCAATGTTTTCCTGTTCATGACTCACTCAGTGACTACAAAAGGTCAGCCTGCCCTGACCTTCTCTTGACCATTCATGCGTCTCCTTGGTCCCAACACCAAGTAAAGCTTTGTAGCAGGGACTTTACAGAACAGACTGGGAGAAACCCCCAGCACTCCCAACTGTGTCTCTTGGGGGCAAATTCCTACATCTTCATCCTCTAAGGTCGGTGGAGGGGAGTGAGATAATGTATGTGATGCACTTGGCATTGAGTAAACACTCATGAAAGCCAACATACCCCAAGCATCACTTTTTTTTTCCTCCTTCCCATCCCAAACCCTAGGGCCCACCTCCCTCTAGTCTATCCTGAGGGAGAGGAGCTCTTATCTTACCCCTCCTGAGATGCTCTCTGACTGTTCCTCCTTGTTACGGTATCCTCTAAGGACCACCACTCACTTCACTGCTGATCATGTCCCTGGAGCATCCAAAAACAGTCTCTCTGATGAGCTGTCACTTTGTTTCCAGGGAGGGGTTCGGGGGCTGGGGTTGGTGCTGGATGTGGGTGGGCCACAAATCTTTTCGTTGTCTGCCCCTTCTTCTTCAGTCAGCACCACACTAGATGGTATGAGGTTTCAGACTTTACTGGAGTCTCAGAGATTAAAAAGAACAGAAGAAGCTGGAGAGCAGCTCCAAAGTTTGGAGGACACATGGTGTGATTCTGATACCCCTCAATTATACAACAGAGTTAACACCAGGATCCTCATAAGGGGCATAAAGTGGAAATGAATGCACAATCACATGGAAAAAGGAAATGCTCTTTTCAAACACTTATAAGTATAATCATTTGTTAGAGTAAATGGAGAAGAATACAGGAGGTGTCAATCAAGAAGCTTCTAGTGGCAATTCCAGGGGGAGTTGGATGGTGATAGACCTAGTCCAGAGAGCAACACCACAGGAAAAGAACAAGAGGAGAGATTTAAGCTCGTGTTAAATTTGCCTTTTCCCCCTTCACAGAAGGTCTCCTGTGGGTACGCCAGTTCCCACGGTCGCTCCTTTTTCTCTAGCTTCACCCTTTTCTCCAAAATACCTCCTTTCTCAATCCTCAGCTCTGTGACCTTCTACCTTCTTTTCCAAGGATCCCAACCCAACAGCAGGATAACCTCACAACACTTGGTTCACTGCCACGCCCCCTGCCCGCCACCGCCACGCCCCGAGCAGTGCATGTCCTCAAATGTGGGTATAGAATTCATGAGAGAGCACCTGCAGGCCTGCAAGATCAGGGAGAGGGGTGTCCAAGTCTCAATGACAGAGCACAGCGCCCACCCAGGGAGGCCGCTGCTGGCAGAGGGGCTCCTCCAGAAACAGCTTTAGCTGGAAAACTTTCGTGCAGCCCTTTAGGAGCTTCCTTAAACTCCAGGACCAGCTAGGATGCTCAGCCTTGCCTCCCTCTCTCTTTCATTCAGAGTCAACCTTGAATTTCCCTCAATGGCTGGCTCTCCTGGCTCCCTTCCTATTTTTCTTCACCTAGGTGTTTCCCCAAATAAGATCTCTGCATCATTAATCCTATCTTCGTGCCTCTCCTCCGAGGCCCCAGGTTGGCACGTGGTCTTCCACCAGGATGGACAGTCTCAGGGGGTTCTGACTCTTCAAGACACCGGGGTGGCATGGGACCATTCAGAAAAAGGACTTTAGGGATGTAATTTCCAGAGCAGGAGGCAACGTTCTGAATCTGAGTGTGAGTTGCGGGTATGCCTTTTACTCCCCCAATTATCCACCAGACAACTTGAAATACCCACATGGGCAAACAGGCACCTCTCGAAGGTAAACATTCATTCTTGATGACAGTACACAACAAACCCCAAACGAGGAAAAGAAATGGTTTCTTAAGTGCCTTATTCATCTACAAGGCAAGCACTTCCTGCCCAAAGAAGCCAGAATGTCTTATTATTAGGCAGACCAGGTAATTATCTTACCTCCATCCCCACCCAGTGCGAAGGACCCCTTGGGACCCACACGGAAGGAGAAAGAGGCTGTTGCTAAGCAACAGAGAGGGAAGGGCTGATGCGTTCTTCCATTTCCCCGAATCTTGGTTATAAGATCCAAGTGAGGGTGTTTGACCTGATGGAACGCTGGCTCTCCCGTAAAAGCAACGTGATTCATTTTCTCGATCTCTCCTCCCACAGGCGGTGCTCTTGGAGAAATTCTGCGGCCTCCTTCTTAGCCTGCTGCTTCTCTCACCTCTGCTCCCATGGAGAAGGTCCTCTGCGGTCTGGGGCTCCATGGCGGGGACACTGCCTCTCCTTTTGCCCTGGCTCTGTGCGATCAGCTGTGCCAACCCTGCAGGGGTTCCCCAACATTTCCTCCTCAAGCCTCCTGGAGCCTCCTGACCTCCGCACCTGAGTTGGAGGCCCAGAGTCCACAGCGTGGCTTGCTTGCTTTCTTTCTTTCTTTCTTTCTTTCTTTCTTTCTTTCTTTCTTTCTTTCTTTTCTTAAAGAGATTTGGAACATTTCAAAGATATTATTCGACTGGTGACTAATATTTCGACAGGAGCAATTTGGAGAGATAATTGTTCTTTAGGGGGGCCTGTCTGATTTAGGGGAAAGCAGATCAGCCCTTCCACCCCACAAAGGGTAGCCCCTGACAAGGTCTGAGAGGTAAGAAGCTGGGGCACAGAGAAGACGGCAGGGAAAGCTGGCGGGAGTCTGCAACGCGGAACCACGTTCGTTCTGGGGGCCGGGAGCGGGCACGTGTGGTGACCAAGGGGAGAGGAGCAACACTGCCAAGGCCAGCTCTCCCTGGTCGGAACAGAGGAAGCGGGGAGCCCAGAATGGACTGAGCTCCCAGTTTGCATGGAGGGCTTTACCCTCACCAGCTCGATTCATCCCAGAAGCCTTTGGGATAGGCATTATTTTATTTTATCTTCTTTTTAAAGATTTTATTTATTTATTTGAAAGAGAGAGAGAGAGCATGAGTTTGGGGGGGAGGGGCAGACTCCCCGCTGAGTAGCAGGGAGCCTGCCATGGGATTTGATCCCAGGACTCTGAGATCTTGACCTGAGCCGAAGGCAGACGCTTAACAGACTGAGCCACCAGGCACCCTGGGGATAGGCATTATTTTAAACAGTGTACCAACGGAGCAGTGAAGACACTCCTCTCTGGGTACACATTTAGTAAGTGGCCAAGTGGGGGGGTGCAAATTCAGGCCAACTTGTGATGTGTAAACTCCTCCCAACCATTATCTCACTGAGAGGATTGTCTCCCAGGAGGACACTATTTCCCCGTGGGAGGAAGCAGAGGTTTCAGGCATTGTCCAGCCTCTGTTTAGTTCAAGAGAAGTTCTTGTTATGCCCTGGAAACAAATCTAACATTGTATGTCAACTATACTTCAATTAAAAGGAAAAAAACCCAGCAGTTCTAACTGTACCCTTTCTGGCACAGTATATATTCTTTACAAAGCACTGACCACCTCATTCAGAGAATCAGGAAAAGAAATTTTTTTCTAAGAGTTTATTTATTTATCTGACAGAGAGAGCAAGAGAGCACAAGCAGGGAGACCAGTAGAGGGAGAGGGAGAAGCAGGCTCCTCATTGAGCAGGGAGCCTGATGCAGGGCTCGATCCCAGGGTCCTGGGATCATGACCTGAGCCGAAGGCAGATACCTAACCATCTGAGCCACTCAGGCACCCCAGGAAAAGAAATTTAAAATAATTTTAAGATGAAAATATGTTAGATTAAGCAAATTTTTATTTTTGCTCCTTCCTGAACTCAAGGAAAATGAGAGTCAAGGAATCTTTTTTAAAAAGATTTTATCTATTTGTTTGAGAGAGAGAGAGAGAGAGAGAAAGCATACAGGCAGGGGCAGAGGCAGAGGGAGAAGCAGACTCCCCGCTGAGCTGGGAGCCGGACTCAGGGCTCGATTCCAGAACCCGGATATAATGAACTGAGCTAAAGGCAGACGCTTAACCATCTGAGCCACCCAGGCCCCCCTTAAAGGATTTAAAAAAGTAAAAATCCTCAAAAACAAAGAACAAGAAGGGATTTTTGCAACATTCAGGAAGCAGGAAAGCAAAGGAATTGGGCGGAGTAGCGAGAGCTGACCCCAAGTCCCGGCTGAGGGAGCTGGGGGAAAAGTCAGCAAGATGCCGGTGACCAGCTCTCAGAGCCCAGCAGTGGGAGAGCCCAGGGAGCTCCCCAGCAGGGCTGACGTGTCCAGCTACAAACACGAAAATTGGTTGGCAGTCCTCATAGAAAGCAGATTCTCCAGCCTAGGATTGGGCTTTCAGCTTGTTGGGCTTTCAGCTCAGTAGGGAGTCTGCTTCTCCCTTTGCCTGATGCTTCCTCTGCTTGTGCTCTCTCTATATATATATAATAAATAAATAAAAATCTTATTTAAAAAATGGCTCTGCTTTCTTTCTTTCTGGGATTTTCTCATTAGTTCCTGACACCTGTCCTACCAGATTTGTTGGGGGCACATTCTGGTGTGGCGTGCCATAGTCAACAGATCTAGCTTCCCATTCTTGTTTCACGTCTACAGTACAGTCCTTCCTTTCTGGAGCTAACTGTAGGTTTTAGACCTTCCTTTGGCTCCCTACTTTACCTCTCCAGGAGCCCTTTCTGTTTTGTCTTGATCTTTCTCTCTTGTGTTTGAGCCTTTCCTCAAACGTCTGGAGGCCTACTGACCCTTAAGAAGGATGCTTACCAGCACAAAGCCCTAAGGGAGGGGGCTGGGCTAGACCCCGCAGCCTGAGTGACCCACAGGTGTCAGTCCTGGTGGACCTTCCTCTCAGCTGTCTTGCTCAATCTCAGCACTGTGGATCATGACCTGAGCGCAAGACAGATGCTTAAGGGAGCCAGCGTGGGTGAGTGTGAAGAGATGTGCCTGGGTGAGGTTGGGGGGCCACCCTGGAGGTCGGGTTGGGGGCTGGCTGCCTCTCATGGAAATCAGTCATCCGAGGTGTGCTAAGAGGGGTTCATGGTTCTGAAAAAGATTTGCAGGAGGAATGAGTAATAGATACACAAAGAACTAGAAAAATGCAAAAATTGTTAGCTCCGCTTAAAGACACACATTTATGAAGAAGAGAAAGTGTATTTAGAATACACCCCTTGGCTCAGCTGTGAACAACATGTAGGGAATCATAGTGATGGAAACCCTGGGTATTTCGTTAATACAACTTTTGGTGTAACTGTAGGGAACGGAGGCGAAGGAAGGAGTGGAAGGAAACGGGGCTGACAGAAGGGGAGGTCCGCCCCTCCCAGACTGGGGAGTCAATAGACGGTGTCAAGCAAGAAAAATCAATACAGTACAAACTCTTTATTTAGCAATAAGGAGCTCAATTTTCAATGAATGTCTTTTTTCCCAGTGCTGCAAGAGATGAAAGTGACTTCAAGCAACAAACACTGAGTGACTCAGGGACTTTCCACTCAGCGCACATATCCTTTGGGGTGGAAGGAAAGGGAGGGGAGTGCCCCATTTACTCCGCTCACCTCATCACCAGGAACCTCTTACTACATTCTTGCCCACACCAGCCCTCTAAACGTGAACCCCCCAGTCAGGGATCCTTCTCAGAAAGAGCACTCCAAGGCTAGCACTCAGTATCTGGGCCCTGTGGCTGTGATTTTTTTTCTGGTGGATGATATTTCCCCCTCCTTGACTCTGGCTCTGGGAGGGGGGTCTTGTTTGGCCATATGGACCGCATCCCAGGCAGCCCCCTGTGCCCCAAAGTCAGGCAGGAAATGCTGAGCAGGGTCTGGTTCAAGACTTCCAGATACATGATTTTGTCACCAAAATCTCACGCTTTCTGCAGGAAAAGCAGGTTGACAGGCTACGGTCGGACACAGTGAGACGGAGCTGGGATCTAGATTCATCCAGCCACCGACCTAGTCTCCCATCTGTAAGTCAGGGAGGAGATTTGTTGTGTCTCTGGCCACCCCCTCCCCCAGGTGGCGAGGTGGGTGTCCCAGCTCCCGACGGGGACAGGACAGAGGGGCTCTTCAGCGGAATGTGTTCTCCCTCCTTCAAGCCTTGATTTTCTTGAGAATCCGTGTCTGGTGAAAGATAGGTGGTTAAATTAAGCATGCTGCTACTGAGGAGGAGTAGAGAATCCCACGGAGCTGACTAGAAGGAAAGAGCATCTCCGCGCAGGTTTCGCAACAGAGACGTTTTGAGAAAGCCGCATGCAGGAGATGAAATGCTTTTCCTCTGAAACACTGACTGCCCTTGAAGATGAAAGCACATGGCTTGGTAAGACATTCCAGGTCAAGGGACTCTTTAAAAAAAAGAAATGGAATTGAACGAAGCGAGGATTTTGGTGATTCCATTTAATCCACTAAAAGCTTATTGAGGGCCTTGCCACGTAAACAGCACGGTGCCAGGCGGGTGGGGAGTTACAGAGATGAATAAAACATGGCCCGGGCCTTAACATTTTATGTAGAGAAGACAGTGACAAACACCACGAGGCGTAAACACACGTAAAGTGTTACGAATAAAGAGGAGAAGGGGTGACGGGAGGAAGCCTCATGGAGGTGGTGAGGTGCTACTAGAAAGTGGAATTTCACCCGAGGGGCCATGGAAGGTGGGGAGTGGACAAAGAAGAAATCGTTTGGAAGTCTGGGAGCCCAGGTAGGTTTGGGATGTCTGGAATATTCAAGGGAAGAAGGTTGGATCGAGAGAAGATGTGCTGGTAGATGAAGCAGGAGAGAGGTAGGTGGAGACAAGATGGCGGAAGGACAGTGTGCCACCCTTGGGTCTAGTTCCTACTGTGTGACATTGAGGGAGGGGACAGACACTTGGAATGCCAGCAAGTTGGGTTGCTATAGAAGATGATGCTTGCAGCTTTTCTTCGTTGAAAATGTTCTCTCGAGGAATTTTGCCATGTTTCACTCAGAATTTTGTGTTTACATATATTATTGCTTATTTTCACAACTCCAGCATATTCTGACAAGTGTAAAATATTCCCCCCTCAAGGACATGTGGGGTCACATCCGGTAAGCCCAGATCCCTCACACAAAGACACACAATGTGCTGGTTATAGAGCCCTGCCAGTCGCACTATTCAGAAAGTGCCATTAAACAAGGAAGAAAAGATGCCAAAAGGCCGCAGACTTGGCCCCATTCCTCTTTCTGCCAGGCTTTCTAGAAAAGATGCCATCCTTCAGAAGTGCCCTGAGGCCTCCTTGCCGCTCAGAAAAGCTCCAGAGACTGAACAGATTTTAGTCAGCTCCACTGAAGCAAGGGCTACATCAGTACTAAACACAACAGTATTTTTCCCTCTCCCAGCACTTAGAGGTAAATAAAACATGGCTGCAGTCTGTTTCCTTCAGGTAGACTCTAGGTAATGACCACGACTGGGTTGGATGTCCTTCCCCTGAGAACAGAAACCTCCCAAAGGCTGCCCACTTTTAACTGAATGGATTTTCATCTGTCTGAGGTCTGTAGGCAAGCGTTTGTGCTCCCATCCCCGAGAGGCCGGACTCGGGCCTTGTTCCACCACCCACCCCTCTGCTGAGGGCCTGTCCTCTTACAGGTTTTACTCAGGAGAAGCACAGAGGAGTGGTGGTGAGGCCCTGAGGGAAAGAGAATGATCTCCTTTCGGCCTCGTAGCTAACGCACGCCCCTTAGCTAACGCATTCCCTCTTGTCTGTGTCTCTGTAAAGGAGACAGAGATCTATTTTTCTAGTCCTCATTTTAGAGGTGAGGAGACAGAGGCTTAGCAAAATCCATTCCTACAAGGTCTTGAATGACCTTCCAAAAAACATCCCAGTTAGACCTGGGCTGGATGCAGGCCTCGGTTGCCCAGTGAACTTGGCCATTCCAATATTTCTGATCACTAGCTAGCTACCAGACCAGCAACAGAAAAATGTCATACCCCCATCTTGCCAGGCAGCTTCCTTCTTAGAATGGAAAGAGAAGTTCACAGATTGACAAACCGCCCCACCCCCCCACCCCCCCGCACTGAAAGGAAATCTGGCCTGCCCACATTTCCCACACTTTCTCCTATCTATGAAATCCATGCAAACACTCCTGCCTGCCTATAGTTTTCTCAAAAACATGGCCCTGGGACCCCAGGATTCCAGAGGTGCACTCCAACCAGCCCAAGTGGAATGGACCATCACCTCCTTCATTCTAGACATTATGCTCTTATTAATACTCCCTTAGAACTCATAGGGTGATTGGCCTTGAGCTGGAGGTGACTTTTTTGTTTTGTTTCATTCACAAATGCTAAATAACCCATATGGCCCCTGCCTGGCCTCAGCTGACCACACAGATGATAAGCAAAGGAACCAGGACTCAAATCCAAGATCCTAACTAGACTGTGCTATGGAAGCATAAATATTAAGCAAATTACAAAGACAAAATATTCCCTCAATATCCTTTGTGGGTTTTGAGCCTCCGGGAACTAAGCACGGAACTTGGCAAACCTCAAGGAGGAACAAAAAAGTCCTTCCCTAGTGCCTGGCAGAGCACCCTGAGTTTGACAGTGAAGTTACACATCTGGGTTATAGAGTTTCCTCTTTTTTTTTTTTTTTTTTAATTTCTTTTACATTTCTTTTCTTTTTGAAACATTTGGGTGTTGTTGCTTTTCATTCTGTTTTTTGGTAATCTGAGAACTCCCGCAAAACAAAGACAGACAAAAACGTGGGCAGTTTACTATATGTAAACATACATAAAAATCAATATATAAAATATAAATATTATATAAATATATATATATAAATAATGTATAAAATATATATGTATAAAAAATATATATAAATGTATATAAAAATACAACCTTGGGAAAGGATGAAATCTGTATGGGTCATCTTAGCCCTTGGACTGAGAGGATGTCTGGTGGATGGAATACAAATTGGGCAGGGAGACGGCCCAGGAGCCCCCAGGGCAGCCGCGCCACAGAAATCCTGCTTTGCATTCTGAAGACTCAGTTTCACCACTCGCTTGTCCTCTTTCCCCAGCGAAGAGAGCAGATGCAGCAGCCTCCAGAAGACCACCTCCCCACACTTTTCAAGAAGAATCTCAGACTGGGCGCCTGGGTGGCTCAATTGGTTAAGTGACTGCCTTTAGCTCAGGTCACGATCCTGGAATCCTGGGGTCGAGTCCCACATCAGGCTCCCTGCTTGGATGGGAATCTGCTTCTCCCTCTGACCTACCCCCTTTTCATGCTTTCTCTCTCTCTCTCAAATAAATAAATAAAATCTTGAAGAAGAAGAAGGAGGAGGAGGAAAAAGAACAAGAAAGAAGAAGAAGGAAGAAGGAGGAGGAGGAGGAGGAGGAGGAGAAAGAAGAAGAATCTTAGACCTCCACTCAGCAGATGTGTCTTTCTCCCCTACCTCTTGTTGTCCCTGGCTGATACTTCTTTTGGGGGGGTGGGGGCGCACTTTTATCTGCAAGCACAGTCCTCTCTCCCTTACTGACACAACATTCCCAGGAAACAGGGTCTTGACCTGAGTCATCATTGCATCCTCCAGGGTTCCTCAACTCCAAAGCTACAGAGCTTGGTATCTTGTCCAAAGAATGAATGAATGATTCAAACTGAGTCTCCTCTTTCCTTTGCCTTGTACAACCTGCTAATGTAGGAAGCCTGCTCCCCTCCAAAGCATGACCACCCTCCAAAAGAAAGCTTCCAGGACCCGCCAGCTGGTGTGCTCAAGATCAGATACAAGCTGTGTGTGGCATCCTCTAGTTTTCCTTCTGCCGCAGTCCTGCCCCCCTACCAGTGACGTCATCTCCAGAGCGCGCTCCATGCCTTCCTTCCACTAGGGGCCTCCATGACACACACGCTGTGGCAAAGTGAGCCGAGGAGGCACTTTCCAGTTTTGGCGGAGGGGGTGGGGGGTTTCTCTTTAATGGAAAATTACCAAGAGAGCTGTGCCAGGACCAAGACACACATCCATGGGGCCTGAGCTAAGGACAACACCAAGTGCCCCACCCTCAACAGAGCTCATGGTCATGCCTCCACTCTGAAGACCAAGGGTGGCTAGTTGGTGACCTAGTCCTGCCAGTGTTCTTTCCTCAGGGCTACCAGCCCCGTGGCAGCCAGTAGACTCCTGGAGGACCACCCTCACCACTCCCTCAGACATACGGACCTTCCAGAGCCCTACAGAGCTTGAGGTTCAAGCCAGAGCAGCTGACCACAGAAGGGAGGTATGGTGGATAGCCTTGTCTTTTATACTGGTCTGTTTGGGAAGCAGGTCTGGGATGGGTCACAGAGAGGCAGAGGGCCAGAATCATGCCAGAAACATTGGGAAAGCTGGAGGGAAGGGTTTCTGTGTTGCAGCAACACTGGTGTTTGCTTTTCCAGGGTTTCTCACTGGAAGTGTCTCAGACACTTTGTTCTTGAGTCTTGGTTGCTCACACGTGTCCCCTTAAAATCAGAAGTCAGTATAAATCTGTTCATACATTCTCAGCCAGCCACTTCTGTGCTCACTGAATGCTCAGGGGAAGAGGAGAGGGGTGAGTAGGGAACGAATTCCCCTGGTGCAGATACCTGACAGCACTATTCCCAGGCTCACATAGTTATGAAGGTCAGCATCTGAACTCAGGCACACAAACCCTGGCTCTGGAAATTACCAACTTCAGCGATGACAAAGCACAAGTATCCTGGGCCAGTGCAGTGACCTTGAAGTGGATGCCTTTTCCACCACGGTAGCTGATGTAAATAGTGTTTTCCTACCGTGGTGACCAGCCCTGCCATCACCACTGTTGCTCAAAGATCTACCAGCAACTAATGTCATGGATCAGTCTTCAGTGCCCACGGTGAATATAGGACCATGAACCCCGGGCCCTCACAGAATATCTAAGAACCTGGACTCCATAGGGTGGGTCTCACTGGCCTTCGATCCAGGTCCCTGATGTTTCTTGGGCCCCACTGTGACTTTGGGTGTAGGTAATGAGGATCTCATTCAAGGGGAGGAAATGTGCTTTAGAATATGGGCCCCAAATTTCAGGGTGACAGCCTCAGGGAACATGGGTAGTAGAAAGAACACTGAACTCAGAGTCAGGAAGTCTGAGTTTAGGTCTGCCTTTGTTGCTTCATTGCAGTATGATGTTATGTAACCGCTGAGTCTCAGCTTCTTCATTTGAAAATGGGACAAATTATAATAGCCTTACCCCACATTGTGTGTAATTCCTTGTTATTGCTAAGTTCCATATCAACATAGCTTACTATTCTTATTCTTATTCTTATTCTTCTTATTATCATCATCATATGTAATACTAAGATCAAATATAGCCAAGGATTAGGAGATCCTGGTTTTAGTTCTAAGTCCTCTACCAACGCATGGCCAAGCCATGCTGTCCCCAACTGGGACGTGAGGATGGAAACAGCTGTCTTCAATGGCCCTGGAGACAGCAGGGGCTGTGGAAATGGGGGTGGTGGGTGTCTGGGATGCTCTTTGGAGACTGGAGATTGGAAAATACCAGTAGAGCTTGAACTAGGTTCAGGTAGTATATGATGTAGGACTGTTTTACCCTCAGGCAAAAGAATCCCAGCAATGAACTCTCTTCTCCAAAAGGCTCTTGGCATTGCTTTATAAAATGATAATCATGATAACTTCCCTTTATCTGTCTTGTCCTTTACAAAACACTCTTGTGACCATGATGTTATGCTGTCATTTAAACAAGGGAGAGTAACTGCAGAGAAGGGTGAGTGATGACCCTGGTCTCATGACCCTGAGTCAGGTCAATGTTCTTGTCCTCATTATCTGAGCTTCCCTGGTATCCTGGAACAGAAATGATATGGGCACAGGCAATTCTGGTTCCGCACCTTTATTTGTGCAACCCTGCCCCTTTCCTCCTGACCTCACCCATCTTCCTTGGCTCCTTAGGCAGAGGCCATGAGTGCCCATCCCTGTACCCACCCCCATCGTGGCCTGCAGATCTTAGCAGACGAGCAAGAGCCCTTCCAGGCCCTCTCACCAACTGCTTTGGGGCTTGGTTTCTTCCTTTACCAAAGGACACTGGGGCAAATGATCATCAGGTTCTCCTGAAATAAGGGGAAGCCTGTTCTCTGGAACAATGGCCCAGTATTATCTAATGTTACTATAAAAGGAGGCAGGGTGGTCTTTTTCTGTGACCCTCTAGAGGTCAACAGACACTTCCTATGATTTTTCAATCCCCTAGCAGGCGTGCTCACCATCAGCCAGTTTTAGGGCAGCTCATGTAGAACCCACCATCTAGTAAGTGACCATGTCCCATGACCCAACAAATGCCTCAATATTGCGGGAGTGTCAGAGAGAGGATGGAGCAACTGTGCACTGGGGTTGGGGGGGTTGGAATTCAGGGAGGAGAGTCTGAACCTTCTCTAGACAAAGCCCAACCCCTTTGGGTCTTCATGCAAACCGATGTATGTAAAGAAAATGACACCCCTGGGTGCCCTGTGAATCTGGCACTTTCTAAAGAAGGGCCAAGCTCCTTCAGCAGACTTCAATATTCCAGTTCATTGACTATGACCTTCCTTCTTGTTCAATAGCCAAGACTAATAACCACCCAATCTATCCACAACTAAAGCCTTTTGCTGGATTCCAGGGTCACCTAACAATGTTCCAGTCATGATATGACTTCCCATTTAGGTCTCCCCTTGTAGGGAGCAATGCATTGACCAGGTCGTCACATGAGCTCTAGTTCCCAGCACAGGTAGGCACTCACTGTGAATTAATCAGCTAGCATTTTTGTCTAGATATTAGGAGGCTAGATTTTCGTGGGCACTCTTGGGAGATGGCTGTGCTTGAAATCAGGTGACTGAATTTGTAAGGACCTTGGCAAATGTGCTAAACTCTGTCACCCTTCCGGTCTCTTGGTAGACAGAGACCTGTCCTCCTCCAGGGAGACTTGGCCTCATAGGAGACACCCAGCCATCACCATTAGCTGTGTGCTCTCACTCTATAAGCTTGTTTAACTATTTATTATTTATTTGCTACCATGAGGGTAGGCCTCTCTGCAGGTAGGGGATAGAGCCTCATTCACCACAGCCCATCCAGAGCCTGGCACAGAGCCTACGGCCCAGCAAGGGGTCAGCAAATGTCTGTAGAATGGATGATTAAAAATGAATGGATGACTTGAGTATAAAGAGGGTGAATTAAAGAAATGCTTCTACTTTTTTAAAAAATATTTTTAAAAAATATTTTTAAAGATTTTATTTATTTATTTGACAGAGAGAGAGATGACAAGAGAAGGAATATGAGCAGGGGAAGTGGGAGAAGGAGAAGCAGGCTTCCTGCCGAGCAGGGAGCCCAACGCAGGGCTTGACCCCAGGACCCTGGGATCACGACCTGAGCTGAAGGAAGACACTTAATGACTGAGCCTCCCAGGTGCCCCATAAAGTAATGCTCCTATTTTTGCTGTCATCTGAAATCCCAATAAAATAACAGCATTAGGAAAAACATTAACATTCAAGGGTAAGAATAGCTGGACCAGTCACAGAAATAACAATATTTTTGAAAACCAGAAAACAGATGTGTTCTTTGCTTGTGCAGGAACAAACCAGAAACCAGCAAATTTGCACATAAACACTGGTCTACCTCTAGAAATTGGGGTGAGAGGTGAACAAAGCTGCTCAAAAAAAGGAAGATTCGTTGAGTCTGTTTAGGAAGGATAGTAATTAGACTTCCAGATTCCCTCCCTGGGTTGGCCCAGGCTGAAAAGAACTTCACCTGGTCCTCCCTTACACAGGTCTGGAGAGTCATTCCTGGAGATGGTAAAATGAAGAGCCCCTGGACAGAGGGACACAGAGCACCATTAAGGATGAGTTTATCATGCCCTGAAAAAAGAACCAAGAAAACATATTCATAGTAGATGGTCCCCAATTCTCTCCCCCAGTTTGATTTCAGAGACCAGCAGTCAGGATCTGACCCTCTAAGCAGGAGACTGAAACAGCTGCTCCTGAAAAATCTGACTACCCCCCCAACCCACCAAGGACAAAACTGGAATCGGGGTTCTTGCAATGAAATGGCCTGGCCAGAGTTTGTTAACCCCATCCTCTGATCTAGAACTTTCTCTTAGCAGGTTACCCAATAGCCAATAGCTGAGGAGCTAAAATAAATGGACGTGCAAAAGCCTTTTAGCAGAAATAGGGACGGGGCAGGGAGAAGAAAGCAAGTAAAAAGAATGCTACCCCTCCAAAATGAACCTTAAGAGAATAAAAATGGGTCTCTTGGAAATTAAAATACAGTAGCAAAACCCAAAATATTAACAGAAAGTTTGAAAGAAAAAGTTGAGGAAGTCTCCCAGGACATGGAGCAAAAACACGAAGAGATGAAATTAGGAGAGAAAAGATAAGAAAATGAGAGGTTTTCGAGGTCTAACATCTATGTGACAGGAATTTTGGAATGAGAGAATGGAGAAAACAGGAAGAAGCATTGCCAGAAAATCTCCCAGAATGGAAGGCAATGATAGACCAGTCTACCTAACAAGCAACAAGATGGATAGATAGTCCCATACTGAGTCACATCATTGGGACAATTCAGAACATGATAAGAGAAGATCTGGCTCATTTTCAGAAAGAAAAAGTGGACATATAAAAGGATCAGAAATGAAAGTAGCTTTGGACATTTCAACATCATCAAAAAATGGGAGAAAAATTAAGACATCTCTGTAATGTTCAGAAGGAGAGTGGTCTCTGGTTTAGAACACCGTACCTGCCCAAGGTGTCAATCAGGTAGAACAGGGATATTTCAGATATGCAAAGTCTCAAAAAAAAAAAGTTGACCTCACATGCTGTCTTTCCCAGAAAAGAACCATATAACATGTTGCTCCAAAGTGAGAGAATGAACCAAGAAAGAAGCACAGAGGAGACTCAGGAAATGGGAGGCAGTAAGAGAGAGGGGAGGGGACAAGACATGCCAGGAGGCAAGCCATGTCCCAGCAGAGAGGGTAATCCATGCAGACCAAAGGCAGCAGAAAGCTCCAGAGCAGATTTCCCCAAGAGATGAAATCAACAAAACACCAGCTATACCCAGACATTTTTTTTAATTAATTTTTTTTTTTCTTGGACATCTTAAGAAGAGCTTGAAACCCTAGGTGGAAATGTTTTGTTGGAGTTGTTGATAAGAGCAAAGGCAACTAAAGCAAACAAAACCAAGAGACTTAGGGATTCCAGGAAACCCAGAAGTTGTGCAGGACAGAAAAAGTAGTCTGGTCAGCCACAGAGATCAGCTATGCTCCATCCAAATTTTATAGACATACTAGTATTACAACAGACTATCTGATAGGAATTCTGACAAAACGGAGAACGGAGCGTATAAGTGGTAGGAGTGGTGGGGGAGGGGAGCTAAGTTCCAGCTACACTGCTGGGAAGCTCATCTTTGGTGGTGGGAAGTTAGAGAGTCTCTAAAACAGAAGCATCTAGAAGTATTACTGCAGGTGTGTCATTTAGAGATGTGCGGTTAAAACAACAGGGAAAACATGGCAGAGATGAAAGTAGGAGCGTCTGGAGGTTGGGACATGGGGGAGGAGGAGGCCTGGATGTTTTCCTATCAAACTACCCAGGAAAACATGATGCTTCAAATGTGTATATATGACTTTAATGAAACAAAAACCAAAGATAAAAATGAACCAAGGACTCGTTGTTCCACCGCGTGAGAAATCTCTTTCAACCACTAGGTGGTGCTCTTGGCCACTTGTGGAACCGGCCTGGGCAGGCAGGGCCTGCTGGTCAAGCATTTCTATGGAATTTTCGGTAAAGCAGAATGAGATTTTATCAATAAAGTTAGGAAAGAATTAAAGCTGTGTGGTGCTGTTGTTGTTGTTTTCCATCTTCAAATGTCATCTCTCTTCACGGACAGGGAAGAAAAAATCATCTGCCCTCAGTGGTGCCGTAACTGAAAACTGAACGCTGGGGACAAAATGCGGAGTCGTCTGGCTGTGGCGTGCCCCACCTTCTAGGAGCACAGATGTTACAACTGTGCAGCCAACTGTGGCAAATGTCTCTCTTGGGCACCCGGCCTGGACTCGTGAAGAAGAGGACGTTCAGGAACGGCAAGCTTGTCTTAGGAAAGCCCAAGCTACACTGGGTACTGACGTCAGAAACCAAAGAGATTCTATGGAAAATGGATTTGGGGTCTCCAGTGACAGGTGGGATGCTTATCGACTCTGGAAGCAGAGATGCAGGCATGGAAATCAGGCATGAAGAGAGGCTTATTTAATACATCCTGCAGTTATTAATGACTTCTTGATAACCTGATCAATGCAGTTTTTCCCCTCGGTTCTGTTTCCCTTGACTCCTGGATCCGCAGGTAGCGGGAACTGTGGGGACACATTTCTTAGCCTCCGCCCCCACTGAGCCCATGTCTTTCTGAGAGAAGTCTTTCAAGGAAATATTTTATTAGTGAATGAAGCTGGGACACTGACCACAATGTTTTCTTGTCCCTTATCCTTCTGCAGGGTGCCGCCTCAACCCTTCATTCTCCACCCCCCCACCTCAGCAGTACTCCCCTCCAGCCATTCTGTCCTGTTCCAGGTCCTCCTCCTCCTCCTCCTCCTCCTCCTCCTCCTCCTCCTCCCTCACCCCAGATGCGAGCATGGCCCCCAATTCTGACCTCTTCTCCTCTCCCTCTTCACCGTCTTCCAGATAGGTAAACTAGCCTGGGAGTTCCAGTCTTCCCTTCCCTGCAGATGGCAGTCCCTCCGCTGATGTCCCAGATGCCCTCCTCAACTCCAGCATCCGTTCCTCCCTCTTCTCAGACAACCCCATTTAAGAGGCTCGTCCAGCCTGGAGGCAGCGCGCTGCATCTACAATCGAAGTGTGCGTCTCCTGTCCCAGCCACCTGCTCCCTCTGATTTCCAGATTCCCATCACGAGGCATGCATGCATTCGGCAAACATTTGCTGAATAAAAGGCATGATGCCAGACACAGGGAATGCAAGGATTTTAAAAACCTGTGTCCCCACCTTCAAGATAACATGTAGATTGTAGGTAGAGGGGAGAGACCGGTAAGCAGCTCCCAGTACCCCGTGATCAGGGCTTTAGTGGAGGGGCGGGGAAGGGGCACGGCTCAGGGAGGAGCGACCGAGGTCCCTTCCTCTTCTCCCTGTTTCCCAGCCTCTGCCAGGCACTGGGTCTGCTGAGTCTTCCTCATCTGTGTTTTCTACCCTGTGTTCTCTCACCAGCCTCCGTGGGCATAGATGTCCCTTGGGGTTTTGCTAAAATGACGCAGGATTGGGTGGAGCCTGGATGTCAGTATTTCTGACAGTGTCTCAGGAGCAGTGCTCATACCGCTGGCCCCTGAGCACACTACCAGTCTCTCACACTACCAGTGAGGGTCTCTCTGCCCCCATCTTTGTCGTCACCTCAGGCCGGCACCATCGCATAGCCCAGACTGCCCTCCCTGGATCCTAGCCTGGGCGATCTCGTGGCCACCCACTACTGTGCCTATTTAAAAGAAGTAAAATGAGATTTAAAATTCTGTTTCCTGGGCACCCGGATGGCTCAGTTGGGTTAAACATCTGCCTTCAGCTCAAGTCATGATCTCAGGGTCCTGGGATCGAGTCCCACAGAGGGGGGGTCCCTGCTCAGTGGGGAGTCTGCTTCTTCCCCCGCCCCAAAGAAGTAAAATCTTTTAAAAAACAAAAAATAAATAACAAGTAAAATTCTGTTTCTTTTTCGCAGTGGCCACATTTCACATGTTCAAGAGCCACACACGCCTCAGTAGAGGGAACAGACTGGAGAGCATTTCCTTCATTGCAGAAGTTCTATGGGATGGCGCTGCTTAAGCTCTCTGCACTGAAACCAAACAGTTGTGGAATTAGTTACTGACTGGTGACTGGTGTCCTCCCCAGACTATAAGCTCCTCGAAGACACACTGTTAGTCTTGCCACTTTTTTCCATTGCCAAAACCTAGCCCATCACCTTTTTCTCCTTTGGCAAGTATTTATTTATCATCTACCACATACCAGTACTGTGCTGAGCCCTGGGAAGAGGTGAACCGCACAATTATGGACTCTGCAGCTGCTTGAGTCACAACCTAGGCTCTCGGGAGTGACTCACAGAAACGACTAAATGGGTGGATAGTGTACAAAACGCCTCTAGGAAACTCTCCATGAAAATGACTTCCATCCCTCTCCCCAGCTCAGGAATCTCCAACAGTCTCTCTCTTCTGCAGAGTAAAGTAGACGTTCAATGGCCTGGGATGCAAGGCCCTTCTGAGAAGCAGTCTCCTCCAGCATGGTTTTCTCATGGGTGTGTTCGGGCCATCGGAACAGAACACTGAACACACTGAGTAGCTTACACAGCAAATTTACTTCCCACCGTTCTGGAGGCTGGAAGTCCGAGATCAAGGTGTCAGGAGGGCTGGTTTCTCCTGAGGCCTCTCTCCTTGGCTTGTAGATAGCTGTCTTCTCTCTGCATCTTCACATGGCCTTGGCTCTGTGTGAACGCCACCCCCCCCCACCCTGCCCACCCCCCACCTCCCCGTGTCTCTCTGTGCATTCCAATCTCCTTCTCATATAAAGACACCAGTCAGATTGGATCAGGACCTAAACTAACAGCTTCATTTTAACTTAATCATCGCTTTAAAACACTATGTCTAAATATACAATCACCTTCTAACATACTTGGGGTTAAGGCTTCAACAGATGAATCTGGGGAATGGGGGGGGGGACACAATTCAATTCACTTGTAACTGTCAGGAATATGGTTTTGGAATCTAACAAAACTGGGTCATGAAAATCACTATTCACGACTGTGCCATGGAGGACACTGTATCTGTCTGTACCTCAGTTTCCTCATCTGAGAAATGGTGGTAGTACGATCTTTCTTGTGAGGTGCTAAGAGTAAAATTCTCATGGATGTGGAGCACTTAGCTGGGCTGAGGACATAATAGACACTCAGTTAATTATAGTCACTGTCACTATCCCTTCCTCACAATTTACCTGCCATTTCCCCCAGCTCCAATCCCTCCCTTCAGGTCCCCAACACAGGGGAGCCTTGCCTCCCCACACCTTTTTTGCATACAGACCCTATTGCCTCCTATTCAAAACCTAGTCTTACTTCAGGGCTCCCATCACATGCCTCTTCTGCCTGTAGCCAGATGTCAGCCCCCAGAGCCTCCTCTCCAAGCTGTGTCAGCTTTACCATCTCTCCTACACCATCATCCCAGCAATTAGCACCTATGAAGTAAAAGCCCAAGTTGTTAATTTGTCTGCTAACTTTTCCTGCACATAGGCTGACCTTCCCAATTAAATTGTTAGGCACTGTAGATCAAAGCTACCATTATACTTCTTCGCTTTTCTCATAGTACATATCAAAGTCTCAAACGTAGTAGGCTTTCATCAATCAAAAGAGTTTGTGAGAGCAAAAATCCTGATATAGGGTTAATATTCACTGATTGAATGGGTGTGCGTCTGTGTGTGTCTGTGTGTGTGTGTGTGTGTGTGGTGCTAGCATAAAGAAATTGGGAGGAAAAAAAACACCAGACTCAGGCTATTGATTGTCTCTTGAGGAAAAGGGACCTAATACAGGATGGTTTCACAAATGAGGTTAACGTTGTGTTTTG
Source organism: Mustela erminea (assembly GCF_009829155.1). NCBI lineage: Eukaryota > Metazoa > Chordata > Mammalia > Carnivora > Mustelidae > Mustela > Mustela erminea. The sequence goes on from NC_045622.1 coordinate 24,114,129, forward strand.
TTTTTTCAACTGTGTGGCATCTTCAAGGTTATCTATTATACTACTCTCATACTTTTTTCAACTCTTAAATATGGCAAGTTAATATTCATTAATTGACACATCTCTGTTGTTGATAGGTTGACTTATTAACATATGCAAATAATGTATAAGGAATCCTCCTGACATGAGAAAAAAGACTTCAAATATTTGTCTTAGAAGAGTTTTCATTAGGACTTCAGAGTATAACTCAGCAAACTCTTTTAATTAATATTTTATCTGGCAGGAAATATTTATGAGACATTACCAGTCTCATAAATGCAAATGGAATTTCTATAAATAGGAAAAAAAATAATTTCCTGTGCGTCACATTCAAAAAAGAAAACTTCTATTGTGATTCATCTCTCCCTCAGGTAAGAGAATCGAGGGAGGTGGACAGGGGCAGTGGCTCTGGCCTCTAATTCAGTGATGACACCCCCAAATTCTCAGCGCTTTCAAGCATCCCTCATCAACTTGCAGACACTGAAAGATGCCCCCAGCATCTGCCCATCCCCTTGAGCGATCCTTGAGTTGTGTCTCTGTTCCTCAAATGTTGTCTGTGCTCTCTGGAAGACTTAGGTGTATGGAAAGGTTAAGGTTCACCCCAATTTGCAAAATCCAGTCAAGTTGAAAATGCCCATATTTCTCATTTTTCAGATCTGGGTCGAGAACCGGACCCAGGTTTTCTGTCTCCTGGTCCAAGTTCCCATTACTGTGAAATATTTACAAAATATTTCCCAGACCACTGTACATTTTGCTTCAAAGTCAGCCACCTCCCCAGTTTGGCAGAAGAAATCCCAGGGTTTTTATATGGAAACCCAAAGCAATGGCTGTCCCAGGACAAAGCACCTCATAGGCTCAGAAAATTCATATAATGGATGTCATTCAGACCACAGAGCTACACAGTGGAGGCTTCTCCCAAGAGCTTGGAAATTAAGGAATTAAGAACTTTCTTCTCAGAGTGTTAAACCATTAGATCAACATGTAATGGATGAGCAGGGAGACAAGCTAAATCTCATAAGGGGACTTAGAGATTTCCTACTTAGTCAAGACTGATTGCAGCCACACTGAAGGACTTGACCCCTCTATGGAGGAAGAGGAGGGGGACCCTCTGTGCTCTAACCCTGGGTAGTGGGCTGTGTGCATGCTGTGCTGTGTGGCAACAGAAGCCCTGGGGTGGCCATCAGGAGACCAAGCTTCTGGGACGCCGCCATGTTGCTGTGCTCACTGAAAGGCTAGGTTGGGGCACCCTAGTCCCAGGGACAACACTTTGTCTTCTTGTGATTTAGTAAACCAGTCTTCCTGCTGCTGACAATGTTCACTTGATAAGTATTCATCAAGCACTTGTGCTAGGTGCTGGGGACACAGCGGAGAACAAGATAGTCACAGTCACTGTCTTGGCAGAGTCTATGGTATCATGCACATCGACCTCAAACATTGATGGGGTGGGCCTGCGGGGAGAGAGGAGGCCCTCAGGACCTAGAGCAAGGGTCCGCTGAGAAGCTTGCAGGCCCCTTCCCAGGCAGCAGGCTTTTCTCTGCAGGGGGAGCCCCATCTGCAGCTGCCTTTCCAGCAACTTCCACAAACTAAGGAATAAATGCATGCAATCATCTCTCCTCCAGGCAGGGAGGGAAGCACCCAAAAGGAAAGGCAGATGCTCTACTCTACTCAGCCTAGGTAGGCACTGGGGCAGTGGCTCTCCTTCCCTGGGAGACTTCTTTGAGCAGTGGGGGGGTGGGGGGGGGCATTTCCTGCTCTTCCTACCCAGCCAAGGGTCACGTGCCCCTGGAGAGGACATTTAGGGGGTGAGTGGAGAGCCCTGGGAGCTTCAGACCAGGTCTGTCTCCGACCAGACCCCAGGAACCCCGATACCCGGCGTGGGGGTGGGGGCAGGGCACGGGGAATCCAACAGCGCAGAGTGACTGAGCAGCCCGTCCAAGGCTCTTGACCCCAAATTTCTGCCTTCCAGTTTCTTCCTTCTTTCTATCTACTCCACCGCACCCACGAAACACGGGGGCGCTCACGCGGACACAGGTGCACGCTCACACGCGCACACGTACCCTGACACACATCTCTGTCCTTGGCCTCTGCAAGGCCAGAAACACCCCCAGTACCACCAGCCCAGGCAGGTGTAGCACGGACGGGGCGCGAGGGGGGCGGAGGGCCTCCTGCCCCTCTCCTCAGGTCCTCTCTCCCCCCGCCGGGACCCCATTCATTCAGAACCTGCGGAGTCCGGGACCGCCCGCCTCCCCTCCCCCGCCCCGCCCCTGCCCCTCCCGCCTCTACCCTGGGCCCTTTAAGTGGGTTATTACACATTATTACAGGGAGAGTCCTTTGTACTGGGGCCGGAGGGGAAGAGAGCCGGGAGAGAGAAGCGGGCGGAGGGGAGGAGGGGGAGAGCGAGGGAAAGAGAGGGCGAGCGAGGGAGAGTGCGAGCGTGAGCAGAGCCTCCCGCTGCCGGAGGAAGGGAGTGACTGAGGGGCTGGCTAGGGAAGGGACAGGATGCCTTAGGAGCCTCCCGCTGCAGGACCCCACGACAGGGAGGAGCTCGAGGCAGAGTCCGAGGCTGTGGTAATGGTTGGGGTGGGGGAGTCCCCTCAAGGGCCCTGAGCGCCCCCGCACTGCCTCTAAGGGAGCTCCAGAAGTTAGCATCAGTGGGACTCGGAAGCTCTGATCTCAACAAGTAAGTTGTCTTCTTTTCCTTCTTCCTTTTCTCCCCAGCTCGCTGTTTTGGAAGGCAGGGTGTGCACTCCCAAAGTGCCCCTTGCCCCTGGCGGTTAGCTTTGCCAAGCACCGGTCACTTTGGGAGCCCATGGGGACAGCGAAGGGCTTAGGGCGGGTTAATTTTATTATTTATTTATTTACTTACTTACTTATTTATCTAATTTAAGACCACTGTAGCAGGTTTAAAGTCCAACCATCCAGCCGGGAAATCCGAGCTCCCCAGAGCCCACAGGTGTCCTGGGCACTGGGAGTTCAGCCTTCAGAGGGCTAAAAACATGCTGTGCTGGTACCAGAGCTGGGGTACACCCCCCCCCCCGGAGATCTTGAATGCCCCCTGCCTGCTCTGAGAGGCCAAGGCAGTAGGGAGTGGGAGGCACCTTTCCCCCAGGTAGCAGCTCTGCTTTCAGATGGGGGGTGCAGAGGGCTGGGGAGGGGCAGCGAGCTCCCTCAGAGCCTCTGACCCTCAGCTTACTCTTGCTTTCTTTTAAGTCTGGCCAAATTGGAAACATGGCCTTTGCTATTTCTGCCCTCCTTGCTGCCTGGTCACTTCCTGCATGCCTCCTATCTCTTTTTAAACATCTTTCCAACTGTTCAGAAAGGCCAGGAGTCCTGGCTGCAAAGGCAGGGACAGGATAGGGAAGGCCATCGTTATTTCCCTTCTCCCAAATCCCTGTGTCTCTCTGGAGAACCATCTCCGCTTTCCATCAAACAGTGCTGTCCCTCCTTCTCCCAGGACTGGGGAGAAGCCTCATGGCAATGGGACCGGGGTCTGGCCCCCCAAATTTCCAGGGTCTGGCCTAAACATCAGGTCAGGTAAGGTGAGCCCAGCACTATTCCCAGAGCCCCTTTCCACCACCAGAAGATCAACAGGCACATGTCAGAATGTGCCAAGTGCTTTGCTCTCTCTTGATCCTTTTAATGAAACAGATTTTGCATCCTTTTCCTACAGCTGAGCAACAGCCCCTTGGTGAGGCTGTGTAACTTTTGGGAGGTACACAGCTTACAAGAGAAATTCTCACCTGGGTCTGACTCCAAAACTTACTCCCCCCCCCCCCCTCGGGCTCTCTGGTCCACAAAACACTTTTCCATGTGGGAGAGAAGCAGTGAAAAACAGCTAATATTTATGGAACCAAGAACTGAGCCAGACACGGTCGTATGAGTTCATCTGGACACCAGTCCTGTGGGGCGGAGGTCATTCACCGGCTTTACAGATGAGACCGCAGCTAGAGTTGAGAGCGGGAGCCGCGGCAGAGCGCCATCCTCTAAACCCTTGTCCTCTGACTTCAAAGCCAGACTTCTTTCCCTATTAAACACTAACCCTGAAAGGCACTGACCTTCCCAAATCTGTGTCTTTTCCTCCAAGCCGGGTGTAAATCCCATCAGCTGGCTGGATGAGATCCTGGGCACCCTAGAATCCGGTGGAAGGACCAAGCAGGGTGGATGGCGTGGGAAGTAGAGGGAGAGGCCCTTGGTTGGGCTCTGACGCGAAAAGCTTGGTCGTACTGCCTGGGATTTTAAACTATTGATCTGCCTCGAGATGGCCTCACTCTGCTTTTTGGCAATAATATAAAGAAATGGTCATTCATTGAATGCTGACTGTGTGATCTTAGGCGTTCGGTGTATGTGATGGGTTTGCTGCTTCTTCCATCCACTGCTTTCCCGCCCTTCCTCCCAGCCTCCTCTTCACCTCATCCCACCCCCTATACTACCTTGGACCCAAACAATCTGAAACTAAGTTCAGAGAGGAGAGACTTACAGCCTAAGGATAGAAAAAGACAACCTTCTTTTACCCTGGAAGGAATGTGTTGGAGCGTTTATTAAGTGTTCATTACTAGTTGGGTTCCGTTTACTAATTATGAGGTTGATAATAAATTATTACAACAGCCTAAATGATCCAAACAGCACCAGGACTGCCACCGAAAGGGGCAACGCCATGTAGGGAGCTCATCTGCACATTCCAGGGAAAGACAGTGCTCCCTAGGTTCCCCCAGTCATGTTCCAGATAGCCTCTCTAGCTCGGTGACTGACAGGGGACCACTCACACAGACTTCTCCCGTCCTCTCCAAAAGCCACTGTCACCTGCCGGTCCATGTCACAGGCAGCATCCGCCTGAAGAAACTCCTCAAAGGAGCTCACCCACAGTACAGAGAGAATGAGTGAGCTCCAACTAGCAAGCTGTGCCCCTGGAAGAGAGGACAGGCAGACCTGTGAGCAGAGAGAAGGTGCTGGCCCCTCAAGCTGGCTGGGGCTGTCCCAAAACAGCTCTCTTCCCTGAGGATGAAGTCAAAGCTTACTGGGATTCCCCAGGGAGATGTCTCTCATGGGTGCCCCTGCCCTGAGTCTGCGGGCACATCGTGAGCAGAGCCAAGCTCTTCCACTGGGGGTCCAGCAGAATCATCAGTGTGGCTCTGTCACAGATGTTCTCTCTGCCCTACTGTCTCCGGCAAGCAAGATCCCCGTGGGGCTGTCTGTCAGTGCCTGCCTGGGGTTCTCAGCCAGGGACACGGAGACTCTCGCACTGCTGGAATCACCTGTGCGGAAGTTAACCCCACAGCAGGGAAGGGACAACTCAAGCGCCCCCCCACCCCGTCCCCACTTCCCACCTGCCCTCCGAAGGACCGTGCTCCCACTGCCTTCTGTGGGCCAAGCCACACATGGGTGTAGGCGACACTCACATTCTTGGAAATGATATCTACTTCTGCTTCTTGTTTTTAAATCAGTTTCACGGCCCTTGATTTGATCGCTTAGCATGTGGCAGGAGTACATAATTTTGGAAAACCTTGGAATGGGATCATTTGGGCAGAGTAATGCTTTTCCACTCAGGAGCGTGAGCGCCAAAGCTTACGTTTTCTGCGCAATTCTGCTCAAACATTAAGCTGGGGCGGCCGGCGGGGGTGTTGGGGATATACCATGGAGAGAAAGGAGGAGTCCACAAGGTGGTTCAAAGGAGCCATTTTCAGATTCAACTTTTCACTGCGTCTGAGCTACAGACTGGCCACGGGGAGCTGGCAGCCTTTCCAAGAGAGGGTCCATCATGAGATGTGCTTTGTGGAGACAGTTGTCAGCCCATGGAGGAATTTTTCTGTTTTTCCTCAAGATGAGAAGCATGTGCAGTGTGGCATTTGAAAAAAAAAATATCTGAATGTATTTGTCTAGGAGACTTGAGGGTGGCTTTCTCTGGGATTATTTTAAAACCGATGGGACAGCAGGCCCTTCCTGAGACCCTGGCTGCCTGGCTGCCGAGGGCCGGAGTCATGGCCCCCGCCAGTGCCCCAGGCTTATCTAGTTCCTCCTACCTTGACATTCTGATAAGTGAGCTATTCTAGTCCGCAGAGCCCCGGATGGCAGCAGCCCTTGCCAACAACTGTGTTAAGTTAAATGTCAGAGCCAAACCTTTAACACATGACCCTAGAGCTCCTGGCTGGTGTGTAAATGCTAAGTTCCATTTTAATTCCAGCCCAGAGAGGACTGAGGGGCAAAGGTCAGGAATCACCGGGACCAGTCTGTCAGGTGGCCATAGCACTTCCTCATCAACCCATTTGGTGGCCAGTGGGGCTAGGGGCCAGAGGAGGGGGGTCAAAAGGGAAATACATGAAGGGGGAAGGGGAGGAGAGATCATGACAAGTTTTCAGAATCTCCTTCCTCTCTCCTGTGAGTCGACTGGTGGAGGCCCACGTGTGCACCCATCGCAAATGTCCTCTTCTCACATTTTAGGCCCCTTACCTGAATATCACGGAGGCCCTAATGCCATCGTCCTGCCTTCTCTCTTGCTGCTCATAAAGGAAAAGGAGTGTGGGGAATGACAGCAGAGAAATGCTATTGGGGGACCCTGTGTCCTGTGCGTTTTGCTCTCAGAGTCTGTCCCTTCCAAGATGGTGGGTTTGAGGGCTTGATGTTCAAGAGTCTGGCCAGAAGGAGAGGCAGAGGAGCCACAGGGACGAAGGTATTGCCTCTGCTCCAGGAAGGCGGCCATCCAGTGGGGATACCAGATCCTGCCGGTGCCTGGGTCCAAGAGACCCTGACAGACAAATGTTATGCCCAGCCAGGGATCCTGGGCTATCCCAGACAGCAAGGTATGCAGGCCTCACAGCCCTAGTCAGGGTGCCCGAGTCACTTCAGAAAGTGCCCTTCCTTGGACTCAAAGTCACTCACATATTCCTTGAAAGATGGGAATGGAGCTCCTACTACAAACCAGACCATGTGTTCGAACCTGTTTTACGGAATTGGGTCCTTTACACACCTTGCCTGCCCGACCTTGGAGCTCTCTCTGGGGACTGACTGAGGAAAGCAGATGTGCCCACGGATAAGTTATAGAATCAGAGAGAAGAGCCATCGCAGAGAGGCAGAGGGGCCAAAGGGAGGCCAGGGAGAACCAGGGAAGGCTTCCCAAGGGGGTTCAAAAAAGCAGCGAGGCACCAAGAGAGAAGGGAGCCCACGGAGAGAGCCCCAGGAGGCCCTGAGACTGGCCTCTGCTTGCTCTGGTCCTTCCCTCCATCTGTGTGCATATACTGATTCTTTCCCTTAAACGTTCATGCAGTAAAACATTTCCATCACAGCAAGGATCTCTCGTGTTGCCCTGTTTTTAGAGCCAAATCTATTTCCCTCCTGCCCGACCTCTTCCTTAGCCCCCAGCAGCCATGAATCTGCCCTCCTTTTTTACAGTTTGTCAGCTCTAGAATGTGATATAAATAGAATCATAGGTATATAACCTTTGGGTTTTTCAATCAGTATACTTCTCTGGGGATTCATCCAAGGGTGTGTGTGTGTGTGTGTGTGTGTGTGTGTGTGTGATATTTCAGTGTGGTTGTTGAATTTGTTCAACCTTTACCCCTTGAAGGACATGCTTGTTGTATCCAGTTTGAGGTTTCTATGATTTAAACTGCTCTAAATACGTGTATAGGGGGTTTTCCACGAACTTAAGTTTCCATTTCTTTGGGATAAGTGCCCAGAAGTGCAATCGATGGTTCACACGGTAACTGTGTTTAGTTCTTTAAGAAACTGAAACATTGTTTTACCTTCCTATCAGCAATGTAGGAGTGATTCTTTTTCACTACATCCTTGCCAATATGTGGTATTGTCACTATCTTTCATTGTAGCCATGCTGGTAAGTATGCAATATATCTCATCCTGGTTTTGCATTTCTCTAATGGCTGATGATATTGACTCTCTTTCCACGTGCTCGTATGCTCTCCATTTGCTCTCCGTATGCTGTCATTGCCTAAATATCTTTTCATTTCTTACACCCATTTTCTAATTAGATTGTTTGTTTTGCTGTTGGATTTTGAGCGTTCCTTAAAGATGTGTCATATACATGGTTTGCAAACATTGTCTCCTACTCCGAAGCCTGTCTTTCCATCTTAAGAGGGTCTTTTTTCAGCATACACTTTGAGTTTTGATGGGGTCCAATTTATAACTGTCCCCTTTTATGGATGAAGTTTTTGGTGTCAAGTCTAAGAATTCTTTGCCTGCCATAGATCTTGAAGATCTTGAAGGTTCCCTCACGTTTCCCCCTCATAAATGTTGTATAGCTGTATCATTTACATTTAAGTGCATGATTCATTTTGAGTTAATTTTTATATAAGGCTTGAGACTTAGTCAAATTCATTTTTTTGTCTATGGATATTGAATTGTTTTGGTGCCATTTGTTAAAAAGACGATCTTTCTCCCATTGAATCCCTTTTGCACTTTTGTCAAAGACTCCTTGGGTGTATTTGTGAAGGTCTTTTTCTGGGTTCTGCTCCATTGGTCTATGTCTATCTCTCCTCCATTACCACATAGATTTAGCTTTATAAGTTTTAAAATTTAGTAGACTGATTTCTTCTACTTCTTTCTTTTTCAAAATTGTTTCGTCTATTCTAAATTCTTTCCTTTTCAATAGAAATTTTAGAACAATCTTCTCTACATCTATAAAAAAATTCTTGTGGGATTTTGATAGGAATCGCGTTAACCCTGAATATTCAGTTTGGGGAGAATTGGCATCTTCACTGTATTGAATCTTTCAGTCTACGAACATAGTATATTTCTTCACTTGTTTAGCTACTCTTTAATTTCTTGCATCGACATTTTGTCATTAACACCAATTCTTTCTGATCTGCCATGAACTAACTGTGTGACCTTGGACATAGCACTTAGTTTCTCAGACCTTCAGTTTACCATCTGTGAAATGGGTATAAGAACATCTACCTTGAGCAGGCATGGAGAAGGTTATTTAAGACAGCAAAGGAGAGGAGTCTGTAGTACACCCAATGTAGTACGCCCAGTGACATACTCCCTTTGATAGATCCCATTCTCTGTTCTTTCTTTTCTTCTTCCCGACACTCATTTCTGATGCCCCACTGACTTTCACTTTGTCTCCTTTCCAACCTTTGTTTCTTGACCTGCTTTCACTCTCAATTCTTTGACTTTATTTTTTTCTTACTCTCACTAGCTTTTCCTGTTAATTCATTCTCCCACAAGATTTGTCTCATTCCTCTTTATTGGAGCATTTGGGACATTTTCTTTTTTTTTGTTCTTAGACTTGGAGAGTGACTCTAGAGCCAGTTCACCCGGGTTTTAATCCATGCAAACACCAGCTTTGGGACAGTGGGCTCACCCTCCCTTGTGCCTCAGTTTCTTCATCTGTAGAATGGGGGAAACAGTACCCATCTCATGCCTTTTCTGAAATGACTAAATGAGTTAATATAGGTAAAGCATTTAGAATGCAATCTGGTGTAGGGTGAGCCCCCAATAGGTTTCAACTCCAATTATTGGCATTTTACCTGCTGTGCCTGTTTCTCTGGTCTTTTCTCCGCATTCACTCACCTTCTATCACCATCCCGTCTTTTTCATTTGTACATAAGTACATTCATAGTCACATTAGCCTGCTTTCTCGTTGTCATCTTCTCTGTACCTCTCCGACCTCCTAGGCTCTAATCATCATTGATAAATTGGCACCAGACCAGGAAATCTGTCCCTTGGGCTGTAGGCAGGAAACAAGTGGTTTTTCACTTTGATTTAATTATTAATCTCCTTTATTATTTAATGCAGAATACATACTCACAGTGCAGGGTTACAATGAAGAGAATGTATCATAACTATGCAGCTCGCTTTCAAAGAGATAGCGGGCTTGAAAAGGAAAAGTACTGGATAGACAGATACAAATGTGGGGAAAATGGAAAATGAATTAATTTAATTTTCATGCCCTTTTACTCATGATTTTTCATACATCATCCGCAAGGGGCTGGGTGGGTGAATTGGGACTGTGGCCAGTAAGCCATGGCTGAGTATTAGGAAGAACAGACATCAGGAGCCCTTGGGTGGCCCACAGCAGCCTGCCAAGGAGGGCCATGAAATATTCCATCTTACGCAAATGAGAGCCACACAGGTTGGGAACCTCGGTTACAAGCTTTCAGGCCTGCTCCATAGAGGTCGAGCTCAATCATTAGGCACCATATGAAATGTTAAGTTGCTGGAAATGTACTCACGACATGAGTAAGACTTAAAAATCTGTATTCCATAACCTGAATTAGGCCTAATTTTGCCCTTTTAAAATTTGCTGGATATATTTGGTCTCCCTTAAATATATTCAAATAAATCTTTTAAGTACCATCAGAATGATTTTTTTGTCTCCAAAATGATCTTTTCTCCAAAGAACTGAACTCCACCAGCAAATGCCAGATCTGTTGGCTCCTGTTTTCAGACAAGAACTCGGTATTCAAAAAAAAAAAAAGCTCTTGAGTGAAACACGATTTAATCCTTCTCTCTTTGCTTTTTATCTTTATTGTGAAGTGTCAGTATTTTTGTTTCTTTCATGACAAAGCAAGCATGGTATTTTTGTTTCTTTCATGACAAAGCAAGCATGGGATGAGTCCACAGCCCTTCTGATAGAGCATGGGTTTCTCTGCAGATACCATAAAATAATGCATGAGGTTTTATTACTTCCTTAGAATTGTGGTGCCAAACCCTCCATGGACACAGTCTGAGTGAGCAGCTAGTTACCTTCCCTTGTCTGGGCTGCCCAAGGCTCTGAACGCCCCAGACTCATCTTCTGGGGCCCCTGCTGACATTGACTGGTGCCCTTCAGGGCAGAGCCAGAAAAGTCAAGGTCACCCATTTGCCCATTGTTGCATTTGTCGGTGTTTATACTACATAAATCTTCACGTTCAGTATTATTACATCTACCGCGTCATCACCTTGGCAGTGAGTAAAGCAGCATTTATGTGTCCTGGGTAAGCCAAAGCTCTCCCACTAGAAAGTGGGATTCATATTATAAGATTCTCATGAGCCCATCCAATTCTGAAAGAGCCCGAACAGAGATGCCAATTTCCATTACTCTTCCATCACAATTCCATATAATAATAACACTGCTTTGTTGCATACCTTCTAGCCTGGAATAAGACAGGTTAGGGAACCAGGTACCTCATGCCATTATTTTCCTGAAACAACGGGAACTATTTCCTTCACATTAGGATTTCCTTGGATATTTCCATTTCTTACATAGGAAGGAGACCCAGGGTCGGGACTGCAGCAGCAGTGTGTAATTCAGGGCAAGCTAAGTGGGCAGGAAGGTCAGGATTATACTTCAGAACTAAGATCACACTGTCTGGTGCCCTGGACTTGGATGGATGTCAGGTGGGACAGTGGAAGAGTGCGGGCTCTGCGGGTCAGCACCAGGCAGCACAAAGCAGGATGGGCTGTTCTGGGGTCACGTGACTTTCACTCCCCCACGCCCACCCCACACACCCCCGACCCCGCCTTCCCTGACTCTCTACCTCCTTACCTGTGGGACAGACACGTTGATCTTACTCTATGGTGTCGTTGAGATGATGGAGTTAACATAAACAAGGCGCCTCTTCTGATCACACGCACACACAGATTTCTCTTCCAGGGCTACTCGGCAAAGAAAAACAAGAAGTCAGCATAACGAGCTACAGCCAACAAACTGAACTCATGCTTAGAACAATAGCAGAATGAGTAAAGGGCATCAGAAAAGCTGCACAGGTGGGCTAGATGTTCCCGAAAGGGCTTGCTCCTGGCAGGGTGTCTCTGACTCAAAACTGGGGACAGCTGAGGGACTCTGGGGAACAGTTCTGGTCCGTACCTCCACCCTGACTTGGCTTTAAATACCAATCGTATTTAAAGTACCAAATACCCACTCATGCGGAGGGGCCAGAATCAAGGGCGCTTCTCAGAGGGACCAAGACCACCCTGGGGTGGAGGCCGGGATGCCTGGGCTGGGGAGATGCGTGCAACTGCGAGCGCTCCCCAGGAAGGGGCAGTGTGATCTGGGCCATGTAGGGGTCCCTCAGCAGCCTCCTCGTCCACCTGACACAGCAGCTCCCTTGCAGTGGCCTTCCCAGCTAAGCCTTCAGGGACATGGTGTGCCAGGACACCCACGGTGATGAAGTGTCCTATCTGACAAAGTCCATTCTTCCAACAACCCTGTCCCTGGCTCCACGTTCCAATGAAAGCCCTTCACCCTGCTCCTGGCGCTCGCACCACCACCCCACCCCGCCCCGCTGTCACATAGCCACGGGAGATCCTTGCATTCCAGACAGAGGGGTGCCAAATTTCACTTTGGCTGTAGCCGATCTCTCCAGAGTCCCCTTCACTGGGCATTCAGCTTGGAGCCGAGCTACGAGTATGCATCCCCAAGCCCTTGTGGGCCCCTGAGACTGAGGAATATGTTGGGCATAAGACCAGCACCCATGGTCTGACCCTACTCATGTCAGAGCCTCACTGTCCTGTTATCCCAAGATTTCCTAATCCCTGGGGGTAAACAGTTATTACATCTGAGCCAGAAATGAGCTTGGGAGGTGACCGGACCCATGCTCCTGTTCTTATAGCCCTCCTCTGGGGAGAGAGCTCCTTCCACATTTTTTGATGCATTTAAAGTCAGAAATTTCTCCCCGCTGAGAACCACTTCCACCATGATGGAAAGGGAGGCCTGTGATGTTTGTCTGGATTCTACCGGTGACAGCATGCTTGCAAAGTGTGCGGCTGGAGAGGACAAGGCTGCTAGCAGAAGATGCACTGTAGGAAAGCAAGGGGGTCATGACAGCTGTCTGCCCAATGGAGGCGACTGCAGAGAACAAGGCTGTGGGCGAGGAGACAGGGCTTGTTAGGACCATGGGAACCAGACTGGTGGGCACCAGGAGAGAAGCCCACACAACCCTGTCTTTGCTACAGTATGAGTCCTGGGATGGCCTTCCGGCGTCCTTTGTGCTCGGGTTGACAGGTTGTGTTCATTGAAGACCGATTAGCGTGGAGAATTTTTTGGTGCTACCACAGCTCTTCACACCATGCTCAGCATAACTCCAAGTCCAGTGTCCAACTTGTCCACGTGAGGAAAAAGCCTATCTCTGACCCAGGAACCCTGAAGTATACATTGGCAGCCGACACACTGACTCGGACTCACAGACATATTTTCTTTGATAAACTCACTGGTTCAAAAATGGTTGAATTAATGGTCAGTGTTGAAAAAAAAAAAATTTCAGGTTTAAAAGTCTTTCCTTCTAGCTTTTCTGCAAAAAGAGAGAGGAAGGTCTTACCACTGCAGCTCCACATTCTTGCGTGGCAGCCCTGAGCTCTGGCCGGACAGTAACGACCTCGGTCAGGAGGCGCGTGTGCTCGGCTCACCTCACCTCTGTCCCCATCACTCCCTGTTGTGTTCCCAAAAGCCAGAGCAAGTTTTGGTTATAATTATGTGTTCACATAATTGCTTTACCCAGAATAAAGAGAATTTTATCTCTCAAAATCTTTTTCTCTATCACAAATCTGAAAATGAAGGTCTAAGAAGAGCTTATATTGGAATCAAAAAACAGGTAAAGGAGAATTGCTCTCAGCGGAATCCGTGGCTGCTGGGTACTTGTCTCTTCCTTGTAAGGGGCCATATTGTCCAAACACAAACATTTCTATTTTTCTTTTTTGTTCTTCCCTTTTTAAAAAGATTTAAACTTAATTAACATATAATGTATTATTAGTTTCAGAGGTAGAGATCAGTTCATGAGTCCTTTTTTTTTTAAGATTTTATTTATTTATTTGACAGACAGAGATCACAAGTAGGCAGAGAGGCAGGCAGAGAGAGAGGCAGAAGCAGGGGGAGGCCCACGGAGCAGAGAGCCTGATGCGGTGCTTGATCCCACGACCTTGGGATCATGACCTGAGCCGAAGGCAGAGGCTTTAACCCACTGAGCCACCCAGGCGCCCTCAGTTCATGAATCTTATATCATACCCAGAGCTCATTACATCATGTGCCTCCTTATGTCCGTCACCCAGTTGCCACATCTATCCAGCCCCATCCAGCAACCCTCAATTTGTTTTCTATAATTAAGTGTCTCTTATGGTTTTCTCCCTCTCTGATTTCGTCTTATTTTATTTTTCCCTCCCTTCCCCTATGCTCCTCTGTTGTGTTTCTTAAATTCCACATATGAGTAATATCAATTGCTGATTGACTTATTTCGCTTAGCATAATACCCTCCAGTTCCATCCACAACATTGCAAATGGCAGAATTTCTTTTTTATGGCTGTGTAATAGTCCATTGTATATACACGCCACATCTTCTTTATTCATTCATCAACACAGACATTTCTGGGAGTGGGAGGGGCATTCGGGGATTATACCTGAACAGGTCTTAGCCAGGACATATGGACATTCTCTCCTTGGAGTAATTCAGTGCCTCTGAGGGGCAAATGTTGCCATTATTAGAAAAATCAAGGACCCGCTGTAAGCCACAGCAGAAAGCACTCTGAAGACAAGTACTCTGGAAGGTACAGCCCCTGCAGGAGGAAAAGGGAAAGGGCTCCAGGCGGCCTGGGCATGTCAGGCAACATGGCAGCAAATCATGAACTGAATCATGGTACTGATCAGGTGTGTGTCCCTCTGGCAGTTTCCTGGGTCAGGCATTTCAGGGCCTGACCCCCCACTAAGGCTCAGATCCTCTGACAGCCCCAGGGACCAATAACCTCAGAGGCAGACTTATTTAAGCCTTCAGTGGGACATTGCATAAAAATATCCTAGCACAGAGATGGCACGTAACAGGTGTTTGGTACATGAGCTTCTCACGGCAAGAGGGTCCCCTCACTGTACTCAGCATGTACCTTCTCCACCAAGTCTTTCCTGACCCTACCTCACTCGCCCTGGTGAAGCCAAAGTAAGAACTTAGTTTTGGTCTTTCCATCACTCTCTACTGCACTGACCCTGCACACTGACTGTGTGTCCCCACAAAGACCGGGACACCCCCACAGCAGAAAATACAGCCATGGTACACAATATCAGTTGTTACGAGAATCCCCTGGGCCGGGGTCTCCTGGTATGGGGCGTAGGCATCAGCATGGGGTCCAGCTCCCGGCTGATTGCAATGTGCATCCACAGTGGAGAAGCCCTGCTACTCAGAGGACCAGCAGCCTTGACACGGCTGGGAGCTCTTTGATAAAATGCAGACTCAGAGCACTCCCGACCAACCTAATCAGAATCTGCATTTTCACAAGATCTCTGTGACTAGAAAGCACAAGAGAGCCATGGAAGTGCTGCTATACCTCCTCCTGCCCCCAGGGCCCAGCAGAGTAGAACTTGCAGTGACTGGAGGGATGGGGGGGGCGGGGGCGGAGTGGGGGGGTCACGGCAGGTGTTCACTGATTGGAGGAAGGAAAGAAGGAGGGAAGGAATCTGTGGTGCGGTTTTCAATGGCCTTGCACACCTAATATACCATGTGCTATCTATCATCCAGAGAGTTTCTGAACTTGGGTTCAAAAAATAAAACCACAAAACATCCAGGAATTAAAGACTAAGTTCCCACCCAAGTTGATAACAACAAATAGCAGCTGCAAAATGACCGGGCTTTAAAAGAAAATAGCCGATGGCTTTTTAAAGATTTATTACTCTTGAGTTCTTCAGCCATTAGACCTCAAAATGCACTAAGGTTGTTTTTTGCGTGGGGGGGGGGGTGTTTTTGTTTGTCTTGTTTTTTAAAGGATGGTAATTTCAAAAGCCAGGAAATTAGGACTGACCCCCTGGCCAGAGCCAGCCCATTAGCGTGGTTTAGACACAGGTTCGGGGGGCTGGGGCCATCAGACGACCCTTCCTTGGCAAAACGGGGCTCGGACATGAGCTTCTGGGCCAGGAGCCTGTGTGGTCTTGCTCTCCCCTGGCCCCTCCGGGCCTCTCCAGCTGCTGGTTCCACCATCAGAAAGGGCAGCTGCTGCAGCCAGCAGGAAACTATAAGGCAGAGGTCAGAATTGCAGTTTCCAACATTTTGTCCTCCAGCGGGCTGCTGAGAAAAGGGGGGATGCTGGGCTTTCCCCACTGGTTGTGCTGGACTCCCGGGGAAACCCCAACCCCACGCCCCAGGCACCCCTACCCTGAGTCTAGCGACTCACAGATCCCTGCTGCACCGGGGCTCCCCTGTCATGGTCACTTCCCCTCCTCCTCTTCATTGGGCTCCCGCCTCTGGGCTCAGGGAAGCGGCTCATCCTGACCCAGGAGAGGAGCAGAGGATCCAGCCTCACCAGAATCTTAGCACCAGAACAGTCTCTGCCTCTGTGTAGGACCACAGGTGAGACAGTTCTTAGAAAGTTCTTCAGGCACAGCTGGGAACTCCTCTCCCAGCAGCAGTTCTGTCCATTGCAACCACTGCAGGTTCTAGAGAGCATCTCTGCAGCCCCTGTGCGACTGTGGGCAAGTTATCTAAGCTCTCCCCCAGTTTCCCTCTTCGTGGAATAAGACGGTGCCTCCCCGTGGAGTAAATGAGGCCGTGGAAGCAGGATGCTGACCCACAGTAGGAGCCCCTGAACTGCTTGAATCTCCCTGCACCGCCCCCACAACTCCAGCCCTGGGTGGAAAGTGAACACTGGCTTCGGCCAGCACTGTGCATGCTCCTTCCTTCAGTCTTTGTGGTACCCTCCTTGGCTGGCACCATCATGATCCCCATTTTGCAGGAAAAATAACTGAGGCTTTGAGCAATTACTTCTCTGGAAATTCCCTCATCTCAAGGTGAAATCAGAAGATGAGCGCTCATGCGAGAGTCAGCCTTCCTATTTACTACCTGGTTAACCCCTTCTATTCTGTTAGACTTATATTTGTGCCTTGGCAAAGGACCACAGACTAAATGGTGTAGAACAACACCCAGTTTTCGGCTCAGGATTCTGAAATAAGAAGCCCAGGCATGAGATGACTGTGTTCTCTGCTCAGGGCCTAACAAGGCTAAACTCCGGGTGTCAGCAAGCTACACACTCCTGGGGTTGTGGCAGAATTTAGGTCTTGGAGATCAGAGGAGGAAGTCCCTGCCTCCTGGCTGGCTGTTAAGGAGGGGGGTGCTGCTGTCAGCTCCTAGAGGTCCCCAAGTTCCTTGCCACGTGTCCCTCTCCCTCTCCAGAGCTAGCGAAGAGCCTCTTCCTCTCATTTCATTCCTCTCATAAAGCCAATCTCCTGCTTCAGGGAAAACCCAGTCCCCTTCAGGGTTTATCTGATTAGGTCTGGCTCACCCCAGACAGTCTCCCTTTCTTCAAGCCAGCTGTGCCATGCCGTAGGAGCATCATGGGAGTGGTATCCTATCCCCAGTTCCGGGGGCAGGAATCATGAGAGCATCTTTGAGTTCTGCCATCCTGCATGTGCCTTTCCTGACACGTATTTCCTTGATAATAACTTTGGTACTTCCTGCTCATCTTGAAGGTCCTTGAGGGCACTGGGGTGACCACCTTAGAATGTGTTCATAGTTTAACAACCAGTACAGCCATATAGATTCCTATAGAACAGCATACAAATATCTAGTCTGAGATAGGAGTATATACTCCTCCATTACCCTTATCCCATACCCCAGCCTTATCCCATATCCCAGCCTCATCCCATATCCCAAAACTCTGGGAAGCAGATATTGACCCAGAAATATAAGACAGAAAGGAAGAAATCATTAAGGATGTCTGCCATCCTCATTTCAGCAGTAAGGAAATTGAGTCTGAAACAAGAGTCCCAGGGGTGCCTGGGTGGTTCTGTCGGTGAAGCGTCCAACTCTTTTTTTTTTTTTAAGATTTTATTTATTTGAGAGAGAGAGAGATCACAAGTAGGCAGAGAAGCAGGCAGAGAGGAAGCAGGCTCCCTGCAGAGCAGAGAGCCCGATGCGGGGCTCGATCCCAGGATCCCGGGATCACGACCTGAGCCGAAGGCAGAGGCTTTAACCCACTGAGCCACCCAGGCGCCCCGCGTCCAACTCTTGATTTCAGTTCAGACCATGATCTCTGGGGAGTGGGATCCAACCCCCACATCTGGCTCCATTCTGGGCATTGAGCATGAAGCCTGCTTCAGATTCTTTTTCCCTTTCCTTCTGCCCCTCCTCTCCCACACCCTTGCAGAGTCCCTTTCTCTCTCTCAATCTTTAAAAAAAAAAAAAAAAAAAAGACTCCCAGCCCAGTGCTCCCTTCAAGAAACCCTGCTGGACTTCCAAATGCAGTTTCTATCAAGATGCTGTGTCCACGGGCTCCTACTTTCTAGAAAAATCACCCCCATGACACAGGGCTTTCTTTACTGTGTGTGTGGTGGGGTGTTTGGGAAGTCTTGATATAGAGGTCCACTTAAAAGTTTGTCAGAGTCACTCATGCATCACCTAAAATACAACCTCCTTTGATTTTGCCTCTTTTGATTCTTTCTCCGTTTGTGTTTCTACATCAAAGAGTTTAAACCACTTTGCTGGACTTCAGGCTCCGTCTTTCCAAGAGTTTTAATCATTTCAGGGCCCAGCTTCCTATTAGCAGACGCAGGAGATGATCTGGACGAACGCCCTCAGCCAGGCTTGATGAGCTTTAATGGGATTTGCTGCCATTGGTGCCTTTCCCGGGTCCAGCAAGGAGCACCTCTCACATTGGCTTGCCTCCTCCAGCCCAAAGCCCTTCCCCCTGCCTCTCTCTCCATAGGTGGTTCTGCTCAGAGCCCTGGGCTCAAAGGGGAGCAGTGCTAGCCTATAAGCTACACGAAGTCTGGGTCTGCATTCCTCTTATTTCCTGCTTAATCTCCAGCTCTTATCACAGAAGCTGGATGATCGTAATGCCTCAACTAATGCTGAATGGGCACGTGAATGAATAGATCAGATCTGGAAAATCAGATTCAAAAGTTCATCTCCATTGCCCTTGGAAAATTATTTTTATATCAACGGCCCACAGCACCGGAGGCCAATATTTCTAGAGGGGGTATTTCATTTACTCTTAGGAAGAAATCTGGGGCAGAGAGGGTCTATACCTGTCAGCTTGCTGACCTTGCAAGTGGCCCACTGGTGTTTTAGGTACTTGACTTAGATGCTCTAGGTCTCTCTCTTCATCCTCAAAATAGGAGTTAATGGGGTATTGCTCTAAATTCCACTTCAAGGAGAGTTTATGAGTATATATTCACATTTATACTTATATCTATGTTTGCATTCATATAGTCTTTCCCTCGATCCTCATAATAGCCCCCAGAGCTGGGATGGCAGAAAATATCATCTGGGGTTTACAACAGAGTAAACTGAGGCAAAGAAAATGAACAGTGTTTTTGCTTGGGTCACAGAACACGTTCCTTGGAAGCTGAGCTAGAACCCATATCTCAGCCCGGGCTGAGCGAGGAAACACTTGTGCCAAGAATTCTAGCACACTTGGAGGATGGATACCAATTTCAAATCTGAAGTGAAACCTTTCCCTGTCTGCTGGACACAAAAAAAATTCTCAGATCTTGACTGAGGTGTCCTAGAAAACCTTTCTCTGTTTCTAGTACAGTGCAAGGCTTTCTCCTACGAGAACCTATGAAAGTATTTTTAAAAATAAAGAAGGAAACAGTGCAGAAAATCGGCAGGAAAGCTATTTTTCTGGAAGAGCTGAAGGCAGGAGAATGTGCTATGCCAGTTGCCCTAACCAGTGACTCATTCTGGCCAGCACTTTGCCCGCCCTGCCCAACACCAGTGTCTCAGGGAGTCCACGGACAGCCCTCCCATTGGACCCCTAGATCCCCCAGGGATCTGAAGATCCCCCAGGGCATTGGAAGTAGCAGTATTTCTCACCCTTTTTGGGCATCCCTGAGTCCTCAGTAAACAATGTCAGACCCAGGGGCAGAGCAAAATCATGTTTATGATTCTGCAAAGCAGCACCAAGCCTCCTGCTCCTCGTTTCATTTATCTTTGTAGCTGCCACGTGAGGGAGCGGGGAGCAGGTGGCCTCATGCAGAATGGGAAATTCCGAGACGTCTGAGACAAACAGCCCTTTGGATGACCCTTCAATACGGTATTTTAAAGGTTACCTTGAAATTGCCACAACCACCAAGGCAGCAAAGAGAACGGTCTGCAGGGAACATCTGACTTTCCACGATGGGTGGCATAAACTCCAAACAGACACCTTCCTCTCGGCTCATAGAACATTCAACCAGGTAGTTCTACCAGGTTCCCTGTTTCCCGGGAGTGGGGCTGCCTGTGAAATGAAGACAAGCCTGCTTGTGAAGATGAAGAGCTGAGTAAGAGCATCCCCTGAGGTGGATTCCTCCCGGATCAGAAGCTCATAGAACTTTCTGGAGTGAGCACCTCTTCAGTCTAAGCAGGAGCCACAGAACTTCGATGTCTGCAAGCCATCATATGGTGGGGACCTTGAGACCCCAGGCTGGAGCAGATAACCTAGATTCAAACCCTAACTCGGCCACGTAACTACTTGAGCTTCGTCTTTGCCTGAAGATTGGAGGGAGCGTGGCATTTCTGCTCTAATACCTTTGTTGTGAGCTCATATAAATGAGCTAATGCATATACATTTCTTAGCACAGGGCCTGCTTGTGAATGCTCAGAAATGCAAGCTGTGGAGCTTATAAGCTTATTAGCTGTGGAGATTCTCATGGTCTTTCCTGGCTGCATCAGTCTTAAAGTATTTTCAACGGGAGTGTGCAGAATATCAGAAAAACAGCAGACTGTTCCAGATGTGTGGGTGTTTCTTTAAAGGGTGGCATAAACTCCAAAACATGGTACAGTCTGTTTTCAAAGTTATTTTTTATTGAGATATTTTGTTGAGATAACTGACATGAAACGTTCTAGTAGTTTAAGGTGTATAACATAATGACTCTGATATATGTGTATTTTGCAAAATGATTGCCACAATTAATTTAGTTAACATTGGCACTGCATATAATTATAATTTTCTTCTTGTGATGAAGACTTTGAAGGTCTACTCTTGGTATTTTTCAGATAGACAGCATGGTACTGTTAACTCTAACTGCCATGCCGTACATCACATCCCCAGGACCTAGTTTACAACCAGAAGTCTGTACCTGGCGACCACCTTCCCCACCTTGCTTGCCTGGTATACCCTCTCCCTAGCAACGACCAATCTGTTCTCTGAGTTTGGCTTTCATTTGTTTGCGTTTGATTCCACATAGAAGTTTACAGCCCTTTTGAAAACCTTAGGAGTGTTAATATCTTGTCCATTTCATTTTTTTAGAGGACAGGGAATTACTGTGTCAAGATTTTTAATGGTGGGTCTACACAGCGATCTGTCATATTAGTAAGGGCTCAGACAGCCACAGACTCCCCCCTCAGACAGAAGGAGTGACCACATGGTGAATCAGACACTCGCTGCCTTTTTCTTTCTGTCTGCTGCTAAGAACTGAGACATAAAGGAAGGAGACAGGGAGATATAAAGAGAAAAAAGCACAGGCTCTGGGCCCCGTGAGCAAGAATCCAGCTATCTGCTCTGCCATGTGAGTGTCTGATGGCCCAGGTTATGGCTTAACCACTTACCTCTTTCGGACTCTCATTTATTTTCTTATTTATTCATTCATTTATTCAACAAGTGCTTTTTGAGTACACAGATGTCCCGGGGTGCCCTCTGGGTATTTGGAATAATGTATGAGGGAACAAAACAGACACCACTGTGCCCCATGGAGCCTACATTCTGACAGAGGAGGAGAGACTCCTAGAAATAAAGATGATGCATAAGCCCTCAGTGTTTACCTACTGGAGATCAAGCTCCAGCTCCAGCCGGGTGCTGTGATAACAAGTGACAGTCTGTGTGTATTGCATGGACTAGGGCAGGCAATTAATAAATTGCTGTGGTTATCATCTTTTTGAATTGCTCCCAGATTTCTTAAATCCTTTCAATGCCATGTGTATTTTGCACCTGCATACTTATTCATTCAACAACTACTATTGAGCCGCTATTGTATGCTAGAATCTGTAGTAAGTGCCAGGGAAACAAGCAAATAATATTTTTTTTAAATGGTGCCTGCCCTTGAAGACTCTGCTGTCGGGTCCACTGTGCATTAGATGAGGGCCTTGGAGAGCACAGAGGCAGGTGTGATCTTGAAGTCTTGTGTTTCAGTGAATCCACACAGTCCCCTTCACTGATGATGTCTTTTTTAACTCAACGCATCCCAGCTATGGCTGGCGATTCTAGGAATGCTATGAACCAGGACATGGAGATTGGAGTCACTCCCAGGGACCCGAAGAAGATTCCCAAACAGGCCCGCGATTACATCCCCATCGCCACCGACCGCACTCGCCTGCTAGCGGAAGGCAAGAAGCCCCGCCAGCGCTACATGGAAAAGAGTGGCAAGTGCAACGTTCACCATGGCAACGTCCAAGAAACCTACCGATACCTGAGCGACCTCTTCACCACCCTGGTGGACCTCAAATGGCGCTTCAACCTGCTGGTCTTCACCATGGTCTACACCGTTACTTGGCTGTTCTTTGGTTTCATTTGGTGGCTGATTGCTTACATCCGGGGTGATCTGGACCATGTTGGTGACCAAGAGTGGATTCCTTGTGTTGAAAACCTCAGTGGCTTTGTGTCTGCCTTCCTGTTCTCCATTGAGACTGAAACCACCATCGGGTATGGCTTTCGGGTGATCACAGAGAAGTGTCCAGAGGGAATCATACTTCTCTTGGTCCAGGCCATCCTCGGCTCCATCGTCAATGCCTTCATGGTGGGGTGCATGTTTGTCAAGATCAGTCAGCCAAAGAAGAGAGCAGAGACCCTCATGTTCTCCAACAACGCGGTCATCTCCATGCGGGACGAGAAGCTCTGTCTCATGTTCCGGGTGGGGGACCTTCGCAACTCCCACATTGTGGAGGCCTCGATCCGCGCCAAGCTCATCAAGTCCCGGCAGACCAAAGAAGGGGAGTTCATCCCCCTGAACCAGACGGACATCAACGTGGGCTTCGACACTGGGGATGACCGTCTCTTCCTGGTGTCTCCACTCATCATCTCCCATGAGATCAATGAGAAGAGCCCTTTCTGGGAGATGTCTCGGGCCCAGCTGGATCAGGAGGAATTTGAAGTTGTGGTCATTCTAGAAGGGATGGTGGAGGCAACAGGTAAGACACTTTATCCTCCTTGGCCACAGAACCTTCCCACATCCTGGGAGTTTAGGGCACTAGGACTGGAAGATTCAAGTTGGTGCCTAAGAATCCTGGGATTCTCAACCAGCCCAATCTCTAACTGTGATCTGAGGGGTATCATTACTCAATTAACATAGAGTAATAACAAGAGTTAATGTATACTGAACCCTCTAGTTCCTGTGCATAGTTCTAAACTTTAAACATAGAGAGTCACACTTTAACCCACTGAGCCACCCAGGCGTTCCTAGAGAGTCACACTTAATGCCTTTCCATTCTCGGTGAGATGATGTTCCTTAGGTTACAGATAAAGAAACAGAGGCACAGACCAGCAAGTTATAGGTCTACTTTTGTCCAAGAACAAGTCGTAGAGCTAGGATACTGGTGACGGAAGGGGGCCCCAACCTGACCCTTGCTTTCAATAAGCTACTCTGTCACACCCCATCCTGGGGCATGTGTCTACCCAAAAAGAGGTCCATGATCAGATAGCTTTGAGAAAAACAGTGAACTAGGGTGCACAGGCTTCCTCACAGTAGAACTTGGTGGTGTCCAGCTCATCTGGCTGCCTCCACCCTGGAGAAAGCTGTCCCTGGGTTTCCCTGTGGAAGGCTGGCTGAATGGACAGGGAACAGGCCCAAACCAGGACACCAGCATTCACATGTGCCCAAGCCAATGCCCTCTAAGTAGCCAGCCCCACACCTCCCTGCTCAGCTGCCAGCTCTCATGGGCGGTTGGTAGCCAGGAATTTCCACCATTCCTCAAGGCCAAGGTCTTGGTGCGGGGCCCCCGGAAGTTTGAGGCCCCATTCCAGCAGAACCCTGAACCCTCCTTCTTATTCCTTCTCTTCCTTTTGCCCTCTCTCCTGGTCACCCAGTAGACTGAGCACTTGTAGACCTCACTCAGGCTTGGAGTGATACCTATTTTTCTGGTTCCTGCAACGACACTGCAGGACCCCACCAACCCCATTTAACAGACACGGACGCTGCATCACCCAGCTTCGTGGAGACAGTGTTGGAGTCATGTCTTTCACTTATGAATCTAGAGTGTTCTCTACCACACCACACTGCTCCCTGAAATTTCAGGGCCCAATCACAGAGATGACCAAATAAGCCTTCCTCACTTTTCGGGATGGTAGTTGCTGCGTGGGAAACTCATATGGGGCCTCCACAAACCTCATTTGGCCGGAGCCTGAGGGACATGGCTGGGGGTATGAACAGGCTCTGGGGACTGGCACGGATGGGGGCTGCTTGGCCATCTGCTGGGAGCTGGAGCCTGGCCAGGCAGCATATGGTGGCAGCTGAGGGAGCCCCTGGGGCCAAGGACAGTCAGGAGGCAGGAAGCCTGTGGCAGAGCTGGGGGCTTGCAGGTCACGCTGCCCTTGGTCCTGGGCTCGGGATCAGAACACTGGCTGAGTGTCTGGGGGAAGAGCACCACTCTGAGGCCACAAAACAAGGGTCATGGCAGAGATGTGGTCACAAACAGGAGAATTGTGCCTTGCACGCCCCCCATGACTTCACTGCCACCTACCGTAGAGGGATCAGGTGGTGACCCAGCAGAACTGGGCCCTTTCCTAAGTATCCTTCAAGGTCAATGACCCACAGGTCACCTGCCCTGTCTCAATGACCTTCTCTCCTCCCATGAGTGCAGGGGGGCACCTGGGATAAGGAAAGGAAACCCCCCACCACATCTGTTATCTCCCTGACTCCTGTGGCTTGGTGGCGACGTTACAGAGCCGAGCATGCACTGCTGATTCAGGCCGAGTTTGGGCGAACGCAGTTCTCCCACAGCCTGCCGGTGTATGTCTGGGCAAGTTGCTTAACTATCAGCAAATCTCCTGGGGTCGCTGGGGGAGTTAGAGGATTCGATGGAGAATCATACGTAAAGCACGGTGCCTGGAACCCCCAAGGGCTTCTTTCCTTCCCAAATGCATGCGAAGATGATTGCCAGGGACACAGGTGGGGTCTCTTGCTATGGGGGGCCCACTGCCCCATCCCAAAGGGTGAACAGAACAGGAAGGCCTCCAGGACATATGGCCCATGGGTTCCCATGCAGGTCCCATCCCGGTGTCTTTCCTGAGGCCCCCGAGCCTGCAGATACCCGGTCTAGGTCTAGGCTGATCAGTGCCCTGCTTGGGGCCCCTACATTCCTGCTGGGCAGTGAAGAGGGAGCACTGCATGGGAAGGCCCAGCCCAGGCCACACCCTGGGAGCAGGGGCAGGTTGCAAGCCGACGGTGTGGGGGGGCACCTTGGGGGTACCCAGCACCAGAGCACAAATGGGTGGGAAGCAGCCTTGCCCTTGGGTGTGGTGTGCACAAGGCCCCTGCCAGAGATTGCCCACCCTGGAAAGTGGGAGCCGGCCTCTCCTTCATTCCCGAGAGCACATGCCAGTACCTTCCTTGGCCAGAAGATTATATATCAGCAAGCTGCTTTCCTGTGACCCCAAGCACAGAGGCTTCCTCATCCATAAACAAAGCTGCTCTCCTCCCTGGAGAGAAAGCAACACCTAAAAATAACATAGGCCAGTGACGGCTGGGGGGACAGGGAACGGAGGCATTGGAGCATGCTGAAATCAAGGAGCCAAGGTGTGTGTGTGTGTGTGTGTGTGTGTGTGTGTGTGTGAGAGAGAGAGAGAGAGAGAGAGAGAGCGCACGCGCGAGTGGCTTCTGCCCATACGCGTCTAACCAAAACAATCCCTGTGTGTCCTACAAGACTGTTGGCTTCTCTACATTCGCACCACCTGAATTTATCTTTGTTCAAACCCTTGAAGAGGCAGGAGCCTCTTCTGTGTCTCAATCTTCTAGTCCTTAATGTTGTTCTCAGGAAACATGTCCCTGGCTCTAGCTATTCCAGAATTATCCACTCTGATCTCTAGGAAGCTACCCCAGAATCTTGCACGTTGGTTTCTAATTTTCTGCCTCTGCCACACTCCAGAGCTCCTCCAGGGTGAGGACTAGCTTACCCAGCTTTCACCCTCCGCAGAGCTTAGCCCAAGTAGAGGTACAACAAAGGCTGGCTGGCTGGCTGGTGGATGGATGGACGGACGGACAGACGATGGACAGCTGGTGGTGGCCACTCATAATCTCCATGCCCTCTGTCCCCGCAGGCATGACTTGCCAAGCACGGAGCTCCTACATGGATACCGAGGTGCTCTGGGGCCACCGATTCACGCCGGTCCTCACACTGGAAAAGGGTTTCTATGAGGTGGACTACAACACCTTCCACGACACGTATGAGACCAACACGCCCAGCTGCTGTGCCAAGGAGCTGGCGGAGATGAAGCGGGAAGGCCGGCTCCTCCAGTACCTCCCGAGCCCTCCCCTGCCGGGGGGCTGTGCTGAAACAGAGCTCGATACAGAGGCTGAGCAGGAGGGAGAGGATGAGCCTGAGGGTCTGAGTGGGTCCCGGGAGAACAGGGGCTCTGTGTGAGGATGGTACTTGCCCCAGGACCTCCCCTCCCTGGCTTCTGAGCACAGCCCCCGCTGCAGAGCCAGTGGAGGAGGGGGTGAAGGAGCTGAGTTTGGGCAGGGGGGTGGGGGTGGTGTCACCAGGAGCCATAGGCTCTGTGGGGAGGAACAGTATATCCCATCCTGGAATGTCTCAGCTCATGCCTCCCTGAACAGGTGGCCCCTGGCCTGGGCCCCTGAGACTGTGCTGCCTCTTCCCTCCCAGCTTCCATCAGCGTGGCTCAGGGCCAGGCCGGGATAGGGTTCCTCACAGGGCGGCCTCTGTCTCCACACACACGTCCCTCTGCCCACGGGCTGGGATCCCCTCCCTCCTTGGGTCCCATAGACTGATCTGCAGCTCTCCTTCCAGGGCTGATTCGTGGAGAGGGCCGTCCCCCTCTGCCCCTCACTCCCACCACCCCGAGGCTTACTGTGGGCTCCGCGGGGAGAAATTCTGCCTGCCCAGAAATGCCACCCCCTGGTCCCAGGATGAGCTCACAGACCTCACGGTCAAGGTCCATGCGAGTCAGGCAGGCAATGCCTCTCAGCTCCCACACCCACGTCCCTTTCCTGAGAGCCACAGAGGACAAGGCCCAGAAGGAATGATCTGTTCTCATCCATGAAGCTTGTGCATCTCCTATGCTGTGTCCCTCGTGTCACGTGTAGCCTACCAGAGAGCCGATCTCCTTTGAGTGACCCTCAGACAGTGGCTTGGGTCACAGCACACCTCCGAGCACATGTGGCATTGTCGTTGGCTGCATCCTGGCCATGCCTGACCGCACGGGGGCCCACGGCTCCCAGCTGTCGGACAGCCCAGCAGCCCATTCCTTTCTGGTACTTTCGGCCCCAGAATCTCAAAGTACTCGTAGCCTTCACCGTAGCCCTCTTCTACCGCCTCAGCCAGGGGTGTGGTCCAGGAACAAAGCTGGGGTTCCAAAGGCAAGATGAGCCGGCCAGAACTGAAACCAGGAGCAGGGAGAACAGAGGGGTGAGGAATTAAATGTTTGAAATAAGCATCTGCACCAGTCACTGCAGAGACATTCTGACTTCAGGCTCCATGCTCCTGTCTGGGGAGAGGCACGGCGAGGGGGGCCCGGGGTGACCTGGCCTCCAGACCCAGCTGAGAAACCCCTGGGCCTCCTGCCTGCCGGCTGGGCCAGGAGAGCCCGGGTGAGGTCTCAGGAGAAGGAGGAAGGGAAGGAAACGGGTGAGGGCAATCCGTGGGAGAATTGGGAAGCCTGGGATCCTTGAGAGAAAAGAGAAAAGAGCAGAGGAGGACCTTGAGAAGGACAACTTGCAGATGGCTTTTCTTTTCCAGTCTGGAGGCCCAGGAAGTGGACAGGCGGACAGGCAGACTCATGCCAATGAGGCGTGTCTGTTATGTCTTGCGGCGACAGGCTCCTGATTAGCCGACCTAGACCCGGACAGAGCTCTCAAATGTTTCCTGGCCACAGAATTATGGAGCCACAGAACTAGGATTTTCATAGCTCTCAGCTGGCCTTTGGTAATGGAAGCATTCTCCCGCTTGCTACAAAGCGCCTTCCCTGGGAGTGAGAGCTGCACCGGAGGGAGACAGAAAGTTAAGGCCGAGAGAAGGGGACAGCTTTGGGATCTCGGGCCCACATTCCCTGAGGCTGGGTGTTCTAGGTCGTGCGGTGGGGAACTGCCCCTCATGGGGCTGCCATAGGCAGAGGAAGGGGATCCTTGTGCTTGGGCACCTGGCTGGGACCTCGAGAGGAGGCACAGGGACACAGGGAGGAAAGCGAAGCTACTCCTGCCCAGAGCCTGGGGCTGAATCCTGATTCCAGGCATTTTTCTTTGGGAAACAGGGCCAGAGGGAATGGAGAATGTACTGGAATCCTGCCCTCATGGAAAGGGGAAGCAGGCAGCCTCGAGCCCCAAAGCAGGGAACTGCACGCTATCAGGCATCTAAGGCCGGAGGTCCATTATGAAGATGGGATGACTTGGGGGTGGGAGGAGCTACATCTGGGGTGGGAGGAGCTACATCTGGGGTGGGAGGAGCTACAGCTGAGGAGGGAGGAGCTAGAACCGGAACTCTGGGGGACTATTTCTTCGCACGCCACCCCTACTCCCAGCCAGACCTAAAACCGGCCTTAGTCAAAGTCCGTTAGTGCCTGCGGGTTAGAGCCTTCAGTCAGGCAGCTAAGCAGGGATGGGGACACCCCTGGTGAAGTACGCTTGCAGCTGACAGGAGCCTAGGGCCTGCTTCACACCTGCTTCTGAAACATCCCCCAGCTGGCCCAGTGAGCCACTCTCCAGTTCTCTAACTCCACGGCGGCCTCCATGAACCCAGGCCCTATCGTGTCTCCGCCAGCTGCGGAAGCCGTAGAGGTTAGGGAAGCAGATGAGGTCTCCACTCCCTCCCTGAGAAGTCAGAGCCCCCGTGACTGGGATTAATCATATTAGCTGCTTTCTGTCATGAAAATTCAAACACAGGAAGACTGCCCTTCATGTGCCAAGGAGATCCTTCTTCATATCGGATTGATACCACGGAAGTTAGAAACATCCTTCAGGTAGTTTTCTGGAAGTTCTTGTGTAAACATGCACTTCCTATATGCCAAGTCTGGACCCGAGTTTCAGTGGGTCCCAGAGCTGCGTGTGGGTCATGGCCCTGAGCTACAGAGTGAGCTACAGAGTGATCTGAGGCTACCTCTCACTTCTGATGGGTTACAGTACTGAGCTAAGCCAGTCTGTAAGGTGAGCCCACTGCTAAGTCCTACAGGCTTCAACATCTCCCAGATCCCAAAGAGAGATCTCACAACCCTGAGGATGTTGGGAACTAACTGCCTGTCTTAGCGTCCAAGACCTCTCTCTCTGAAATCATCTCCCACAGGGGAGGAGACCCCGAGAACTCAGAAGAAGTTAAGTTGCCACTAATTCTCTTCTCCCCATGAGTGGGACACATGATAAGATTGACAGTGTCGCCCAGGACCCTGTTTCCAGGCCAGGTAGAGTGTGGTATTGCCCGTGACTCTCCCCTTTAGAGGCCACCCTTGTGTGACCAGAACCCATGTCCTGTCATTTCCTTCTGCTGCTATCAGATCCTGGACTGAGTCGTTGACCTTGCTGGAGGAGGAAGAAGCCCGTGTTTGTCTGGGGAGAACCCCCACCCCCACTCTGCTCACCATCTGTAACAACTGGGCACCTTCTTTCACAGTCCTTAACCCTGGGGCCTCACTTTCCAGCCTGCCTCCTCCACGTGTTCCATGTGAGAACAACAGCAACTGGAAATTTCTGTACTGAAATTGCCAAAAACGAAAATGCACATTACACAAAGCTGCCTGTGGTCTCCTAAGATGCCCCGAACCTCTCTCTGCATGTGTGCCCTTTCCAGGGCAACTGCTGTGTGCCCAGCTGTGGATTAGGCACACCATCTGGGTGATTGCCCTTAGTTCTCAAACGCTATAGAGAAGATCTTAGTGACCCCTTATTACCAATGAGATAAGCAAGGTGCAGAGAGCTTACTTAATTTGTTTGCTCAAGACCACAGATGGTAATAGGCGGGACCTGCGAGCCAAGTGCCTCCCAAGCAAATACAGAGAGGCCATTAGCGTGCCTAGCACCCACCTCCAGCTCATCTCCTGAGCTGGGGCAGGAGCAAGGAGAGCCCCGCCTCTTCAGATCACTAATTTCTCTGCTGTGCTCTGGACCTTCGGCTTCCATCCACCAGCAATGTTCTCTGGTGGCAGGATAATTGGAAAACACCTTTTTCTGATGCCTAGAGAATTAATGAGCTGTAAAAAGAGATTAAATGGGGAATTATTGCTTTCTAGAAGAAGTCACTTATTCTGCTTGGCTTGTTTTTTTTGCTAACAACATCTCCTTAAACTGCTGTGTCAAATCTCTTTCTCCCTGTGTAGGA
The DNA here is from genome assembly GCF_009829155.1 of Mustela erminea. Lineage (NCBI taxonomy): Eukaryota > Metazoa > Chordata > Mammalia > Carnivora > Mustelidae > Mustela > Mustela erminea. The sequence goes on from NC_045622.1 coordinate 24,144,497, forward strand.
TTTGTCAATCTTCTTATTAAAGAGAACTCCCTGGCACTGCTTAAAAAAAAAAAAAATCATCCAATAAAGTGGATTTGATCTTACAGAGCACTCTTTCCCATTTTAAATAGATGGCTACTGTTTTCTGGTTCAAAGTCACTGGCAAAGGACAAGCAAGCTTGTCCTTCTTGTTCTCATTCGTCTAAAAATGCAGCATCGGTATCTAGAGTAGCTTTTGGGGGAGAGTGTGGGCACAGGTGGGGAGGGGACTAGATTGAGGCGAGCCAGACCTGGGGTCAGCGTGGGTTCTCATATTAGATCATTCACTCCCTCTCCCCAAATCATTTTCACACATGCGCTAGTGTTAAATATTCAGAATCTCCATTGCCTCAGTAATGAATAACTTTTACAAGATCTTCTGTAAGGAGCCCCAAGACTGGCAGTCTGCATTCACGGCATTAATTGGCAAAACTTTAGCTCTTGCTGAACAATGGGACCCGGGCAGAGGAAGCTGTGATATTTAACATTGGCGCAGGGCTTCAAGATTTTTCAAGCTAAGCCCAGAAGTTTCTGCTGAAAATGTCATTAGCCATAGAGGGTTTGCGACTGATCGGCTTCTCTTCCAGTTCAGTCAGTCCAGGGGGAATGGAACAGTTGAGATTTTCAAAGGAGGTTGACTGAAGCTTCCTCCCTCAAACCATTCTGAAAGGGTAAAACAACTCGCCAGGGTTGTTCCCCATCTAATAATCCCCCATCTTGTTCATATAGGACAAGGAGTAATATTTTTACTTGTGGAGGGCCCAGTGGCCCTGGCGTGCATGGGAGCGTTTCCCACATCTGGTGGGGAGGCCAGCCCACGGCCCCCAGGTCTGTCTAGGGCCACTCAGGCTGCTGTAACAAAAATACTATGGGCTGGCTGACTTAAATAACACACACACGTTCCTCACCATTCTGGAGCCCGAGAAGTCCAAGATTAAGGCTCTGGCAGATTGGGTGTCTGGTGAGGGCCCATTGGGTGTCTGGTGAGGGTTCACAGACGCCTAGTTCCCCTTCACCGGCCCACCTCCTGTTAGCATCACATTGGGGGTTAAGATTCCAACACGTGAATTTGGGGATCCACACAAGCATCCAGGCTACAGCAAGGCAGAAGCAGATTAGTCCCTGTGGCCTAGGCCAAAGGGGGTGCAGGGTCTCCAAATTAGCCCTGGGTCAAAGAGGGGAAGAGCCTTCCTGGTGTGGTGGTGGCAAATAGAAACCACACGCTGAGGTCAGGAAGCTCTGGGAACGGCTGGCTCTTTGCCTGTGCGAATGGCCTCTGGCTGGGGACCACACTCCAATACTGTTCAGTATCCGAAAGGAGACGCGATGTCCAGCGCCAAGAAGTGGATCCCTCAAGGGGCAGTTTGTCTATCAAGCCTCAACACCAGTTTGGGGAAGGAGAATTAGACACACATCTCTAGGAAAAGAGCAAAAACCTGAACATTACCCTCAGAAAACCTGCTCTGGCCCAGAAGGCCCAGTCTTTGTGCTGCAGAGGACCTACATGAGGCCCGTGGCCTGGCCATCCCGTTAGACTCTTCTAGATGCCAGCTGTAAGGCACGATGACTTCTTTATGGCAAATAAGTGTCCAGGGAGGAGTTTCGAAAACTGAAACGTTGCTTTTTCTCTAAGAGATTATTTACTTCTACTCAGAAGCTGATACTAAAATAACCTCAGCTTTCTCAGTGAAGGCAGAAATCCCAAATCACCAGGGAGGAATTAATGAGAATTTGGGTGCATTCGCATATGCTCTGGGCTTCCTTCTTTATAGAGTGGCAACAGTGTAGGTGGAAACATCTAGGGCTGAGCCGGGTGAGGCTGTTGGCAGTAGAAAGTAGGTGACAGGGACGTGCATTTAGGATCCCTCTGTGTGCACACACTGAATGTCATTGCCACGTTCCAGGTCGCCTCTGAAATGAACATGCTTGTGGGAGCCACTGCGGCCAGCCCTGCGGGATCCGAACGCCTGTGTGCTAACTGCTTTGTCTCCCAACCTGAAGAAGTGTTCAGCCATGGCCATTCAGGAATTCACCTCCCACCTCTTCCCCTTGCCAGGGGCTGCTGGGGCAGCTCCTGGAGGACAGACAGAAAGGAGGGGAAGGGTGTTGGTGGGACCCGACCGCTCCCTGATTGATAGAGGCGGGGGGAGGGGGCGGTGTCCAATGTACTCCCAACCCTCCTTCCTCTTCAGTTCAAGCTCCAGACTAGAATTCTGCCCTGTGCACACACCTCATCTTCAGGGGCCCTCACTGTCTTTCCACAGGGAAGGAGAAAGTCCTGGAGAGGGGGGATCCATTCCTGTTTTATGTGTGTCCCAGCATCTCAGCCCCAATGGCATGAGAACCTGCAACTTACTCCTAAACATAACTTCCCTCCAGGCTCTGAGGGAGTGTGGTTAGACATTTCAACAGCCAGCTCGTGGCAGAACATGCAAGCTGACTCCACACGGTGTCCAGGGGCTCTCTCACTTTCCATTGCCTCAGTTTTCCTACACATTCCTTCATTCAACAGAAATTTATCGAGCACCTTCTACGTGCCAGACATAGGAGGCACAGGTACTGCAGACTCGGCAGCAACCCAGCCGGACAGGATGCTCTGCCCCATGGACTCCGCTGTCCTGTGGGGAGCACAGAGAGAGACAGGAAAGGACACAAATGAGAGAATTAGTCTGGGCGGGCACACCTGAGGAAGGACCCTGGGAGCCTCCATTGAGGAAGTGCCCTGGAGTTGAGACTTGGATGGGAGGGGGAATGAACTCATCAGGCAAAGTGGTGGGAGAGGGACGAGCAGGTGTGTGAGTCCCGAGGTGGCAGAAGCTGGGGACAAAGGCCAGGGTGGCTGCAGCATGGGGTGGGGTGGGGGGGAGGGGAAGCAGAGCTCAGACCATGTCAGACTGGGAGACCTGGCTGTGCGTGTGGGCTTCCTTCCAAGTACAGTGGAAAGCAACAGGAAGGGTTTTGTCAGAGGGGCAGCCCGACGGGACACGGTTCTATTTCGAGATGGTACGGGCTCAGATGTGCGGTCCTGTCATTCCCCAGGGGGTCACAGTTTATCAGCCACCGTGGGATGCTTTCTGAGCTGCTCAGGCTGGCTGCACTCCAAAGCCACAGCTGACTCGACTCTATAAATATTTCCAAGTCGTAAACGCAGTACTACTCCGGAGCCGTTCTGAATAAATCCATTCCAGGTATCATGGCCCATCCCTTGGGCATCGGACACTGATCCGATTGTGCGAGGATCCTTTAAGGGCCACACACCACACCCATGTCCACCTGCTGCCGCTTCCCCCGTGCCTGCCCAGCAGCGGTCACAGAGCCACCTACAGGGGTTGTCAAGCTGCCTTTCGGCTACTTAAGAATCTTTGCTGCTGTATAGCGCTGACCTTGACAGCTCATTCCACATTCATTTCAAGTACATAACAGGCTCTTTGCCTTGCAACGCTTCCCGGCAGCATGTGAAAGAGAAAACTGGTCTCTTCAAAGGTTTTAAAGTTTTCATTTTAAAAAGAAAATTTCATTCTGTAAGGCACTATCCATGTGTGTGACACTGTGTATAACATCTTGAAAACTGGGATTGCTTTGTGTGGCACTCAAAGAAATCTAGCTCTCAGGGGTGCCTGGGTGGCTCGGTGGGTTAAGCCTCTGCCTTCGGCTCAGGTCATGATCTCAGCATCCTGGGATCGAGTCCCACATCGGACTCTCTGCTCAGCTGGGAGGCTGCTTCCCCCTCTCTCTCTCTCTGCCTGCCTCTCTGCCTACTTGTGATCTCTGTCTGTCAAATAAATAAATAAAATCTCCAAAAAAAAAAAAAAAAAAAGAAAAGAAAAGAAAAAAAGAAAGAAAAGAAAAGAAATCAAGCTCTTATGCCACTTCCCTCCGTTTCCCCCTTCATAACCCCCCTTCCCAGGCTCGGTCATGGGATCGTGGGCCCCTGACTCTCTCGCTCCTTCCTACCTTCCACTGCTGGATGCTTCTTGTTGCTTTTTAAATGTCCCCTCTGAGGGCTCCTCCAAGGATATTAGCTCCCCCCAGCCAGGTTAAACCTACCATTTCCTTTCCCCTCCACATATGAAAACAAGGTTGTTTTAAAAACAAAACAAACAGAAACCTTTTCTGGTGGAAAGGTCCAGGAGAAGGGTTTTTACAGAGGAAATCGGTTGTCCCCAGAGGTCTTTCTAGGCCATCTTTCCAGGCCAGACTTAACTCACAACCGTTCACTCACTTATTCAGCACATTTCTATATGCACCTTCTGTACTCAGAGCATCCTGCCAGTTGGGGAAGCAGAACTGAGGAAAAAGTGGTCTCTGCCTGTGGAAGCATGCAGCCACGTTGGAGGAGAGTTTCAGATTGATGGCTCTGACTTGCCTCACTGACCAACTGTCTTAACCTCTTTCATAGACACAGACAAATGCCCATGTTGTTGGTTACTAGAGGACCAGACAAAAATACATGGATATTTTCATGAAAAATTATTGAAAGAAAAGACTCAAAATGCAGGTTTTGTCTGTAAATCAATGACCTGCTTCAGTTAATTAAGTGTCCAGCTCCTGACTTTGGCTGAGGTTGATCTCAGGGTTGGGAGATCGAGCCCCACATCGGGCTCCAAGCCCTTCGCAGATTCTGCTTGGGATTCTCTCTCTCTTTCTCTCCCTCTGCCCTTCCCCCTGCTCGTGTGCACACGATCTCTCACTCTCTTTCTCTCAAATAAATAAATCTTTAAAAAATAAAAAAAGTAAAATAAAATCAATGATTTACCATCCAATCAGCACAATTTATGCACTTAAAATACGCCATTAAAACACAATGGCAATTCCAGGCAAAACCTTCAGATCCTCTACTGTCAACTCATAATTCATGCTCCTCAGTTTAATCTATGGAGAACTGGTCGACCAGCAAACCCTTCCCCCGTGAACACTGAGCCATTTACCCTCTGTGATGTGTGGAATTCACAGCATGCAGAGAACAAGTCTGGGTATTGGGGAGATTTTTACTGAGTTTCTCCTGGCTAAAACATGGGTATGGGTTGCATCCCTTGTTCCAACTATGAACCCAGTTCCCAGGATGTTTTTCATGCTGTAAGTAAGAAAAAGCAAAATAAAACAAACAAAAAGGAATCACAGCCATTCACCATGAACCTGGGGAAAAGTTACCTGTCCTGATGCAGTTCCAGGGTCCTGCAGTTCCTCCACAGCCCTCACTCGCCCGTATCACTGCACATGGCCAGAGGGAGGCAGCATTTCCCAACTGGAAATTTAGTCTGCTGCAGGAAACCCTCCAGAAGCGGCAGTCTGGGCTTCCCATCCACCCATCTCTGAGCAACCCTCAGTGGGGCATCCTTGACAGAAGGTGAGAACATTGTGGACCCGGCACTGTGCTTGGGATGGCGGTCCAACAGTGGGCAAAAGAGACACATCTCTTATCTTGGAGGAGCTTACATTCCAGTGGGGAGACTAGCATTAATGGACTAAATTCACATATCCTGCAAACTTCAGCTTCGGCTAGTCCCATTCATGAGCGAGATATGGTGCAATGAAAATTTTTAAAAGCATCTAACAGTGGAACTTACCAGACCTGGATAAGTGGCACTTGAGCTGAGGTCTGAAGCATGGGAAAAGCTTAATCAGAAGGTGGAAGCAGGGGGAGTGAATAAAGCCCTCCCAGTGTGGGCACTGCTTTAAAAGTCAGATTGCTAGAGAAGGAGAATGATGTGAAGGAGGGCATAGAAGCAGGACAGAAGAGAAAGTGCTGGGGGCCAGGGCTGGAGGACAGCAGCGCACCAAGGCTGCTGAGGTGGTACAGATGTTCAATGTTAAGAGCAATGGAACACACCAAAAAGACTTGTATTTTTTAGAATACCTATCTGGTGAAGAATAGAGAATGGCTCAGAATGGGCCAGAGAATGCTTTGGGAGACCAATTGGGTGAGAAATGTTGGTAACTTGGTCTAAGGAGGCAACAGTGGAGTTGAGGAGATGTAGATGGCTTTCGGAAAATGCAGGAGGAAATCATCAATAGAATGATGGGATTCTGGGGGTGTCCTTCAGGATGCCCGGGCCTCTGGCTACAGAAGCAGATAAATGGTCAGGTCATCCCCTAAGCCTCGCTGCACTGGAGTGGAGGTGAGTTTGGGTGGTGACAGTGGAGAGAGCGAGGCTGGTATGGGTATGTTTGCAGACCAAATCTCTGCATTTGCCTGTTCAATTTGAGGTACATCTGAGGACACTCAAAAATCACCATTTGAATATATAAATCTGGAGTTCAGAGGCTGAGAACAGGAAGAGCTCTGAGTTTGAGAGTCATCAGCAGATAAGTGGGAAATGGAGCTGAGTCTGCAGATGAGATCGTCCTTGAAGAGAGAGCATGGAGAGAGAAGACTGATCCTGGAGGAACTCCTTCATTTAATAGGTGGGCTGGAGAGGAAGGTCTGCAAAAGAACTAGAGAAGGAATTCATGATGCCTCCCTGCCTTCCAGCACACTGAGAGATGAAAATTCAGACAGACCCTCCCAGAGACAAACACAACTCATGCTTCTAGAGCCTCTGAGATACTGAGGAGATGCTGAACAATGAATTGGAGGAAGAGTCATGAGGTGAAAACAGCAGCATCATGCAACATGAGAAAGCACTCAGTTAGCCACCCCGGGCAGAGTGCATCCTTTAAAGTCCCTCCTGCAGTGAGCTGCTCCCTCCCAGGCACCCCAGCCCCAGGATGGCTAGACAAGAGGACCTATCCTTGGACAAGAGGATTCTTGGGGATTCACTCTAATACCTTCTTCTCTTCCTTCTGAATATGGCCTACTTTCTTCCTGAATGCCACATGATCTAGATCGCTCTGAATTGCTCTCCTCATTAGTTCTTTTGGCTTTGTAGCTTTACAGTTTCTTTTGACTTCCATTGCCCATCTAAATGCCTTATTTCCACTTTTGAAGCATTCCTTTAAACTTGATGTCATCTTGCTGGTTTCTATTGGGATGTCTGACATGTAGCTAGCTTGAAAGAGTGAATTTCCATATTCTCTTTGCAGATTTGCATTTTCATATCAATTGGGGGAAAGACAGTTGACTCCTATGACATAGCTGGTGGGCAGAAAGGTATATGGAATGAAGCTACTGGCTTCTTATCAATATGAGATCCCAGGGAGGAAAACTTAAGGAATTACCCAGAGTTGGGAAAATTCATCAATAGTTAATAGAGTTGATTCTCGCATTACTGCCCCCCCACTCACTTCATCCCAGTCTCATGTAATTGTGCCTACAATAGAATATTCTGGAAAACAATCCAGAAGCAGCTTCAGCTGCAATCCAGAAGCAGCTTCAGCTGCAATTCCAATGAACTGTTCCAGAGTTCCACTGCGTTTGTTTTGTTCACTTAAGGATGGTCTTCGTGTCTCATGACTTTCATTTCCAAAGTGTTCATCCAGCACGACTCCTCCATTCTCAAGAAGCTGTGCTTCAGGTGTCTGCAGCAAAATCCTTCAGCCAAGATCCACAAGCTAGTCCAATATATGGTAATGTTTTCACTCACACGTTTACAACACCAATGCGCAAGACACACACACCCCTCTAGAATCCTCAGTGAGCATTAATTCATAATCTTGGTGTTCTCCTTCAAATACATCTTCCATCCCTTTCTCTCTCTCTTCTTCTGGGACACCTATAAAGAGACAAGGATTTTACTTGATGTCATGATATTCTTTTTTTCTTCCCTTTTTTCACCGACGTATAGTTAACAGTTGGTATTATATAGTTTCAGGTACACACTAGAGTGATTCCACACTTCTATACATTACTCAGAGTTCATCATAAGTGTACTCCTTCTTAATCCTCTTCACCTATTTCAACACCACCCCCCCACCTGCTCTCTGGACCCACCAGTTTGTTCTCTGTATTTAAGAGTCCATTTTTTTGGTTTGTCTCTTTTTTTCTTGTTTTGTTCATTTGTTTTGTTTCTTAAATCCCACATATAAGTGAAATCAAATGGTATTTGTTTTTCTCTGTCTGACTTATTTCACTTGGTGTAATACCCTCTAGGTCTATCCATGTTGTCACAAATGGCAAGATTTCATTCTTTTTTATGGCCGAGTAATATTCCATCATAGATACATACCTATATATGTCACATCTTGCACTCCCCTAAGGATGGACACTTGGGCTTCCGTATCTTGGTTATTGTAAATAATACTGCAATAAATACAGGGGTGCATGTCTCTTTTTGAGGTAGTGTTTTCTCTTTCTTGAGTGAATAAATACCCAGTGGTGGAATCATGGGATCCAACAATAATTCCATTTTCATTTTTTTAGGAAACTCTATGCTGTTTTCTGCAGTGTCTATTTCCCAACTGACCTCTGAGTTGGTCATACTGACCACTGCCTTTTACGTGGTACATATTTGAGACCAAATCCAGTCATGCTTCATGAGCTCTTTGTGCAGGATAGCTGGGCAGCAGGCCCATCTTCGCCAGCATGGTGACTCCTGTGCACAGGAGAACAGATCAGAGGCAGGGAGTCGGGTGTCACGTGTCAGAAGTCATCGAAAAGACAGGATTTCATCTTCTTGCCTGCTCAGCCACCACTATCTGTTGGGTTGAGGGACAGGGACCCTGCCCTAGCACACAGACAGGGAGGACAGCTCAGCTGGGCACAACATGAACCCAGGTCTGGCCCCAAAGGGGATGTGCTAGAGCCATGTGGCAGCCTGGCCCTGGGAATACAGTACTGTCTTCAAGGCAGGGGAGAGGAGGAAATGGTACATGGGGCTACTGCAGAACCACGGCCCAGATTCTTCTGAATTGACTATGCCCACTGATGTGACCCTAGGAACTGGGAAAGACCACGTTGGGCTCACAATGCTCTGACATGGCCCCAGGGACAGATGGCCTTGGTTTGCCCATCTCAGGTTCACTGTGACAGTGACATCTCCTGCAGTTCTCATCAACCTTCCTAGTCAACCTGGCCTTTTTGGGCCATTAGTATGGTCCCAAGTGTGCCTGAAAACTCAAGTAGACCCTAACTTCTGCCATTAACAAAAATCCAATCTCCTTCTGTTTGCTCATCATGCCTTCTAGTCAAGCCTTGGATCTGTAGCTTGCCCCCCGACCAAGTGCCAGTTGCTTAGTGTCCTTTGCAAAGGGAGATAATGATCTACCAGCCTCTGGCTGCAAATGTCTTCAGGCTCTGCCTTGGCCTTCAAAGTCCATTTATCTGTCACCCTCTGTAATACTCTCCCATGTCTAACTATGTCTTAGCCTATTCTTCCTGGAAGACCCAACTGGCTCATAATTGACCCACCAATGGAAGCTGAGGATTTACCTACCAACTCTTTTCCTTCATCAGTTTAGTGTTGCCTTAGAGTTTTTAAATCCCCAAAATTTCAGGATTGGGCTGCCTTGAACAACGGGCTGAGCAAGGTCTCATTGCACTGAGAAAATGGCCTCAAATGCATGAGGTGAGAACTTGTCAGCACCAATGGGAACTATCCATGGCAGCTGTGGGAAACCCAGAGGTGGACCAAAGGGGTGGGGTTAAGACCCAACCTCATCTTCTACGAAAAGCATCAAATTTGACCTTCTGAAACTTACAGGCTTCTATTCCTGGGAGCACATGGCAATCATGATGGCATACGGGGGCCCCACGGACATTATGAGATGGCTGCTTGGTGCATCCATTTTAGTGTGTGTGGATTTTGTGGGGAAGCATAGTTTCTATTTTTTCCCAAATGGATATTATAGATTAGAATATAGACTTCACATGAATTTCTAAAGTGCACTGTGAAACTTTAGAAGAATATTGTGCCTAATGTGGGCTGTTCTGTGTAACGTCCTGGAACCCCTTCATCCAAGTGGAAAAGATTGACAGGTAGAGCTGTGGGACATTGGAAGCCACCAAAGAGTTTTTAAGTATGAAAGTGCAGCAAACAGATTTGTGGTTTCGAGGGCAAAGCCAGCCAGCAGGAGAGAGGTCGGGGTATTGTGGGGATTCCTGAGGTCCTAGTGTGCAAAGCACCGCAGAGAAGCAGATGGACAGAAGCAGCCATTTGGGGAGTAGGGGAGGTATCTGAAAACGAATTCTATGATTAATGCTGAATTAGCATTTCGAGATCTGCTCGGAACAGAGTGCCCTGAGAGAACTTATAAGAAGGAAACAAGAACTAGGTAAAGGCTAAGAAAGTAAATGTACTCAGACATAGGGTGCAGCTTGTGAAAAACCCAGGAAGAGGGCAGGAGCCTGGGATGTGGGAGCAAGTGACAGTGCCTGAGCACGAGGCGGGGGGTGGTGATAGAGAAGGCGATGTGGCTGGTGTGTGGTCGACCTCCCCGGAGCCAGCTCAGACGCCCTCCCAGCCGTGGGGAGGGTTTTGGTCTGCAGCAAAATGAGGTTACGGGCAGGTTTTAAATAGAGCAGCTGCCAAATGATGACATTTGCCATTTTCTAAAAGATCAATTTGGCTGTGGGGTGGAGAATCAGATAGAGGAAGGGCAGGAACAGATGTAGGGAAATTGGTTAGAAGTGAGTTATTAGTCCAGGGAAGAGATGTTGGTGGTTTGGACTAGGAGAATAGAAGTAAATCAGCAGAGATCTCTACCTATATCAGGGATCTCCAGATAAACAGAACCTATAAGATATATAGATATATGGGTGTGTAAATATATGCCTGTATATATTATATAGAGTATGTTGGCTTTTATATATATATATATATATATATATATATATATATATATATACATATATTTATTTAAATAAATTTAATTATTTCATATTTTAAATTAAATATATTAATATAATAACATATATTTATATATTACATATAATTATATTCAATTAAATATATATTTAAATGAATATATATTTTTTTATATATATATATATATATATATATATATATATGTAAAGAAAGAGAGATTTATGACAGCAATTGGCTCAACCAGTTACAGAGACTGAAAAGTCCCACCCTGTGCCATCTGTGGACTAGAGGCCCAGGAAAGCCAGCGGTATAATTTAGTCTGAGCCCAAATGCTTACAAATGAGGGGAGCCAATCTGAAGGCAGGAGAAAACAAGATGAGATGTTCAGCTCAACAGCGAGGCAGGAAAAAAAAAAAGAAAATTCCTGTTTCCTCTGCCTTTTTTCCCATTCAGGCCAGCGATGGATTGGAGGAAGCCCTCCCCTGTTGGGGAAGGCAACCTGCTTTAAGTCCACTGATTCAAGCACTAATTCCAACTCCAGAAACAATGTTTCATCTGAGCACTCTGTGGCCAGTTAAGGCAACTTAATTCTTCAAACTGACACACAGAATTAGCTGGAGACATTCAAAAGGTACAGTGAAGAGGACCCAGTAATAGGAATGAGAGGAGTGGACAGAGTAGGGTGAGAGAGAGAAAAGACTGACTCCTTTGTTTTGGGCTTGAGTAACTGGATGTTCAGGGAGCATCCTTCTGGGGACAAAGCTAGTGGAGAAGGATCAGGTTTGGAAAAAGAATGACATGCCCCTGGTACCATGTCCTAGTGAATGCATGTTGGGAAAGAAGCCTGGACGGGACAGTCAGAAAGGTAGGGAACAAACTAGTAGCACCTGCCTGGGGTCCCTGGGCACACAGGAGAGTGCCCTTAAAGGAGAAGCAAGTGGTGAATATTGCCGTGTGCTGCCAAGAGCCAGACAGTGGTGAGGACTGACAAATGTCCCTAAGCAAGAGATGTCGCAGGGGACTGTGCGTGCAGAGGAAAAAGAGCCTCTAGGGACCGAGAGGCATGGGAGGTAGAAGTCAGAGGCTGACGGTATACACATCCTTCTGAAAGATCGGCTCTGAAGCCGACCGAAGAACCGGGGCAGTGGACGTCTGGAGAGAGATGGGCTGGGGGCTGAATTTAGGGTTCTGACTGTGTGCTGCTGTTCGCAGGTGCTAGAAGCCTACCATGGTGAAATGCTAGTAGGAATGAGCTCCTGGAAAAGGGACAGTAGGGGATCATCTGCAAGAAAATGGGAGCACTGAGATGTGGACCACAAGGGCAACCCTTCAGTGGAGAACCCCCTTTGTGGGGTATCCTCGTCCCATTACTCCCTGTGGTCCCCACTGCCTTCCATCTCCCCTCCCATTGCCTTTTTAAAGTCCTGTTTATTCTCCCCTGCCCAGGTGAAGTCAGCAACCCCTTTTTCCTCTTAACCAAACCAAGCTTCAGTGCTCCCCACCCCCTTGAATGCCCGCAGTCTCCGTAGCACTCACTGCTCACACCACATAATGACCCATGTCCTCTAGACATGCCAACTAGCCTGTCAATCAAAGTGACACCTCCTTTCTTTTCTCGTGCCTCCCTCACCCCCAGCTCTGGCCTGACATGAGAGAGAAATGGGTTTTCACTGCAAAGATAGCTCTCCTGGGAGTCAGGTTGAGGACAAAGACATTACAGCAGCCATATGCTCACAAGACTCCAGCCCTTGCGTGAATGCTCAGGGACAGACAGATGTCCCGCTAATGAAGTTCACATTTCTCACGGGGATGGCAGGGCTGAGCTACGGACAATGAAGAAAAGGTGCAAAATGAGAGTGCAGGACGGTGGATGTGGATGAGCCCGGGGTATTGCTGGTGTCCCCCATTCCTGTACATGTCCTCTCTCCTCATCAGATGCGTCCAACAGAGAGGAAATAATCTCAGAAGCAATTAGAAGGTGCAAAGAACTGATGAGATGCGAATGCCATGGAGTGGGCGTGCCCACCCTGAGCGGGCATTAATCAGTTGTTCAGTAAAAATAGCAGGGAAGGAGCTTGGCAGGTGGGAGAGGGACTGCTAGCCCCAGGCAGCCCAGAGCCCTGGGGTGGGGGGCAGCCCAGGCAATGGGGTTTGCAGGCATTTCACACCTTCAAATGACTTGTTTATCACATCTGTCTGCAGCATTCTAGGGGATGGTTAAGATATTGAGCTCATTTTAAATGTTAATATATCTCAAGTGCTTAGAGGAGTACCTGAAATATAGTAAGCCTAAGTCCTAAATATAATAAAACAACAGCAACCATAATTACTATTATCTTTGACAAGCAGGAGATAACCACAGATAAGGTTGGCTTTGGGTCACTGCATTGCCTGGTTGCCCAGAGCTATGTACTAATAAGTCATATAAACTCTGATTTTTGTTTCTTCATTGGAAAAATGAAGATATTGCTGCCTAACGTGCAGGGTTATTGGGGGGTAATAGAGGACACAATTGTAGAATTTAGTCCAGACCAGCAGGACTTTACAGCAGAGGGGCAGTGGTCTCCCCAAGGCAAGGACACAACAGCTTTATTCCAGACATCTTCTGTGCAAGTCACTGTGACAGCGAATTTTTGTGACAATTTAGTTACGACAAGGTGTCCAGATAGTCTGCCAAACATTATTCTGGATGTTTCTGTGAGGGTATTTTGAATGAGATTAACATTTATGTCAGGAGACTGAGAAAAGCAGATTGCCCTCTGTAGCCTGGGTGGGCCTCACCCAATCAGTTGAAGGCCTGGCTAGATCAAAAGGTTGTCCTCCCCTGAGCATGAAAGAATTCTGCAGTAAATGGTCTTCAGACTTGAACTGCAACACTGGCTCCCCCATGGGTCTCCAGCCTGCTGTCTTACTCTGTAGGTTTGGGACTTGCCAGCCATATAATTTCACAATCCAATTACTTTTATATATGTAGTACATATCCTCTTGGTTCTGTTTCTCTGGAGAACTCTTAGTAATCCAAACACAAGACTCCTTCTGATTATCAGAATGATGCAAAATGAGTCAACATACCCACCCAACACTGAAAAGCCAGCTAAAACATCTGGCCTGATGGCTAAGGAGAAGGAAATGAGATGACCACATGTCTAGAATCAGCAGCTGCTTGTCTGCCTGATGGGGCTTCTATTCTGATCATCACTGAGCCCACACTGACGATCACACTGCCATACCTTTAAGTAATCGGACTCCAGGAGGGGAAGGTCTGGGGAGACGACTGGGAGGTCTAAGTCTCCAGAGAATGCGATTTTTCTAAAAGTACATCGAGTCCTCGTTATTTACCAGATATTGTGCTAGAGGCTGGAAATAATTACAACAACAATAATGAATTGAACCGAATCTAAAATACAACCTACTGTAACCCACACCATATGTTATCTACCAAGAACATAGAAAAAAAAGTTATTCAGATTTCAGAGATGTCTCTTGGAATGAGTAAAACAGGATAATGATGGTAATAAGATTTCTAGAACTTACCCTGGGGAGGTACTGTTCTGAGTACTTTTTGTGTATCCATCCACTTAATGCAGCAAGTCTATGAGATTAAGTCTGTTATCATTCCATTTTACAGATGAGGACACTGTGACTCGGACAGCTCCTAAGTGGCAGAGCTGTGATCTGAGCCAGAAACACGGCTCCAGAGTCTGTTTTCAACAGCTCTGTAAGAACTAATGTGAGGAGATGGCTCATTTCAACTCTGTCCCCTGTCCAGGGTCCTGTTGAGCACCCCACAGCCTATTCCAGAAAGTTCCATCTTTATCAATCAATCAGGCTGTAAGTGACCACTTGTCAATAGACCATTATCTTGTTTGAGAAGTTCAAATAAAATGCATCTAGTTCATGACTGCGTCATGAAGTCACTTCGTCAGGTGGCACATTTGGGGAGAGGCCAGAACTCAAAGAGCCCTATGTTGTTATCTGGATTTATTGAGAGGACATGGCATTACTTCATGTGCCCACAGTCCCCGCCCATGAATCCCTCAGGAAGCAATTATCACACACCAACCAGGCCCAGGCCAGTTGCTAAGGACCGAAGATCCAGACGGAATGAAAGAGAGCACCTAGTCCCCCACAGCCTCCGTGAGCACGGGGACACAAACTGAACCCCTAAAACCCCAATGGGGTTTTAGGCAGAATATAAGCGAGGAGGCAGAATATAAGGAAGTGGCCTGCGGGGTAATTTCTGAGATGGCTTATTGTTCTCTGCCAGCTTTTCCCCTAGGTGTTCGTGGCATCCTGGGGGCCGGCACCTCAGCAGAGAGATGACGCGGCCACTCCAGTTCCCATGGAAACTGAACTGGAACAGGAGGAACAAAAGGCTCTTCAAGGTCATCAGAGCAAAGGAGGGTGGAGAAAGAGATGGCAAATAATAGGGCTCTTCCTTTCTCATGGCCACAAGCCGTGGCCTCCATCAGCCTGACCAATCCAGCCCCTGGGCGAGTTCTGGGGAGAGGAGCCCATGCCCTCCCCACTCCCCAAGGAAGAGACAGCGGTGCACCTGTCTCCTCTGCCCACCACACCCAGCCCCAACCCTGCAGCTGGTGTCCCGGAGATGGAAGCTGCGTGTTGGGGGAATGAATGTGTATCCCCATGTACCCTCCCCCCGCCCCATCCTGGGAGCCACAAAGCTTCCCAGTGCGTCATCTCCATCATCCACTTTGGGAAAAGACCTCCTGGAGCCAAGGACTGCTGCTCTGAGCATCATCTGATCGACAGCCAAGTTGTGCCAGAGACTGGGCTCAGGGACAGATGCAGAGCTCTTCCGTCCCATGGCGGGCCCTCTCCTCAGTACTGCTCCCCCTCCAGGCATGGTTCTCTGCTGCAGAACTTCTCCCTTTAGCTCTTCCTCACTTCACACCCACCCATGAACTTCTTCCTTCCCAGAGCCTGGGCCACCCAAACCAGGAGGACCTGCCCCCAAGTCTCAGCAAGGCTGGGAGTCCAGGGGCAGACTTCAGGTCAGACCGACCTGCACAAGGACAGGGCCTCTCGTGGTAGCTGGCAGAGACAAGTTCACGCAGTCTCCTCCGGGGCAATTAGGACCCACACTGTGCTGGGCTTCTTGGCCAGCCCTCAGGGGGACCCGGGGCCCTGCTCCCTCTGAGGTCTCAGCCCAGGGCTCTGGAGGACCCCCAGCCCAAGCTCTGTCTTCTGCACCACACTGTCAGTAGCGCGAGCATCTCCGAGCTCACCACCGGGGAGAGTCTCTCTGCAGAAAACAGGGGGACTGGCTGTCCTCGTTTGTTATTAGGGCCCTTGCTGAAGAGAACAAAGAAAAAAAAAGTGCAGGTTATAAAACCAAAGTGGAAGCACCAGAATTGGGCGGATAATGATTATTTTTTACGCTGACATATATTTATCCCTGCATCACCAAAGGAACTCTCTGTCTACCCCAAGTAAAGCCGCGGGGCTGGGCAGTGATCACACAAAGACACAACTTAGAGACGCTTGCACAAACACAAACTGAAAGCCATTTGTAGGGGGCTGGGGCGCAGGACTGGGGTTGGTGAGGGGCACTAAATGACCAGCGCTGTGCCTTTGGGGAAGACGACGAGCCCTCTGTTTCCACGGTTGTAAAGTGTGAGCAACCAAGATTCTCCAAGGATGCTTCTCGCTGTGAAGTCGGACGTTTCTCCAGGAAGGAATCGCCTTATAACTACATTCCCTCAGTCATCAGGAAGGTATGCGATGTCTACCCAGAGACGCAGAGCCAGATGCCCCAGTGGAGGCCTGCCCCACCCCCCACCCCCCTAGACATGCAGGCGAGCAGGGAGGAGCAGCAGAAACAGAGAAGCCATAGGTCAGGTTCACTGAGCCAGATCTCACCGGGGCTGGGTGTGCGCCCCCTCACACCAGTCTCGTAACGAACCACCCAGTACCCACCATGACTGTGCCCCTCTCACACAAAGGGACAGTGAGTCACCGTGGGGGTCAAAGGGGGAACAATGATGTGGATGCCAACAGTCTGGCTTCAGGATCCAAACCCATAAGAGAGACTGGGCCCGAGAAGCCCCTGAGACTTCTGGAGAAGGCTCACCCAGTGATTCGCCTTGGTCCCAGCTGGAAACAGAGGGGGCCTGCCAACAGGGTAACTCAGGAATTTTAATGCCAGGCCTACTAGCCAAGGTGGGGCCCGTTGGAGGGGAAGCCACAGGGAGGGTGCTGTCTCTGGAACGGAAGATCCAAGGTGAGGGGAAGCTACTTGAACCTGGGCAGACAGCGGGATGGGGAAGTCCACCAGCCAGGACCCCAGCAAGCAAATAGGAGGATCTCATTCTACTCCCACCTCTGCCCCCCTGTAGCCTCCTTCCACTGACTAGACCTCATGGCTGCGGTGTGTGAGGTCATGTCCTGGGGTGCTGAGTGGAAGAAGGGGCCAGGAGATCTGGGACAAATGGAAGACATGACCTACCGCTAACACCCTTCCCCAGGGGGTCAGCACGGCCCCCTGTATAGGACGCCCCCTTAGGGTCATCCATCAGGCAGTTTCCCCCAAAGCCCTCCTCCCAGGGGGAATCCAGGCCTGCAGCTGGCCCCCTGGGTGGAGGAGCAGGGGAGGGGCGGGGGGGTCCTCTCCTCCCGGGAACTTCAGGGAAGCCTGAGCCACGCTGACAGGCGGCACAGGCAAAGTTAGGGGAGGCACTGGGCAAGGAGGGGCTGTTGAAATCATTTCCCTTAAGAAAGGACTCCTAACGGTCCACTTGGACCTGACACCGTGGCTAAAAACACCCCTCGAAGTCAGCGGTCGCTGATCAGTAGGGCAGCGCCCGGCCCCAGCTCCTGTGCTGCACCAGGAGAAGGGCCATGATGTCTCCCATGACGGAGCTCTCAGACTCAAGGACCGAGTTCTGTCTCGGGTGAGAACCTCACCTCTGTCCTGGCCAGAGTGGGTAAAGATGAGGCACCGCAGCTGATGGCTCCCTCTGCCCAGGCCGCTGCCGCCGCTCGCCCATCCTCCTCGCGGTCCTTGCAGGCCAGGTCCAGGTCCAGGTCCTCCCAGGCCTCGGGCGCCCCGTCCTCCAGGCTCCTGAGGACCTTCCCCACTGTGGCGGCCTCCTGGTCGCCCTGTTCTCCCGCCCACAAGAGTCCCTGGTGGCCCGGGCTTCATTTCAACTTTGGGGCCTCCGTCCTGACAACTTGTGCCTCAGTCCCCACAACCCCCAGAGGCCACTCAGGAGCGAGCAGGTCTCCACACGCGGCTGAAAGAAGAGGCCATCAAAGGACCCCAGGGCTGGACAACAGCAGCTTCCGGGGTAGAAGCTGAAACTCACAGAATTATCTACCTAGAGTGCAAAAGAACATAGAGGTCATCACCTCCTACCCTCCCTGTTTCTGGTCAAATATGTCAATTCAGCCAATTTGCTGAACACTATGCTAAGTACTAGACATATATCGTTTCTTTCTTTCTTTTTTTTTTTTTTTAAGATTTTATTTATTTGACACAGAGAGAGAGACAGAGAGAGAGAGGGAGCACAAACAGAGGAAGCCAGAGAGGGAGAAGCAGGCTTCCCACCGAGCAGGGAGCCAGATGCAGGGCTCGATCCCAGGATCCTGGGATCATGACCTGAGCCAAAGCAGAGGCTTGACCTACTGAGCCACCCAGGCGCCCCTGAACATATATCATTTCTTAAAATCCTTCCCGCAGTCTTTCGAAGTTCTTTCCTGGTGTTGTCAGGGGATAACCAAACTCAGAGGGAGCTCACCCAGAAAGTGAGAGACCTGGTGTTCAGTGTCAGGACTGAGCTCAAAGGTCATGTTCTTTCCATGAGGCTCCCTCCCCTCCCCCACCCCCACCCCTGGTTTGGAGGGAGGTACAGTCTCTACGCCCTCCATCCCTACCTTCTGACCGCTGAGAGCAAGAGTCTCCAGAGTTCATTTTGATTCGTCAGGCTCTCCTCCTGGGGTCTTGCCAGGTTCCGGCCAGCCCAGGGCATCTGGCCCGGGGACCCCCTGCTGACAGGCTTCCCCCTACATCAGGGACCCAGCGTGGAGGATTCATGTCCTGCCCTGAACCGTTCAGGTTCCCTACGGTTCCCTAAGAGGTCCTGCTACAACCCATCTTAATTCAAGAGGGACAATGAGTCAGTGACCCAGGTGGCCCTTTTGAACACGAGATGCATCAGTGCTGCAAAGAGACAGGGCCACTCCTCCCTCGAGTGGGCTGCATGGGTGGTCGTTCCAATGTGTACTCCGCTCACGAATCATAACTTTTGTGTCAAAACACACTTTATTCTTCTACTTCCTGTTTGAAAATCGCTCTAACCACTCAGAAGGTGGGGTCTGGGCTGTGCTGAGCTTGAGGCAAGTGGTTGATCCCTGGGGATTTGCAGGGCTGATGTTTCCATTTACGAATTTATCCAGGTGTCCATCCCTCTCTGCTCCTGACCTGCCTATAGGATCTTCAAACATCTGGAGGCTGCACATGACATGATACCCATGTGCCATCCCTGGTCATTTGCCACAATGAACCTCGGAGCCTCCTGGAAGGGAACCCAGGCCTTACAGGGTGCAGGGGCTACATTCCGGTTGAGAACCTGAGCTGGCGTTGGAGGGAGAAGTGACCCTTCCTAAGCAAGCTGCTTGGGATCCAGGTCCCAGTTGCAGCCTTCAGCACCCATCTCAGGCAGAAGTAGCCTTGGACAGGATGTCAGGGGACACCAGCACCTGCCGGGACAACAGAGGAAAGCCAGCAGCAAATAGGGTGAAAATCAAGGGTGGGGGTCACTGTAGGGAGGGGAGATGGAGGAGTGAGGTGACACAAGCAGCGGCTTCCTCCCACCCATTTTGGCCCAAGGAAGTGAAGTTCTCTGTTGAAATGGCACTTGCTCTGGGGAAGAGGTAAAGCTCACTCTCCGCAGTTCTCTCTCCTCCTGAATGGCTCCTTGGGAAAGTTCAGGGTCTTCTCCCCCTTCCGATCCTTCATACAAACTATTTTTTCTGCCTCCTTCCTCCAACCAGTTTCCATGACAGAATAGAAAGTATTTCAAGGACGACCTCACTAACCATTTCCCAACCCGGGTGAATGCCCCTCTCAGGGCCACCATGCTTCTCAGTTCCAAAATGTTCACTTACACTGGAGTCGAAGTAAGGGGATCCCCGGTGGGTGCAGTTATCAATGGATAGTCCCTCGATGCACCTTACTTCTTGATAATGAGATTGGATTCTGTGAACATAGCTCCTTTGCCACCTGGCATGAGGTTAAGTTTGTGTGGAGGGCATGGAAGAGGCACTGCAGGAGAAAGGGCCTCTCTCCTTGGTCTGTGTTTTCGTTTCTTCTTCCCCATGGCTTCCAGGAGCCCATGAGCTGAATCCCCAAGAGCGCTCACCCTCCAGTATGTGTCATTGCCAATCCCAGCCTGGATTCCTGGCTGGCTCACACCCCAGGAGGGGCTGCTGGGTCTGGCCCTGGATTCCCTGTCCCCTGGCCTGGGCATTCTCGTGCCCCAGCGGGAAGCTGGATTTCCTTGCTCTCCAGCCAGAGTCTGCCACCTGTGCACCTGTCATGGCCCGTGGCAGCCCCGTCAAGCATCCTCCCCATCCAGGGGGCCCCCCTTGGAATAATTTACCTCAGCCTTAGAATGTTCTTTTTTTAAAAAATTAATTTATTTATTTGACACAGAGAGAGAGAGAGCACAAGCAGGTGGAGTAGCAGGTAGAGGGAGAGGGAGAAGCAGGCTCCCTCCTGAGCAGGGAGCCTGATGTGGGGCTCCATCCCAGCAGCCTGGGATCATAATCTGAGCTGAAGGCAGCTCAGTGTCCAGCCTTAAGATCTTCCTGAGAGGTTTGTTTGTTTTTTTCCTCTCTGGGTGGTTCATCTCCTATAAATAGTTAATACTATTTTATATTAAATTTTCCCTGTAAAAATATGTGTAGTTTCTGCTTCTGATGGAACCCCAACTGATACTCCTTGAGTTGTTTTGCTCCACAAGTAGAGCTGAGAGGAGGAGAGGGACACTGATGTAATATGACGAGAAGCCGGTAACACAGAGGCCCTGCCCACCCCTCTTCCAGGCCTTCAGGATGCCCCCTTCCCTTCACCCACGTGCTTCCCACAGATCGCTAGCCATCTAGTGCCTGCGTCTCCACCAGACTGTGGGCACCCGTGTGTCTCACAGTGTGGGCCCTGGACCAGCAGCAGCAGCGGCGGCGGCCCCAGAGAGCAGGCTGGAAATGCTCCTTCTTGGGCCCCATCCCAGATCTATTAAATCAGCATTCTGAGTGGCCGCAAACCCTTCAGTGAGTCTTGTATATGCAAAGGTTTGAGAACCACTGAAGAAGGGTAATGTCACTTAACGGCTCCAAGCTTCATCTGCAAATGGCCATAATTATGTCTTCCTCCCATAATCGTTGTGAGGATTTGATAAAACAGCACCAAGGAAGAGTACCATCATGGCGGATGGCAGTTGGTCTGTAGATATGGAAATATAGGTATAATATAAAGCCTCAGGACATCTCTGTTCCCTCACTTCTGTCCTCTCCTTCCTAGAATTTGGGGGACCCATGGAGCTGGCCTCTTGCACACTGCCCTCCATGGGTTGGGGGTGTAGGTTTCACCAGAGACTTTCTAACTGTGCCAAGGCTGGGAGGTAGGTGACCAGGGCTCAGCCTCTCCAGAAGGGAGTTACAGGCTCTGGACCTGTTCCCGGAAGTGCCTGTGGGCTCTTTGCCGAACGGCTGAGTTGAGGTCTGTTCTTGGGGAAATGGCAGTGCTGGAGACTGGCTCAGG
Source organism: Mustela erminea (assembly GCF_009829155.1). Taxonomy (NCBI): domain Eukaryota; kingdom Metazoa; phylum Chordata; class Mammalia; order Carnivora; family Mustelidae; genus Mustela; species Mustela erminea. The sequence goes on from NC_045622.1 coordinate 24,165,980, forward strand.
CATGCTAGGCCCCCAGTCATGGTCAGAGCACCTGGGTGGGAGGAATGGCTGGCTGAGCAGAGACAAAGAGTGCTCTTCGGCAAGAGGTCTGAGGCCAGCCTATAGCTGGTATAATGGAAATCCGGTTTCTCCAGAAACTTGATTTTAGCCTTCCTCACCTCTTCTTTCTTAGCTCAAGGGACAAGATGTGGCACAAAACCCCAATCCTCACGAAGGTACATGAAGACCAGGAAAAGCAGACTTCCAAGCAGCCTCTGGAATTTGATTGAGCATGTGTACTTTGCCAATTGGATTTCCAAACATTCCACGCTCTGCACTACACTCTGGCCTTCCTCAGGAGCTGCCACTTGTCTCGGGCACTTGCTACAGACTCCATCTCTTCCCAACCACCAGGCCCAGCCAAGAGCTGCAACTCCCAACCTGGCTAAAAGCAGATCTAGAAAGAGGGCATGAGTAACGCTGAGAAGTGTTTTCTCTGAGAGCGGGTGCCTTGTATGGGTCCTCAGTTTAGGTCAGTTACCAGTGAGAGAGTCCGGCTCCTACCTGGAAGGGAGCCATGTCTGATGTTGGAGGAAGTATTATCCACTAACGACATTATCACAGGTAGAATATGAATTTTTATCCCTATTCCAGATTTCCAACTTTCAGATGTACAACCCTTCTTCCTACCTGCAAATTCTTTGAAAGAATTTAGAGCTCTTTGTTCCCAGGGCTGAGTAATTTTTCCCTGGTTGCATTTTAACTTTGGAGAAAGGAAGCCTGATGTGATGAATGCTCACAGAATAGAAATTCTGGGGCTCTTAATTAAACCAGATAAGGCATCTCACCCTGGGAAACACTCTCATTGGCTTCTTAGAAACTCATTTGCATTCTCCAGGAGATGTAATTCATATTTCTTTATCTCATTCCTGAATCAAAAGTTACCATTTTGCAAAGAACAATCTTTGCCCAAATATATTTTCTTTCTAGTATTCCAAAGAGTCTCTAATGGCAAGGAGTGTGGAGCTCTGTCCTTGAGTGGCTCTGATTCCATCCTTCCTCCAGCAGCCAGGGAGCAACAAGCATCTGCTCTCTTCCCAGGCTTCCAGCCCCTGCCCAATGATCTTCCTTCCAAGGCCCCTCCCTGAAAATAAGGGAAGAGAAATTAGCTTCCTTTTACGAGTGAGCAGTTACCGTGGCTTAAAGATTGCTAGCCATGCATGGTACTTCTCTTAATCTTTGTCCTCCCAGGCAATAAGTGTACTTTTGTAAGGCCTGTCTCCTTAGACAGACTCCACTGACCCTCGTTCTGTGCTCCCAGGTCTCCTGCCTGGATATAGACCAGCTACTGATCATCAGTTGGGCAAATGAACTCAGGCCCCGCTTCGTAGAGGTGTCTTGTTTCCATCTCTTTATCCTCTGCTCAGCTATGTTTAACAGTTTGGTTTATACAAGGGAACCATGAAATCAAAAGAGTATTGAGCATAATCTGAGCTATTAATAATATGGCATTTTTCTTACTTCTGTTCTAGTCTGGGGATAGACCTCTTTCCATGAGATCTTCAAAGGAAAATGAGGGAGTGGCAGGTCAGGATCCAGGCATTCCCAGGCTCCTAGTCCTTGGCCTGCATGCTGATTAGGACACGAATGGGGAAATAGATGTAGATGAGGTAGGAGAGGGAGTGCATGCAAGAAAATACTGAACGTGCTTGCCAGACCCAGGGACTGACGTGTCCTACAGCACGGTGCTTCTCAGAATGGGATCTAACCGCCCATATCGGGGGTTTGACGTGTTCATTAGATATTGCTTCTTGAGCCCTAGTCCCAGATCTACTGAATCAGATCCAGTAGATCCAAACCTGTGGTCCAGGACCCCACAGATTTTTAGATCCCCAGAGATCCAGTAGATCCAAATCTGTGGTCCAGGGCCCTACAGCTTTGTAAGATGACTGGGTCATGCTTATGCACACTTTTCTATCAGTTGGAAAATACTGATACCATTGACTGAGAACCGAAGTAGAGATATGATGTAATCAGATTGGTCACTTGGGTTGCACCTTATGGAATGAATTTTAAAAACTGGAGACCAGGGGCACCTGGGTGGCTCAGTGGATTAACACCTCTGCCTTTAGCTCAGGTCATGATCTCAGGGTCCTGGGATCGAGCCCCGCATCGGGCTCTCTGCCCAGAGGGGAACCGACTTCCCCCTCTCTCTCTGCTTGCGTCTCTGCCTACTTGTGATCTCTCTCTCTGTCAAATAAGTAAATAAAATCTTTAAGAAAAAAAACCACTGCAGACCAGAGAAGTGCTTATTGCAATACTTCAGGTGGGAAATGATGAGGAACTGAGCTAAGCTACTAGCAGTGAGGCTGGAACAAGGGGAGGAGATCAACCCGAGAGTTTCTGGCTTGAGTTATTGAGTCAATAAAGGATAGTTAAAGAATTTTGAAGGCAGTGTAATTTGGGGAGGAAAATTTTTAGTTTCTTTAGACACATGGAGTTGAGGGGCTTGTGGGATACCCAAACGGGAGCTGTTCAGGAGGAAGTTGTATTGATGTCTGGAACTCAGGACAAAACCTGTGCAAAAGATACAAAGCAGGAGGGAAGGAAATCCTTGGCATGGAGGCGATTTCTAGGAAGAGTAGGAGAGGGAAGAACAAGCCCTAGGACAAAATCTTTAAGAATATCAACATTAAAGGGCTATGCAGAAACAAAATTGCCCAATGAATGGGGCTCATTATTAGCAAAAGTTTTTTTTGATTGTTTTAGGTCAATTTAAATTTTAACAAGACACAATGTTTTGGTGGGTGGTAACTGGTAAATACAGTGCAATTCATGTTCTATCCCAAGCTATTTAATAAATTGACTCAATAATCAAGATGATATTCATGCAATAGCCAAAGTCAAAAGTTCCAGTTAGAGGCAGGAGGAGAGAGGATCGAGTGGGGCAGGAGAGGAGAACAGCTATATTATCAGGTGACGAGGACAGGAGTGAACCCTTTTCACGGGGGCTCTGATCCCTGCACACTGAGAAAGTCAATATTCTTTCAGCAAAATCACCACCGGTAGGAAATGTCACTAGCCAATTCTTTCAGGTCTGAGGATAAGAAAATTCAGCAAGATATTTTGGAAGGGAAAGTTACACCACACATCTGAGTGGGGACTGAAAGATATTTGTTTAAAGGTCTCTTGGCTGGAAACAAACGGATTTTCCCTTTTCCCCTCTTGATGTGGATGATGTTGCTAATAATTCACAAAGTATTTTCATTTTTATACTTCAATTCTCCCAAGTAAATGTTTAACCATGGTTGCGCCTTCAGAAAAAAAAAAAAAGAAGAAGAAGAAGAAGAAGAAGAATTTAATTGACTACTTTACCAAGCCCCAGAATATTCTAAGTGCAAAACTGATCTCAGCCCCTTTGTTCTGCACAAGCATGTTCCCACCCTTATTTCATGGAAGAGTAGGCAGAGGGATATGGAGGTCAAATGACACCATCAAGGTCACTGACCTAGTAAGAATTCATACCCAGACACCTATCTTTGCCTATACCCAGACGACATTATTTTATACTCTTTTTATATTTTATACTCCTTTTTAGTTCATAAGTCCTATTATTTTATACTCCTTTTTAGTTCATAAGTCCTAGGGCCCATTAACAAATGAAGCCTTTTAGATTACCCAGGTAGTTTCAAATTTCTCAGAGGAAGCCAAAGGTTGTCAATGGCTCTGAACTGCCATGAGGGTTTATGATAAATCATCAGTGAAGCAGAATAACTCATCAATGCTTGTTCTAGATATTGGACTCCATAATATATGTACATTTCATTTTTAGGTCTTATGCATATTTATCACTTCAGATGGTTTTCACCTGTCTGGTTTTAGCTAGATTATAAATTCTCTGAGGCTAAGGAGTGCATACTCCGAAGATTTGGAGCCCTAGCATAGGAAAACAGTGCAAGTCCAATGATGCATCTTTAATGAATGAGTCAGGTAATGAAGGGGGGAGCGCGGAAGAGCTTCTTTTAGTCACAAAAATACTTTCCAGTTATTTTCCAAATTGCCTGGGTTGTGAAATCTAAGTTGAAATATGTTTTAGGGCTTGGTATGTATTTGTCTTTTAGGAGAAGTTGAAATGTATTTTTTTAAGCTCAAGAGAAATGTATCTGTATAGACACAGTTCATTCTGATAGGACTTTATGGGATTTATAGCATTAAGAGTCTTTTATGATTATTATTATTAAACTAAAGAATGAAAATTCTTGCCCAGGCCAGTCTCAGAACCAAAGGGTTGTAACTGGAGGTTGACTGTGCTCCAACGTTAGCCTGAACTCCTCTTGTACCAGCATACTGAATCTCTCTCTCTCTCTCTCCATCAAAGGTATTCTCAAATACAACTCTTGCTACCGGACGATATCTGATACTATATGTGAAAGAATAAATGCTGGTGGTCAGAGCGTCTTCGCTGAAAAGAACTTCCTGCTCTTGTCATGGGAATCCATTAATTTAGGACAACCCTCCTGCTGAGAACAGATCTTAAAACTAGATAGAATCTTAAAAACTGCTCTTGAAGGCATCGTTAAATCTTGTTAGCGAGCTAATAAGATCACAAAGAATTAGTAAGGAAAGATCTAGATGCCCAGGTCCAGAGGCCCAGACCAGAGGTAAGCCCCATAGCTGGGGCACTGCCCCTCAGCAAGTGTGTGTTGACTCTAGAGAATCCTGCTGAAAGGCCCAGTGGTGTATTTGTAGGGCCTGGTGTCCCAGGAAAGGAACGCAGAGCTCCCCAGCATAGGGGTGAGCCAGTGTACAAGGTTCTGATGAACCCACTTCCTTTTGGGTTGGGGTTCACAAAACGGCTGCGCCCTAGGAGCAAATTGACAGCATAGATCACTCTCAAGGATACTGCAATTCAGCTCAAAGGTGTCTCAGTGTCTGGAACTGGCTTTGGTAACTCCAAGTGTTGGCCTTCCTACATGCACAATGGAGGGAAGTGAGCGTCCTTTCTGGAGCAAGGCGATATTATTCTAGTCCTCAAATTCTTTTAGCAAACCATTTCTCAAAACTAATGGTCAGCCGACAATGGGAAATAACAAACACACAAGAAGAAAAGGGAAACTAAGAGAAAAAGTAGACAATAGAAACAGACTTACAGGGATTATAGATACAAGTGTTACCAGACATGAACTTTAAAATATCTATGCACGTGTGTTTCAGATGACAAAAGCCACTGTGGAGAATTTTGGCAGAGGAGAACTATTTATTTTAAAAGAATATTCCAGAACTTAAAAACATAAAATTCTATTTTTAAAAAGAAGCTCAATGGATTTAATAATAGATTAAATTCATCTGAAAAGATAACTATTGAATTTATGAACTGGCAGAAAGATGATGTCCAGAATCAAGCACGGAGAAACCAAACAATGGAAAGTAAGAGAGTAAGAAACAGAGACACTGTGGTGAGAGTCTAAAACACACATACACTTGGCATGTCAGGAGAGCAGACAGAAAACAAGGCAGAGACAATATTTAGAGATCTAACAACTGAGAATTTTACAATGCTGAAAAATATTAAGCCATAGATTTAAAAGGTTCTACACCCCTAAGCCAACTACATTAAAAATATATATGTCATATATATTTTGTATTTTTGTATACATGTGTGTATATCTATCTATACACATCATCTTGCATGAGCACTCTCTCTAAAATAAATAAATAAAATCTTAAAAAAAAAGAATGGAGGTAAAATGAAAATATTTTCAAATAAATAAAAATGATGAGAATTAATTAATAAGTTAATTAGTTTCAGATCATGAAAAGATATCATTGAGAAAGTGAAAAGACAAGCCACATGACATGGTTCTTGGCCCTAATCTAGCTGGGTTTGACCACTGTTGAGTATCCCAAGTCAGGGGGCTACATCTCTACCCAAACTAGTATGAACAGTTAAGGAGACTGCAGATGTGTCAATTCTAAACTGTCCTTGTCTTTTCCTTCAGAGGTAGGGGAGACCTGAGGCAAATCTTGATGGGAAAATATTGGAAAAAGAAGTCAGATGTGTTCAGGATTCACTAGAAAGGCCCAAATTCCTGTCCAGTTGAATTTCCTCGGGGCTACTGAGAAGAGAGAAGAATTCTCCAGATGGGGGGGGAGGAGTCAAGATGGCGGAGAAGTAGCAGGCTGAGACTGCTTCAGCTAGCCGGAGATCAGCTAGATAGCTTATCTAAAGATTGCAAACACCTGAAAATCCATCGGCAGATCGAAGAGAAGAAGAACAGCAATTCTGGAAACAGAAAAACAACCACTTTCTGAAAGGTGTTTTCCTTTTTTTCTTTAATTCTTTTCTTTTTTCTTTTTTTTTTTCTTCTTTTTTCTTTTTTTTTTTCTTTCTTCCTTTTTGAACCTCTTTTTATCCCCTTTCTCCCCCCTCACGATTTTGGATCTCTTCTAATTTGGTTAAAGCATTTTTTCCTGGGGTTGTTGCCACCCTTTTAGTATTTTACTTGCCCCTTCATATACTCTTATCTGGACAAAATGACAAGACGGAAAAATTCAACACAAAAAAAAGAACAAGAGGCAGTACCGAAGGCTAGGGACCTAATCAATACAGACATTGGTAATATGTCAGATCTAGAGTTCAGAATGACAATTCTCAAGGTTCTAGCCGGGCTCGAAAAAGGCATGGAAGATATTAGAGAAACCCTCTTGAGAGATATAAAAGCCCTTTCTGGAGAAATAAAAGAACTAAAATCTAACCAAGTTGAAATAAAAAAAGCTATTAATGAAGTGCAATCAAAAATGGAGGCTCTCACTGCTAGGATAAATGAGGCAGAAGAAAGAATTAGTGATATAGAAGACCAAATGACAGAGAATAAAGAAGCTGAGCAAAAGAGGGACAAACAGCTACTGGACCACGAGGGGAGAATTCGAGAGATAAGTGACACCATAAGACGAAACAACATTAGAATAATTGGGATTCCAGAAGAAGAAGAAAGAGAGAGGGGAGCAGAAGGTATACTGGAGAGAATTATTGGGGAGAATTTCCCCAATATGGCAAAGGGAACGAGCATCAAAATTCAGGAGGTTCAGAGAACGCCCCTCAAAATCAATAGGAATAGGCCTACACCCCGTCACCTAATAGTAAAATTTACAAGTCTCAGTGACAAAGAGAAAATCCTGAAAGCAGCCCGGGAAAAGAAGTCTGTAACATACAATGGTAAAAATATTAGATTGGCAGCTGACTTATCCACAGAGACCTGGCAGGCCAGAAAGAGCTGGCATGATATTTTCAGAGCACTAAACGAGAAAAACATGCAGCCAAGAATACTATATCCAGCTAGGCTATCATTGAAAATAGAAGGAGAGATTAAAAGCTTCCAGGACAAACAAAAACTGAAAGAATTTGCAAATACCAAACCAGCTCTACAGGAAATATTGAAAGGGGTCCTCTAAGCAAAGAGAGAGCCTACAAGTGGTAGATCAGAAAGGAACAGAGACCATATACAGTAACAGTCAACTTACAGGCAATACAATGGCACTAAATTCATATCTCTCAATAGTTACCCTGAATGTTAATGGGCTAAATGCCCCTGTCAAAAGACACAGGCTATCAGAATGGATAAAAAAACAAAACCCATCTATATGTTGCCTCCAAGAAACTCATTTTAAGCCCGAAGACACCTCCAGATTTAAAGTGAGGGGGTGGAAAAGAATTTACCATGCTAATGGACATCAGAAGAAAGCAGGAGTGGCAATCCTTATATCAGATCAATTAGATTTTAAGCCAAAGACTATAATAAGAGATGAGGAAGGACACTATATCATACTCAAAGGGTCTGTCCAACAAGAAGATTTAACAATTTTAAATATCTATGCCCCCAACGTGGGAGCAGCCAACTATATAAACCAATTAATAACAAAATCAAAGAAACACATCAACAATAATACAATAATAGTAGGGGACTTTAACACTCCCCTCACTGAAATGGACAGATCATCCAAGCAAAAGATCAGCAAGGAAATAAAGGCCTTAAACGACACACTGGACCAGATGGACATCACAGATATATTCAGAATATTTCATCCCAAAGCAACAGAATACACATTCTTCTCTAGTGCACATGGAACATTCTCCAGAATAGATCACATCCTCGGTCCTAAATCAGGACTCAACCGGTATCAAAAGATTGGGATCATTCCCTGCATATTTTCAGACCACAATGCTCTAAAGCTAGAACTCAACCACAAAAGGAAGTTTGGAAAGAACCCAAATACATGGAGACTAAACAGCATCCTTCTAAAGAATGAATGGGTCAACCGGGAAATTAAAGAAGAATTGAAAAAAATCATGGAAACAAATGATAATGAAAATACAACGGTTCAAAATCTGTGGGACACAACAAAGGCAGTCCTGAGAGGAAAATATATAGCGGTACAAGCCTTTCTCAAGAAACAAGAAAGGTCTCAGGTACACAACCTAACCCTACACCTAAAGGAGCTGGAGAAAGAACAAGAAAGAAACCCTAAGCCCAGCAGGAGAAGAGAAATCATAAAGATCAGAGCAGAAATCAATGAAATAGAAACCAAAAAAACAATAGAACAAATCAACGAAACTAGGAGCTGGTTCGTTGAAAGAATTAATAAAATTGATAAACCCCTGGCCCGACTTATCAAAAAGAAAAGAGAAAGGACCCAAATAAATAAAATCATGAATGAAAGAGGAGAGATCACAACTAACACCAAAGAAATACAAACTATTATAAGAACATACTATGAGCAACTCTACGCCAATAAATTTGACAATCTGGAAGAAATGGATGCATTCCTAGAAACATATAAACTACCACAACTGAACCAGGAAGAAATAGAAAGCCTGAACAGACCTATAACCAGTAAGGAGATTGAAACAGTCATTAAAAATCTCCAAACAAACAAAAGCCCAGGGCCAGACGGCTTCCCGGGGGAATTCTACCAAACATTTAAAGAAGAACTAATTCCTATTCTCCTGAAACTGTTCCAAAAAATAGAAATGGAAGGAAAACTTCCAAACTCATTTTATGAGGCCAGCATCACCTTGATCCTAAAACCAGACAAGGATCCCACCAAAAAAGAGAGCTATAGACCGATATCCTTGATGAACACAGATGCGAAAATACTCAACAAAATACTAGCCAATAGGATTCAACAGTACATTAAAAAGATTATTCACCACGACCAAGTGGGATTTATTCCAGGGCTGCAAGGTTGGTTCAACATCCGCAAATCAGTCAATGTGATACAACACATCAATAAAAGAAAGAACAAGAACCATCTGATACTCTCAATAGATGCTGAAAAAGCATTTGACAAAGTACAGCATCCCTTCCTGATCAAAACTCTTCAAAGTGTAGGGATAGAGGGCACATACCTCAATATCATCAAAGCCATCTATGAAAAACCCACCGCAAATATCGTTCTCAATGGAGAAAAACTGAAAGCTTTTCCGCTAAGGTCAGGAACACGGCAGGGATGTCCATTATCACCACTGCTATTCAACATAGTACTAGAGGTCCTAGCCTCAGCAATCAGACAACAAAAGGAAATTAAAGGCATCCAAATCGGCAAAGAAGAAGTCAAATTATCACTCTTCGCAGATGATATGATACTATATGTGGAAAACCCAAAAGACTCCACTCCAAAACTGCTAGAACTTATACAGGAATTCAGTAAAGTGTCAGGATATAAAATCAATGCACAGAAATCAGTTGCATTTCTCTACACCAACAGCAAGACAGAAGAAAGAGAAATTAAGGAGTCAATCCCATTTACAATTGCACCCAAAACCATAAGATACCTAGGAATAAACCTAACCAAAGAGACACAGAATCTATACTCAGAAAACTATAAAGTACTCATGAAAGAAATTGAGGAAGACACAAAGAAATGGAAAAATGTTCCATGCTCCTGGATTGGAAGAATAAATATTGTGAAAATGTCTATGCTACCTAAAGCAATCTACACATTTAATGCAATTCCTATCAAAGTACCATCCATCTTTTTCAAAGAAATGGAACAAATAATGCTAAAATTTATATGGAACCAGAAAAGACCTCGAATAGCCAAAGGGATATTGAAAAAGAAAGCCAACGTTGGTGGCATCACAATTCCGGACTTCAAGCTCTATTACAAAGCTGTCGTCATCAAGACAGCATGGTACTGGCACAAAAACAGACACATAGATCAATGGAACAGAATAGAGAGCCCAGAAATAGACCCTCAACTCTATGGTCAACTAATCTTCGACAAAGCAGGAAAGAATGTCCAATGGCAAAAAGACAGCCTCTTCAATAAATGGTGCTGGGAAAATTGGACAGCCACATGCAGAAAAATGAAATTGGACCATTTCCTTACACCACACACAAAAATAGACTCAAAATGGATGAAGGACCTCAATGTGCGAAAGGAATCCATCAAAATCCTTGAGGAGAACACAGGCAGCAACCTCTTTGACCTCAACCGCAGCAACATCTTCCTAGGAACAAAGCAAAAGGCAAGGGAAGCAAGGGCAAAAATGAACTATTGGGATTTCATCAAGATCAAAAGCTTTTGCACAGCAAAGGAAACAGTTAACAAAATCAAAAGACAACTGACAGAATGGGAGAAGATATTTGCAAATGACATATCGGATAAAGGACTAGTGTCCAGAATCTATAAAGAACTTAGCAAACTCAACACCCAAAGAACAAATAATCCAATCAAGAAATGGGCAGAGGACATGAACAGACATTTCTGCAAAGAAGACATCCAGATGGCCAACAGACACATGAAAAAGTGCTCCATATCACTCGGCATCAGGGAAATACAAATCAAAACCACAATGAGATATCACCTCACACCAGTCAGAATGGCTAAAATAAACAAGTCAGGAAATGACAGATGCTGGCGAGGATGCGGAGAAAGGGGAACCCTCCTACACTGTTGGTGGGAATGCAAGCTGGTGCAGCCACTCTGGAAAACAGCATGGAGGTTCCTCAAAATGTTGAAAATAGAACTGCCCTATGACCCAGCAATTGCACTATTGGGTATTTACCCTAAGGATACAAACGTAGTGATCCAAAGGGGCACATGCACCCGAGTGTTTATAGCAGCAATGTCCACAATAGCCAAGCTATGGAAAGAACGTAGATGTCCATCAACAGATGAATGGATCAAGAAGATGTGGTATATATACACAATGGAATACTATGCAGCCATCAAAAGAAATGAAATCTTGCCATTTGCGACAACATGGATGGAACTAGAGCGTATCATGCTTAGCGAAATAAGTCAAGCAGAGAAAGACAACTATCATATGATCTCCTTGATATGAGGAAGTGGTGATGCAACATGGGGGCTTAAGTGGGTAGGAGAAGAATAAAGGAAACAAGATGGGATTGGGAGGGAGACAAACCATAAGTGACTTTTAATCTCACAAAACAAACTGAGGGTTGCTGGGGGGAGGGGGTTTGGGAGAAGGGGGTGGGATTATGGACATTGGGGAGGGTATGTGCTTTGGTGAGTGCTGTGAAGTGTGTAAACCTGGTGATTCACAGAGCTGTACCCCTGGGGATAGAGTATTATGCCTCCATCAGAAAGGATGAATACCCAACTTTTGTAGCAACATGGACGGGACTGGAAGAGATTATGCTGAGTGAAATAAGTCAAGCAGAGAGAGTCAATTATCATATGGTTTCACTTATTTGTGGAGCATAACAAATAGCATGGAGGACATGGGGACTTAGAGTGGAGAAGGGAGTTGGGGGAAATTGGAAGGGGAGGTGAACCATGAGAGACTATGGACTCTGAAAAACAATCTGAGGGTTTTGAAGGGACGGGGGGTGGGAGGTTGGGGTACCAGGTGGTGGGTATTATAGAGGGCACGGATTGCATGGAGCACGGGGTGTGGTGCAAAAATAATGAATACTGTTATGCTGGAAATAAATTTAAAAAAAAAAAAAAGAATTCTCCAGATGGACATAGCAGGCACCACGAATTGAGCTGAATTCCGGAGACTCCTTGTTCCTTCCACTATGGCGGATCTCAGAAACATTTTCCTGGCTATTTTGACTGTCCCTGCTTCCTTAGCTGGAAAACTTTTGGATCTTTTATACATTTTCTATGGCTGCTGTAACAAATTACCAAAAACTTGGTGACTTCAAAAACACCTATTTACTGTCTTGCAGTGTTCAAGTTAAGAACCTGCATGAGTCTCACCAGGCTGAAATCAAGCTGTCAACAGGGGTGTCTTCCTTTCTCGAGGCTTTAGGGGAGAATCCATTTTCTCACCTTTTCTGGCTTCTGGAGGCCTCCTGTATCCCTTGGCTCATGACGCCTCATGGCTCCATCATCAAAGCAGCAACGGTGAGTTGAGTCCCTCTCACATGGCATCACTCCAGCCTGGCTTCCACATCTCTTTCTCTGACTCTCTTCTGCCCATCTTCCACTCTGAGGATTCTTGTGATTATATTGAGAATCTACCTTGAGATCAGCTGATTTGCAACTTTTAATTCCCCTTTGCCACGTAACCTAACACTGTCACAAGTGCCAGGGGTTAGAGCCCAGCCATCTTTGGGGGCCATCATTCTGCCAATTGTGTTGCTGCCCTAGCCAGGTAGACTTGCCTCCTTGACACACCCTCCAGTTGGCGTGGGTGTGCTCAGGCACATGCATACAACTCATTCAGATTTGAACTAGTAAGTAACCACTGATTGCCAGAGATGTGAGGAAAGTTTCTAATATAAGGGACAAAAACAAAAATAAACAGATAAAGGAAAATTAAGGGGGAAAAGAAATGGAAAGGATAGAAGAAAAATAATAAAACCTCATTTAATATTTTAGAGAGCTCGGTCCTTCCTGGATCCACTAATACGAACAAAAAGATATAAATGAGGAGAACACTCAAAGAACAAGAAAGAACTGTTGAGAATCAAAAATACAGAAGTATAAAAACTCTTTTGAAGGATTCATTTTTAAAATGAGTCGATGTCCCACAAAGTAAAATAAAATGTCACAGATGGACAATAGAAGAGAAAAGATAAGAGAAATCAAAGGTCAGCTCAGAAGTTCCAACATCCGGGTGCCTGAGTGGCTCAGTGGGTTAAACCTCTGCCTTCAGCTCAGGTCATGGTCTCAGGGTCCTGGGATCAAGCCCCGCATCAGACTCTCTGCTCAGCAGGGAGCCTGCTCCCCCCTCCCCCGCACTCCACTTCCGGCCTCACCTGCCTCTCTGCCCACTTGTACTCTCTCTCTGTGAAATAAATAAATAAAATCTTTTTAAAAAGAGAGAGAGGGAGAAGTTCCAACCTCCAAGTAATGAGTGTTGGGAAAATAACTGAGAAGAAAATTTAAAGGAAGTATTTTAGATCCCCAGAACCAAAGACCATATATTTCCTATTGGGTGAGCCTGGTGGTGGGTATTAAGGAGGGCACGTATTGCATGGAGCACTGGGTGTGGTGCATAAACAATAAATTCTGGAACACTGAAAAGAAATTTAAAAAATAAATAAAAATTTTTTTAAAAAAAGAAAGGGCCACTGAATGCCCAGCACAATTAGTTTACAAAGACCCCCACCAAAGGGAAAAGGAGATCATAAAAGTGTCCGAAGAGGAAAAGAGTTCACATATAAGGACCAAGAAACAGAATGACATTTGACTTCTCAACAGCTAGATTTGCCACAGAAGAGAGAAAAAAAATTCAAAATATAAGGGGAATTGATTTTCAGTCTAGAATTCTATATTGATCCAAATCATCAAAAAGAGTAATGGTAGGAAGAAAGAATTTTTTTCAGAGATTCAAATTCACAAAAATTATTTCCCTTGCACCGTTTTCCATCACAAAGAGGAAATAAAATAAGACAAGAAGGTGCGATTCAGGAAATAAGGGATTCTCCGCAGAGAGAAGTCCAAGAGTAGCCCCACAGCAATCACAGCTGTGAAGCAGTTCCAGAGAACCACCATTCTAGATATATATTTTTTAATTAACATCTAATGCATTATTTGTTTCAGGTGTACAGGTCTGTGATTCATCAGTCTTACACAATTCACAGTGTTCACCATAGCACATAACCTCCCCAATGTCCATAACCCAGCCACCCCATTCCTCCCCACCAATGCCCCAGCAACCCTCGATTTGTTTCCTGAGATTAAGAGTCTCTTATGGTTTGTCTCCCTCCTAGCTCCCATCTTGTTTCATTTCACCATTCTATATTTGAGTGGGAAGAGGAAGGGTTTCAGGGGACACCCTTTCATCCCCACTCTCGAAAAAGAACAACACACAGAAACAGAGAGCATCTGGAACCATACTGAGAGGAAATTTATAGTTCCACAATAGGCACCGAGAATGAATTAGTAAGTACATACAAAATACTGGATACTGACTGAAGGGCTCTGTACTGTAACTAGAACTAAAAATGTAGATGGAGTGCAGATGCATGTGTGTTGTTGGGGCAGTAACCAGACACAGCACCCGTCAAAGAAGCTCTCCCTCAGCCTCAGGGGAGGAAGTTAATACATGATGTTTAACATTGAAAAATCAGTTTTAGAAACTGGGTTGTAGGGGTACCTGGGTGGCTCAGTCAGTTAAGCGTCCGCCTTCAGTTCAGGTCATGATCCCGAGGTCCTGGGGTCGAGTCCCGCATTGGGCTCCCTGCTCAGCAGGGAGTCTGCTTCTCCCTCTTCCTCTGGCCCTGCTCTCTCCCTCTCATGCACTCTCTCTCTCTAGTAAATAAAATATTTGGGGAAAAAAAAAGAAACTGAATGGTAAATATCAGAAGAGACACCTAAACAAATTGAAAAGGTTGTCTTGAGAGGCAGTAGAAATTTGAAAGTGAATGGGAATTATGTTTCATTATAAAGACCTGTGACTATCTGATTTCTAAAACTAATCACGTGAATTAGTTCCATTACAACAACGTTATTACAGTTGACAGCTATTATAATAATTGTTTATAAATGTACATGCTAGCTTGAAATCCTTCAGCTCACGGCACCCAAGTGGCCTTCAGTTCAGGTTATGATCCCAGGGTCCTGGCATCAAGCCCCATGTTGGGCTCCCTGCTCAGCAGAGTCTGCTTTTCCCTGTCTCTTTCCCTCTGTGTGCTCTCTCTCTCTCTGCCTCTCAAATAAAAATAAATAAATAAATCTCTTTATTTTTAAAGATTTTATTTATTTATTTGACAGAGAGATCACAAGTAGGCAGAGCAGCAGGTGGGGGGTGAAGCAGGTTCCCTGCTGAGCAGAGAGCTCAATGCGGGATGAATTCCAGGACCCTGAGATCATGACCTAAGCCGAAGGCAGAGGTTTAACCCACTGAGCCACCCAAGTACACCAATAAATAAATAAATCTTTTTTAAAAAATGGCGCCTGGGTGGCATTTAGCATCTGCCTTCAGCTCAGGTCGTGATCCCAAGGTCCTGGCATCAAGCACTGCGTTGGGCTCCCTGCTCAGCAGGAGGCCTGCTTCTCCCTCTCCACTTCCCCTGCTTGTGTTCCCTCTCTCGCTGTGTCTTTGTATGAAATCTTAAAAAAAAAAAAAAGAAGAAGAAGAAAGAAAGAAGGAAAGAAAGAAAGAAAGAAAGAAAGAAAGAAAGAAAGGAAGGAAGAAAGGAAGGGAGAAAGATAAAAAGAAAGAAAGAAAGAAAACCTTCAGCTCTAGAGAGGTTTTGGACTAATTCTCACATCCCGCTAGACACACACACCTCTCCTTCTCACTTCCGTGACACCACGCTCTGCTCCTGTATACCACTTCTTTGTCCCTCAACACTTCTGGAAGAGTCATGACTGCAAATACCAGCCCCTTGTTACAGATAAGGCAGCTGAGTCTTCAAGGGACGGAATAGCTTAGAAAAGTCACATGGCCAGTATCCTCAAATCTGGTACGGAGTCCGGTGGCCATAAATACATTAGGCGTGCAGTTATGAATAAAGAAGCAGTGGGTGCCTGTGGCTCAGGCGGTTGAGCCTCTGACTCTTTTTTATTTTTTTTTAAGATTTTATTTATTTATTTGACAGAGATCACAAGTAGGTAGAGAGACAGGCAGAGACGAGGGGGAAGCAGGCTCCCTGCTGAGCAGAAAGACCGATGTGGGGCTGGATCCCAGGACCCTGGGATCATGACCTGAGCTGAAGGCAGAGGCTTTAACCCACTGAGCCACGCAGGTGCCCCGAACCTCTGACTCTTGATCTCAGCTCAGATCATGATCTCGGGGTGGTGAGATTGATGGAGCCTGGTGTCCAGCTCCGCACAGAGCATGGAGCCTGCTTGAGACACTCTCTCTGTCCCTTTACCTTTGACCCCCACCCCCCAGAGGGCGCTCTCGGTCTCTCTCTCTCTCTCTCTAATAAGGATAATAATAAAGAAGCTGTGACCAAAACCAAAAATTCCTGACGTCTAGTCCAGATCACATTCCACTAGACAATGGTTCCTGTGTTCTGAAGAAATGTTCTGTGAATAAAATGTTTCTGTGATCCAACATTAATATTCTTCTCACAGAATTTAATGTACTATGGTGTTGTGTGGATCTAAGCAATTTTACAGCTAAAAAACCCCCCATAGGGGCGCCTGGGTGGCTCAGTTGGTTAAGCAACCACCTTCGGCTTGGGTCACGGTCCCGGAGTCCCGGGATCGAGTCCCGCATCGGGCTCCCAGCTCCATGGGGAGTCTGCTTCTCCCTCTGACCTTCCCGCCTCTCATGCTCTCTCTCACTGTCTCTCTCTCAAATAAAATAAATAAAAATCTTTTAAAAAAAATACCATAAATCTATTTGATCCATTTTTCTATAAACCTTGGGGTCACATGATCTTTGGGAGCTGGGGGCTGGGAGACTCCCGTTAACAATGAAGACCCTGAAACCATGCTTGGGTGACCCTGGCCTGGGGCCTGGTTAAGCCCGGACAAGGCAGGACTGACAGGGCCTAGAAGGGAAACCGGAGGGATGACACTGAATCTTCTGGAGAGTTCTTTGTAAAAATACAACTTCTCTGGCATCAAAGAGACACCTGATTTAGTGGCGTGTAGAAATCTGTATCTTAG
This sequence comes from Mustela erminea, assembly GCF_009829155.1. Classification (NCBI taxonomy): domain Eukaryota; kingdom Metazoa; phylum Chordata; class Mammalia; order Carnivora; family Mustelidae; genus Mustela; species Mustela erminea. Next base: position 24,183,005 of record NC_045622.1, read on the forward strand.
AACAGCTCCACAGGGAGTTCCGGCGTGCACCCAGCTTTGGCAACAGAGAAGCCAGGCTCGACACAGTTTATGCTATTTCCTGAAAACAGGAAACCTTAAAATCATAAAATCATCCCTTGAAATGATGGAATCTCACAGTGAAAGCCAGCCCCTGTGAGAGATCTCCAGACATGACATTTTCATCCAAGTCCTGTGCGGCGCCCTTCAAACCTTACCCTTCCTTTTTCAGGCTGATTCCAAGGAAGCAGCTCCTCCTGTCAGCTCCCAGCATTTGCTGCAGGCCACTGCCCTTTCAACTGCTCAGGTAAAAAAGTCAGGGCGGGGCAAGTTGAGGGAGGGGAGAGGGAGGAAAGGAAATACAGAAAAAAGCAGCAGCCTGTTGAATCAGGTCGGGAGGACCCTGCCTAGACACGGGAATCCTTGTGATTGAAAAGTGTGTCAACAGCACCATCTGGTGGCTGTTTTGATTTCTGGGCAGTTGGCCTGTCGAGGCCCAACAGCACAGGAAGAGACCCCTTGTGGTTACACAGGACAGTCTTCTCGTGGGGGGCTGAGCAGTAGGAAAGTAACGAAGTTCTCTGAAATTATTGTTTCCGTGATGTTTCTTAAACATCCTTCATTCGTCCGCCTGCTCCTTCAGCAAACCTACTGGAGTACAGACCGTGTGCAAAGTGCTGATGGAGCTTACCTACAAATCAGTGATGAGATAGACAATTGCTAGACAAACTAGTAATTACAAATAATTTCTGAGTGATAAGTGCTATTTAGAGTATTAAGAGGGTGACATGATTGAGCAGCTACCTCGAACTGGGACATTAAGGAAGGCCTCTCTGGTGCAGGGAGATCTCAGGGAAGAGAAGTGACCTCCCTTTTGAAGAGCATTCCAGGCAGAGAGAAGAGTATATACAAGGAACCTGGGGCAGAAATTTTAAAAGAAGCCAGTGTCTAATTGTAATGAGAGAGAGAAATCAGGGCGAAGTCAGAAAGCCAGATCATATAGGCCAGAGGGAAGAGTTTGGATCAAAGTGCTGCTGGAAGTCTATGAGGGGGCAGATGCCACCCAGAGGGAGGGGAATAAGAGCACTGCGGGTAGAGAGAGCAGGGTGCTCACTGGGCAGCAGAGCCGGCAGCCCCGAACGACCTCCAGGTGGCACTGACCTCCAATCCTTGGGACTTCACAGATACCACACAGCCTCCAGGTTGGGGAGGACTTCAAAGGTTTGCTCAGATGACCCGCCTAATGTTTCCACCCCTCCTCCTACAACATCTTTGCTGGGTGGTGATCCATTTCTGATTGCTTCCACCATGTAGGGTCAATGAGAACAAGTGTCAACTCCTTTCTTCTGGGAGGTGTGCAGACCTTGGGCTGACTCATACGCTGGCTGCCTCCCGGCACCCAGTCTCCCCTCTTTCTCTGTACTAGTGAGTTACAGTTTTGCTAAACATGTTGCCAAGGAGCTTGGGAAGAGCCAGGGCATGAGGTCCTAAGGACGTCTTTGAACAAACATCACGTTAGTGAAGATAGGGGGAAAAGGTGTCCATTTGTATAAGGGGGAAACATCCCAGAGAGCCAAGATGACCTTGAAGTAGAACGGTAGAACGGTGATGCCGTCAGTACTCTATCCTGCAACAGTCATTTGTTATTCATGTAGCAAAGTATTTTCTGAGTCCAACATTGGGTGCTTTTGCCTAGCACCGAGGAAGCCCCTCCTCCGTGTCTTAGGTTTTGGTTTTTTTGTTTGTTTGTTTGTTTGTTTAAAGAAAAGGACCATAAAAATAAAAAAATCAAGATAGCCTTTGGCACCCTAATAATCATAAGCTCTGGTAGGAAGAGAACCATTTCCCACCATAATCAGTGTAAAAAAACTTGCCACGTGGCACTGAGAGGACCGCCAAGGGAAGGGGTAGCTTCTAGATCAGGAGGGGCCAGGCAACAGTGAAATCTAGAGCCTGTGGCAATTACTTTCGGAGAGTTCTTGAAGCTTCCAAGGCTCAGGACTTCCAATAACTTTATCCTGTATGGTTAGGAAACATCATGAAATGTTCTAGCAATCCCCTTCAAAACTCCTGTAGCTTGGAGAAGGTGACATTCAGAAACTAGCTCATTTATGTTTCCCCAGATTCTACTATCCCTTGGTACACAGGTTACTTACTATAGAGGTTTGTGGAAAACTATCCAAGGCTCAGTTTCCTCTTCTCTTCCAAATTTGCCATGACCTACATTCATAACATCTTCTTGGGCCCAAACCCTAAGATGCTTTGTAGGGCACATGGGAGTATGGGAAGAAAGCACTCCTGGACACTCAGAACATCTCCATTCTTCTCTTCCAGGCAACTCCCTTTCCCTACTTTCCAGTTTTCAAAGCCGACCTCCTTTAAAAAGATTTTCTGATTAGTTCTCATCCCAGTAGCTGAGATCATCTAAGCCTCCTTGCTTTCCTTTTGGGGCCGTCGAGCAACACTGCTAGTGCAAACGTGTTTGTAGCATATGGACATCAACCAGACAAGTGATGCTGGCTTCATTCTGCTGCTGAAGAAAGACAATCTGTTCTATTCCAGTACCCGAACTGTTTCTGAGTACCTGCCCTCCACTGCCTTACTGTGGAAAATAGATCCATCAGCCCATCCGCTCAACAACCATCGATGCACATTGTGGCACTGTTTCAGCACTAGGACCCAAGAGTGAACAAGACACAGTTCTTGCGCTCTTGGAGTTCACACTCTGGAGGAGGAATAGCTCTCAGACAGGGAGCACGAGAAAGCAGAGTGAGTAGACGGAGAGAGTAACCGGGGTTGCTTCGCCTAGGGTGGTCAAGGGAAGCCTTTGCCAAGGAGGTGACATCTGGTCAAAGACATAGTGTGAGAGAGCAAGTCACATGAAAATCTGGGACCTGGGCGTTGCTGGCGGAGGACTGTCATCTGAGATGGAAGCCGACTTGGTACGTTTGTGGAAGGAGGAGAGGAGGTCGGTGAGTCAGTGAGAGGGCAGAGGAAGGGTGATTCACAGGATTCACGGACCACGGTGGCTCCTTAGCGAGCCTTCCTCCATTTCTCTGGGACTGGAGCAAGACACGCCATCGCTTGGCTTATGGAAGCTTTTCTCTGATCTACGATCAGAAACCTGTGGGTGCAGGGCCAATGTCTTGCTACCATTTGGGAACCACCCAAAGTGACACCTCACCAGGAGACCTGCCGACCTAACACTGCCCCTCGATTTCTTTTGTCCAAAGAACTGTTATTCCTTGACCCCGTCTCAGGGGCTTTTAAATGCAGCAGTATTTTCCCGAACTACGACGCAGTTGTCTGTAATTAACGGGACGCGAGAACCGAAGAGGAGAGCCTGGTGGGGCGGCCGACGCTGGTGCTGCTCACCGCTGCCCTGTTGGGCTCTGCTTCCAGACACATGGCAGACTGCCTCCAAGTGCCTCCTTCCCCGTGTTTGGGCAGGGCCTTGAAACGAGTTCTGGCTCATAAGCTCTGAGCAGGAACAACCTGAGTTACTTCTGGGCCACATTTTAACCACTTTGTGCAAGACCCTGCTGTTCTCTCCTCGCCTGCCACAGCTTCCCAAGAATATGTATCAGACGATTTGGCTAAAGGATGGGGAAGCTGCCCTCACCCCAACGGGCTGTGGGGCCACACAGAGGACCGCCACCCAGAAGAGTCACCTGGACCTGAAGCCAAGTTCGCTTGAGCAGGAAATACACCTGTGTTGTGTTAAGGTACTGAGATTGTGGTGATGTTACTACAGCAGAGGGCCAGCCCAGCCTGATAGGAAGGAGTTGATTTCCTGCAAATCAGTAGCATGGTGTCTTCACCACTTGTGTAAGGGTGTTCACAATCTTTGAAGATCCACTTTGGGAAGGTAGCGTAGCATGCCCATAAAAATCACAGGCTCGGGGTGCCTGGGGGCTCCGTTTGTTAAGCCTCTGACTCTTGATCTCAGCTTAGGTCATGATCTCAGGGTCGTGAGATTGAGCCCCACCTTGGGCTCATCAGGGAGTCTGCTTGAGATTCTCTCTCTTTCTGCCCACCACCTCATCCTGGGCTCTCTCCCTAAAAAAGGCAAAGAAACAGAACAACTACAGAGATACGAACTCGGGCACATTGCTTAAATTTTCTGGGCCTCAGTTTCATTATCTGTAAAAGGACAATAAAAATGATAGTGCTGGGGCGCCTGGGTGGCTCATTGGGTTAAGCCTCTGCCTTCAGCTCAGGTCATGATCCCGGAGTCCTGGGATGGAGCCCGGCATTGGGCTTGCTGCTCAGCAGGGAGACTGCTTCCCCACCCCCCACCCCCATTTTTGCTTGCCTCTCTTCCTACTTGTGATCTGTCTGTCAAATACGTAAAAAAAAAATCTTTTTTTAAAGCAATAATGCTACTTCACATCATTGTTAGGAAGACTGAGCTATATTAATTTATGTAAAAATAGACTAGCCTGGTACCTAATATTGATCAATAAATTGTCAGATCTTTTAGTTAGTATCCAATCACTCTCTTCTCTGGCTGGTCATTTTGTTTAACACACGTTGAATCAGGAAAAATGTCTATGTATTTAAGAACAAGGGGAAGGCCCTTTGTTATTTACCAAGTATTGCCATTCAAAACTGGAGAGACAGTTAAAGCCACCTCTGTTTGGCAACTCTTGTAAAATGCTGCACCGGTTTCCCCCTACTGTTCTCATCGAAGCAGAGGGCTCGTTCTGTTCCTGCCACGGTGCATAGTTCTGGGCCGGCGGATGCTCAGGGAGGTACAAGACAGTGAGGCTTGCAGAAAGTCACTGCCCTGGCAGAGAAGACGCAGCTCATGTGTCTTCCTAAGATCATTTCCTGAACTGCAGCTCTAAGAATTAATGGAATGACATGGAGAGAACGTAGTTCTAACGCAGAAGGTAGGCATGATCTGTAATCATCACTGTTATCTGCATAAAGGTTTCCCCTGAAAAACCACAAAATATTTTCAAAAAATAAGGGCTTTCTTCATACTCCAAACTTCACTGTGAAGTTTCATTTTAATCAACTTGTTATGTCTTGCGTATCGACTTGCTGAGAATCTTCCTGAAAGAGATCTGCCAACTATGAGAAACCTTCCAGTTTCTGACTCAGTTGAGTTAGTTGTATCATTAAATAATAATAATAATAATTATTATTATTATTTTACTTGACAGAGACACAGTGAGAGAGGGAACACAAGCAGGGGGAGTGGGAGAGGGAGAAGCAGGCTCCCCGTCAAGCAGGGAGCCTAATGCGGGGCTCAATCCTAGGACCCTGGGATCATGACCTTAGCCAAAGGCAGACACTTAACGACTGAGCCACCCAGACGCCCTGTATAATTAAATTCTTAATGAAACAATTATATGCACATAATAGAGACCTCTTTCCTGTAGCTGGGGTAAGGTCTTGTCCCACTTCTGTTGGGTACCTGCTCTCCCCCTAAGCCCTCCTGAGACCTCTGTTGCATAATTAGCCCTCACAGGAACGGTAAGCTCTCTTCTCATTTCAGAGATGAGAAAGCCATGGCTTAGTAAGAGTTTCAGAAATAGTTTAGAAGGGTTTAGTAGCTCAGTGAGGGTTTTAGAATTAGTAAGTAGCAGTCAGGATTCAACTACCCAACTTCAAAGTCTGCTTTTATTAGAACATAAACTCACTTTGAGAGTGCCTGGGTTTGAATTTCAGCTCCAACACTCATGAGCTGTTTGACAGCAGGCAGAGTTCAACCTTGTGTCTTGGCTTCATCTATAAACCAACGGGCTAGGAGGAACAAAGGAGTCGATAGCTGTAAAATGCTTACAGCTGGGACAGGCAAGAGAGTAGAGTAAGCATAGTGTTAACTGTCCTTAGCTGTTAAAAATAGCACTATATTGTTGTCCACAATTGATTAAAATATATAAGCTAATTATGTGCTGGTAATTTTTTTTTAAAGGTTTTTGGTGAGAAAGGAGTGTGCATCACTTGGTTCTAAGAGTTGTTTCCATGAACACAGTGTTTGGAGCATTGACAGCATGCACTAACTACATACACTTCCTAACCAGCCTAAATGTCCCCACACACAAGAACTACGTAAGCACATAATTGGAACCAGTGCTGCGGTAATCGGTTTTGATGTTACCTGTTTTAGAGAATGTTGAATTGCTTTCTATGTTGTCAGCTCAATTAGTCCTAATTTCTATGTGTCATTGTTATAAATAATTGAGTCTAGGCTCGATATTTAACCACTGGGGACAGGGAAATGAAAGATAAATTTGGGTTCTAGCGTACTAAGTGATAGGGAACCAAGGTATGAATGGGGAAAAAGTGGTAAAGCTAAATGAAGTAGAAAATGGTTTCTCTTTTGGAAAAGGCCATTAAAGATGCTGTCTGGATCAGTACTGATCATCCCTCTGGACCAGAATCACATGTAATGGATGCTAAAACTGTGGATTCTGGAGTCCAAGCCAGACCTGATTAATTAGGCTATCTGGTGGTTGCCCAAGAAATCTAATGTTTCACTAACTTTCCGGTGTTTTTAACAACCACTTGTCCAGTTTAAAACATGAACAAGTGGCTAAGAAATCTCATGATGCTTTTCAAAATGTTTTTAGGAAATTAAAATACACACACACACACACACACACACACACACACTAACTGAATGACTCAGGGACAGTCAAAGCTGTCTGTGTGCCTAACACTCTTCTCTTCTTTCCCCCTGGTGTTCCCAGTGGATGCTAGAGGTCTCCTAGGCACTCGCACAGAGAAATACTTTGCAGTTACTAACAGAGAAAATGCTGGGATCTAATCATATATCTTTCTCACAGAATGTCACGTGAAGGGAGAACTCCCATACTCTTGGTTTCATTCTCCCTTCTAATACAGTAATATTGTACACATCTCAACTTATACAGTAATATCTCACTTCCTGAAACTTGGCTACTCCGGCACTTTGCTAGGAGAAATGATCAAGAGGTTCCAAGTAATGAAAAATAGGAGACACAAAGTCCTAATCTTTCTGGGCCCCAGTCCAAAGTTTCTTTTGCTCACCATTTTGACAAGCTTTTTTATTTTGAATGGTTAGAGGAAGAGGAAGTTTAGAGGTAGTTTGTAGACAACAGCAAGAAGTAAGAGCAGAAAGAAAAGATATAGAAAATTTAAAAAAAAAAAAAGCAAGACTAGGAGAGTGGTGTAGAGACCTTGGAACAGAAGCAAACACTCCAACACTCCTTATATCTCAATATGTCCCCAAGGGTATCATTATACTATGGATATCTGTATGTATGTGATGAGTCTTTAGGTATAATGGCAGCAAAGTTTGTAGTTTAAAACATATTCTTGTCCAGTGTGTCATTTAAAGCCCTCATTTCCTTGTTGATCTTTTGCTTAGATGATCTGTCCATTTCAATGAGGAGGGTGTTAAAGTCCCCTACTATTATTGAATTATTTTTGATGCACTTCTTTGATGGTTATTAATTGGCTTATATAATTGGCTGCTCCCACGTTAGGGGCATAAATGTTTACAATTGTTAGATCTTGTTGTACAGACCCTTTAAGTATGATACAGTGTCCTTTCACATCTCTTCTTACAGTCTTCGGCTTAAAACCTAATTTGTCTGATATGAGGATTACCACCCCAATTTTCTTTTGATTCCATTAGAATGGTAAATTGTTTTCCATTGCCTCACTTTAAATCTGGAGTTGTCTTTGGGTCTAACATGAGTTTCTTGCAGACAACACATGAATGGGTCTTGTTTTTTTTTACCCAATCAGATACCCTGTCATACAGCCCATTTACATTCAGGGTAACTATTGGAAGATACTAATTTAATGCCATTGTATTGCCTGTAAGGTGACTGTTACTATACATTGTCTCTGTTCTTGTCTGGTCTATGTTACTTTTAGGATCTCTCTTTGCTTAGAGGACCCCTTTCAACATTTCTTGTAGGGCTGGTTTGGTGGTCGCAAATTCTTTGTTTTTGTTTGTCCTGGAAGCTTTTTAACTCTCCTTCTATTTTCAGTGACAGCCTAGCTGGATAAGGTACTCTTGGCTGCAGATTCTTTTCACTTACTATGCTGAATATATCATGCCAGTCCTTTCTGGCCTGCCAGGTCTCTGTGGATAAGTTTGCTGCCAATCTAATGTTTCTACTGTTGTAGGTTACAAACCTCTTGGCCCAAGTTGCTTTCAGGATTTTCTCTTTGTCTCTGAGATTTGTAAGTCTTACTATTAGATGTTAGGGTGTTGGCCTATTTTTATTGATTTTGAGGGGCTCTCTGTACCTCCTGGATTTTGATGCCTGTTTTCTTTCCCAAATTAGGGAAGTTCTCCAGTGTAACTTGTTCCAATATACCTTCTGCCCCCCTCTTTCTTCTTCCTCTGGGATCCCAATTATTCTAATATTGCTACATTTTATGGTATCACTTATCTTTTGAATTCTCCCCTCATGACCCAGTAGTCCTTTTTCTTAGCTTCTTTATTCTCCATCATTTGCTCTTCTGTATTATTCTCTCTTCTGCCCTATTTGTCCTAGCAGTTAGAGCCTCCATTTTTTATTTTACCTCATTAATAAACTTTTTGATTTCAACTTGGTTAGATTTTAGTTCTGTCACTTATCCAGAAAGGGATTCTCTAGTATCTTCTGTGCTTTTTCCAAGCCCAGCTAGTACCTTTATAATCGTCATTCTAAACTCTGGTTCCGACATCTTACTAAGGTCCACATTGATGAAGTCCCTGGCAGTCAGTACTGCCCTTGTTCTTTTTTCTGAGGTGAGTTCTTTCGTTTTGTCATTTTGTCCAGAGAAGAAGAGATGAATGAGAGAGCAAAATGCTAAAAGGGCAACAAAGACCCCAGAAAAATATACAGTAAACAAATCAGAAGAGATCTGAGACCCAGGGGAAAAGAAAAAAAAATACATGAAAAATATGATCAGACAGGTGAATAGAACAGAGCCACACACTAGATTTTGAGTGTATTTTTGGTCTGTTAGAAGAACCTGCCTCCCAAAATTTTAGAGAAATATATATACACAAAAATAAGGGTAAATACAATGAAGGGATGGAATATGGCTGTAAAAAGTAAAAAGATTTTAAAGAAGGAATTGATAAGTTGGTTGAAAAAGGAAGAATAAAAAAAAGGGAGAGAATGTGATCAGGCAGGTGAATAGAACAAAGGTATACACTAGATTTAGGGTATATTTTGGTCTGTTAGAAGAAAGGAACACTCCTACACTGTTGGTAGGAATGCAAGCTGGTGCAGCCACTCTAGAAAACAGTATGGAGGTTTCTCAAAAAGCTGAAAATAGATCTAACCCAAGACCCAGCAATTGCACTACTGGGTATTTACCCCAAAGATACAAATGTAGTGATCCGAAGGGGCATGCACAACTCAATGTTTATAGTAGCAACGTCCACAATAGCCAAACTATGGAAAGAGCCTCGATGTCCATCAACAGATGAATGGATAAAGACGATATGGTATATATATATATATATATATATATATATATATATATATATATATACATACACACAATGGAATACTATGGAGCCATCAAAAAAATGAAATCTTGCCATTTGCAACAACATGGATGGAACTAGAGTGAAATAAGTCAATCAGAGAAAGACAATTATCATATGATCTCACTGATATGAGGAATTTGAGAAACAAGACAGAGGATCATAGGGGAAGAGAGGAAAAAATGAAACAAGATGAAACCAGAGAGGGATACAAACCATAAGAGACTCTTAATCTCAGGAAACAGACTGAGGGTTGCTGAGGGGTGGAGGGTCAGAGGGATGGGGTGGCTGGGAAATGGATATTGGGGACGGTCTGTGCTATGGTGAGTGCTGTGAATTGTGTAAGACTGATGAATCACAGACCTGTGCCCCCGAAACAAATAATACATTATATGTTAGTAAAAAATTAAAAAAAAATATGCTGGTAGTATTTTAATTAAAATACTTAAAATAAAAAATTAAGCCTCACAATCTTCAAGACATACAGTCTCAACTATTTGAGAAACATAACCAACTCGAATGTCTTAGTTTGGGTGTTTGTAGATGCCCGTGGTTTTGTTGCAATGGGGAATCAACAGTATTTTAAAATGTATGTGCCTTTTCCCATTGAATACCACATTTAAGTAAAATCTCAAATGCCATGAATGTATCTGCCACTGATTCTTCAATGAAAAATACACATTTTTAAAAAGTAAGTACCATACTTTCATCAATATGAAGTAAATTTGGTGATGAAATTACTGGTAAAGAAGACCTGGTGGGAATGTCATACAGGTCTTTTCTTTAATCCCATCAGAACCACTTCCACGGGAACACATGTTCAAGTCTGGAACATTCGCTGAGAGCAAAGTTGCTCCTTTGCTTTTAGTCTGCAATGTGGTGTGCAGGTACGCAGAAAACACAGGCTCGCCAGGGTTGTCTGTACTAACCAGGCAACTTTTCCTGCTACAGGCAAAAAGGAAAGGCCCCCGTAATTCAGAATGCAGAATAATTTGTAATTTATGACTCCCAATAGAAAAACTAAGATTTCAATAGCTGAATATCGAGGGGTCTTTTCCTCCTTCAAAAAACCGTGGCCAGGGGCACTTGTGTGGCTCAGTGGGTTAAAGCCTCTGCCTTTGGCTCAGGTCATGATCCCAGGGTCCTGGGATCGAGCCCCGCATCGGGCTCTCTGCTCAGTGGGGAACCTGCTTCTCTCTCTCTCTCTCTCTCTGCCTGCCTCTCTGCCTACTTGTGATCTCTGTCAAACAAATACTATTTTTTTTTTAAAAAGCGGCCAATGTAGACATATTTTTGAGAAGAACTTTTGCACAGCAATGTGCTCTAGATCCCTGGCCACGTGGCTAGATTATGTGCAGAACTTGTGTTGCCACAAACCAGCCTGCCACGGAGTGTAGGAGAGGACACTCTTTTCTGGTCTCTTCTCTCTGAAAAGTCAACAGAATGTCTGAGATGCTTCGAGGGAATCTTCAGAAATATGCTTGCTATTTAGAACTCCCCTGTGGAGAATCCTGAGCTCAGAAGCCAATCCAGTTTCCTGAAAACTGGCAGCTTGGGAGTCAGGCCACAGCAGTCAGGTATGGGTTCCTGTCTACACTTCCCAGCACAGAGCAACCTGTCTGACCTGGGGAAAACCTGGCCCAGCAGCACACTGTAGCAGATAGATAAATAAAATTAAATCCCTTCCCTCAAATAATATATACCGTTCGGTATAATGATCTCTGTTACACACTTACCTTTTTGAATATCCCCGATTACCCCATTTTGTTATAGTCATATTATGGCAAAAAGGAAACACATACACAAAGAAGTCTGTTTTAACCTGAAATAATTTTGTTGATATTTGAATTGCTTTCAGTGGGACATTTGCTTTAAACCACAAGATATCTCCATCTGGATTATTGGAGTACAAAATCTCTTCTCTCCCCCCCTCCCCCAACCAAAACAAGAAACGAACAAAACCCAAGCCCACAACTCAGCTTCAAATAAGTTTTGAAGAAATGAGACTCTAAATATTTACATATGGGTCAGGAAATAAATCACAAAACTATTTACAAAAATACACAAGCTTATATGCATTAACAATTTACACCAGTTCACAAAAATATTAAAACATAAAAAAAAACACTATATAAATTAAAGTTAAGAACTCAAAAGTATGATCTAAGACTTCCTAGGGTGCTTCTCTCATGCAGGTCATGGCTGGAAAATCAGGTTTTGCTACCTTAGAATCTAAACTGTAAAACAACCAGTTTTATTCTTTGAACACTAACAGTACTAATCAGGAAAGGAAAAAAGACCCTCTGTGCACACGGACATTAAAATATACCATTCCTGACGTTTCCGTAACACACAGTACTGAAAATCACATGCCTCTAACCATTTGGAAGTAAACTTTCTGACATACGTTTGCTTTCATTATTTCCTTACACACACTGCTCAGATGATACTTTGCCAACATAATGAAGGGTGACTGACGAACAGGGCTGGGAACAGATAAATGGACTTTGCAGGCTCCTAATTTTTAAACTCAAGGGGCAAATTTCCAATTTACATTGTATGCATCCATTGCTGCTTCAAATGTGGTTTCCTCCCGTTCTACATCTGCTCACACTGATGGACGGTCCCGCCTGTCGACAGAGTCAGTGCTAGACTTTTTCAACCTGACCCCGACTTTAAAAACAAAATGCTTTGCCATTTTGAAAGTGTGCGGGCCCTATCCATGGGACCATCCTTAAAAGAAAACTGAATACAGTTAAGTCGGGTGAAATTAATAAGAAAATGGCACCTCGGGGGCTATTAGCAAAGTCTCTGGTTAGACATCCAGGGAATATTTGTTTCAATCAAACCAAACTGTGACATCAGAGTTTTGCAAAATAATAATGATAATAATAATAATAATAATAATAATAAAAAAAAAATAAAATTTGGAGACATGGTTATAAAAATACCAGTAGAATTAAATTATGGGTTTAATGCATTAGGCAGCTCCATTTCCTTGATCATAATTTGAATATTACTGTGAAGTCACACACAAGGTGAACAGTGCTGAGTTCACCTGGTTCACAGTGACCTGCTGTGCGATTTCTGGGGAAAGATATAGGCAAAGTCCCTCAAAAAACTGGATCCAAAGTTAAGGCCATTTCCACATACATTAAATGAAACAACTCTGGATTTTACCTAAAGTTGGTGTTTCACAATTATACCAGTAATTGGGGTCATTATTCTGTATTCCAAATATTCACCTGATATTTCTAAGCCCATAGGACATAAATAAAGTAATTGTTTTGAGGAATTCACCTCAGTAGTCATGAAATAGACTTAGGTTCAGGAGTAAACAATGTGTGTGACCACAAATCCACAAATTTTAAAACTGGACAGGACTCTTCAGCGGCTTCCTTCTGGGCTCTCAGTTACTAACGCCATCTGTACCTCCTCGTCATACCGGCTCCTTCCTGTGCTCCATGCTGCTGGTGAGAACTTACGGGGTGTGTGTGATCTCAGAGGGGCCATGGGTTGTCTACCTGACACAAGATGGTTAAGGTTAAAACAGAAAAGAAAAAAAAGCGCTGCATATTCGCCAAGGATCCAACTCCTGTATGTAGCACCTGATGTGTTTCTGTGCTAAAAGGAAATATCCTATTAGGTTCCCTAACTGTGATTCTGCTGATTGGGTCTGCGTGCTTGATGGAGAGACATGCCCACAGACCTTTCACGGGTCAGTGTGTCCAGACTGCTACCATGATCTTTACTGAAGGAATTCCTCTCATCACCTCTGGGGAGACAAAACAAAACCTTATAGAGTATTTCCACATATAAATAAATGTGTTCTTAAAACTTTATTTTTTTCTAAATATAAACCCTTAATATGCAATCACATGATTTTCTTTTAAATTAAAAAAAAAAAAGAAAGAACTGGCATGAATCCTAATCTTTATACAACTTCACAGCAATAATAGCAGCATGAATTTAGCCTCTTAAAAAGATTTCTTCCTTTGCTCTAAAGAAAAGTTAATTCCAAGTTTTAAAAAGCCAGAGCAGCAATCATCCAGTAAATGGAATGATATTCTCCTAGTGTCTTCTACAAACTGAGCTTTTAAAACATGTGAATGTATAAAACTCAAGTATGATTGAGAGTTATGGAATGCAAGGACAATCTAAACTTGTTTGTTAATACAGGACGGCCTGGTCGGTCTGGTGTGGACATTGTTGGAGCAGGGGGAGGGGGTGGGAGAAGATGGGAGTGGAGGCAGGCCAGACAGCTGTCCGACCAGAATGTGACTTTCAAAAGGAAGTCCAGGGTATTCCACACATGTAACATGCCCACGGGCTTGTAAGGACTAGACCTGAAATGCTGGTGTAAAAATGGCAATTACAGGAAGACTGTGAGCGCATGGCACACAGGTCCCTTAGGACGTACACGGTCACAGACCGGGATTTTGACTGCTGAGATGAGGCGGTGTGCGGAGTGAAACTGTTGCAGGGGCTTTCAGCTAACAAATAATTCATCGCCTCTTTAACAGTCCCTAAGAAACCTGTACTCTAGTTCAGAAACAAAAATCAACACGTAAATGTGTAATCATGATAAATTATGTGTATCTATCCAGTCAAGTCATGCTGGGTTTTTTCCCCCACCCCAATTTGGGAAAAAGAAAAAAAAAAGTTGCTTTAGGAGAACAAATGACATGAAATGTTTTACCAGGATTACTATTTACCAAATATTATTGAGAAAAAAAAAAAACAAAAAACTGAAAGCAGGCGACACGTTAGAAGCACTGACAGGGTTTTACAGTGCTAACGACGTTCACAGACTTCTGCCTAAGAAGTTTCTTTACTCCTGACTTTAGAATCCCTTCTGCAGCTGACGTCAGCCTGCCCACTGCACTGCGAGGAACGACTCTGAGAAGTAAGAACGTAAAATACGTGGTTCAGCCTGGATCTAAATGGCCTGACATTTTACAATGGGTCTTTATTAGATGCTTAAAGTCTTCATTCCTTTATTACTATTTTTTAAATTATAATGTGCGAATTGTCTGCCAGACTCATCTGAAGGATAAGGGAGAAGTTTTTCTCCACTGTAACTTAACGCACGAAACCCTTCAAAGTCAGGGAGAATAAAGGGACAAAAACCGAGTGGCGACCTGGGCAAGCTGCATGGCTACTGAGAAAGTTAGTAGAAATGCAACAAAAATGCAAAAGCCTACCAGGAACTAGACATAAACCGCTTTGCGCTGTGTAGCAAATATTAAGAAGGACAAGGTTAAATTCAAATTCAGTTAAAGGCAGTCCTCAGGCTCTGACACATTAGCCCCATACGGCAAGTATGGTCTGTGACAAACTTCTTCACTAGGTTTTCAACACAGTGCTTTACAATCATTCAGATCTCTTTTAATGACAAAAATCACAGCCTAGAGATGGAAGAGATGGTGATGAAGCAGGGAAGGGGAAAAAGATGGTGATTTTTCTTGGTTGTTGTTGTTGTTTTTAATGTGGTCGGGGAGGGAGGGGATTGTAGCTTTTTTTTTTTTTTTTTTTAATCTTTTTGGTTACTGAAAAAAATAGAACAGTCCACTGTCCAGCAGAGGCTGCTTCAACTCTATTGCTCCAGGGCTCATTCTGCATGAATCTGTGTTTCAGGGTGCTGCAAAGACAACTCTGTGGGCAGGAAGGCCCCCTGGCCCAAAGCTGTAGCATATGTCCTGTTTTGCAGGTGGGGAAAGCCAGAGGGCACATAGGTTCCCACTGCTCCTCCTCCAAAGCCTCCTCGCTGGTGCTGGGGTGGGGAGTGGTAGCCCTCCAGGTTATCATACTGGGACACAACAGTCACACTGCTCTGGCGCTTGCCATGTGTTTGGTATTGGTACAGCACACCGGGGTCCCTCTCTACGTTCTGAGTATGATGGAGTTTCAGACTATGACTCCTCTCCGGTTTCGGGGGTGGGACTACTGACGGGGGGAGGTGCTCCTCCTCCTTGTAGCAGTCTCTGGAGTGTTTCTCTGGGGCAGGAGGCTGCCTAGCCCGAGGCCTCTCGAGCTCTTTGGAGAGCCTCACCTCTTTGTGGTTCAGTCTGAGAGACTCCTGCCCTGATGTAATGTATTTCCCTCCAGAGTTATGGTAGCTGACTGGCTCAGAAGTGTCTGGAATCCCTTTGGGCCCATAATCTAACTGGCCAGCTCCTTGCGGGTATGGCGGCCCATTTTTTGATTCACATAACTGCCTATGGCTTGCTTCCTGATGGGCCCTGTGCTCAGGGAGACTACAACCCATGTCGTGAAGCTTCCTGTTCCTGAGGCTACTTTGCTTCTGAGGGAGAGTGGGTTTCTCTGGCGGTCCATTGCCGTATCCTCCATGGTGGTGGGCTCTATCGAACTCTGGCTCTGGATGCTTTCTATAGAAGCGGTCCTCTCCCTCAGGACTGACGACCTTGGTTGGATGTCGCCCCTCCTTTCCCTCTGCCACCGAGAGAAGTCCAGTTTTCCCAGGATCTGATTTACTACGGAGGTGGATGACATAGATCCCACCCAAGTCATCTTGCATGGCTGGGGTCATGTTATCATACTGGGACATAACAGGCCCCTTCACCTTCTGCCGAGCGCGGCTCTCTCTCCGGATGGATTGCATGCGGTATTTTTCCATGTCCTCGAGATCCCACGAGGTGTATGTGTGCTTTACGTCAGCAGCTGGGGGCATGTTGACTACGCTGTGGTCATTACCAGAGAAATAGCCAGTCACGTTGGCCCGGGGACGTGGGAGCAAACCAGCGTAAGTGTGCAAGTGCTTTCCTTGCAGCCTAGGATTGTAGAAGGCAAAATCGCGATTGGGTAGACGGTGGAGGGGCCTCAACTGTACCGTGCTGTAGGCATCCACGTCACACAGGGCTCCTTCTGGACTGTAATAGGAACTAGAAGAACTGGAGTAGGGGCTATATCGGTAGTGGACCCGACCATTCTCGAAGTAAGGCTGAAGCTGAGTGACGTGATAATCTGAGCGGGCCTGCGAGGACTGATATGGCTTATATTGGTACAGGGGTCTTGGGCAGTAGGCTGGTTCGTCATCTGGGGGGACTTCTGTCCGTGAAATGGGAACAGAGCGAATCATGGAAGATGGAGGGGCATGGAGAGACTGTACCCTCCGGATGGTAGGGTACGGGGGGATATCTTCAGGGTAGCAACTACTCCTAATTGTGGGGCCTAAAGAAGATACATACTCCACTCGGCTGCATGGTTTGGAGTGGTGTCCAGATGCATTTCTTCCCGGGGCCATGTATGTGTTATAACGAGGTCCCATGGAGGCTGGTGGCTCTGATCTGGCACCATACACTTGGTGTTGCTCCAATTTATTATGATGTGGAGGTACGCTCTGGGGACGGTACTGGCAGTTGGGATTCATACTGAAATGCACACAGTTTTCTGGCCCAAAGGGTTCAGGGGTGACATCAGGCCTGGCAAAGGTGGAGTAAGTTGTTTTCTGTGAAGCATGCTTAGGTTGTGGGATGGGAATTGGTAAAGGCAGACCGTCATCCACAGAGGCTGGGGACATGGTGGCGAAGGGATGGTAACCGGAACTGCTGGGAACATCTGCGCCACTGGAGTGGAAGGCAGCGGCGATCTTACTCTCCATCGTCCTGGTGGGAGGAACTGGCATGGGAAAGCCACAGGAGGAGTACACGGGGACAGAGTCGGCGCGCAGGTGCAGCGGTGGGGCCCTGGCACCCTCCCGCACCTTTTCGGGAAGGCTCGGTTGGAGAGCAGGGGCAGAAACAGGACACTGAGCAGCTGCGCCGCCATCACCGACAAGGATGGGTGCAGGATCGTCCGTGGTTCTGGGGTCAGGGGGTCTCTCTGGAGCTGGAATCACTTGAACCTATTGAAAGACAGTTATATCATGAGCTTGGAATCAATTACTATTCAATCTGTAACCCACAAGTTGAGGCTATCTGGATGGTAGCTTGAAACTCTCCAAGCCGTGTGGTTGCGCTGGACATGACAGGAGGCTAATCTGCCCGCATGTCCAGGAAGCAGTCTGTGCTGCCACCTGGTACAAGAGCCATGGCCATCTTTGGGAAACTGTTCTAATTTGTGACAGGCTTTAAATGTGAGGCGAGGTTGCCTGTGACAGCAACTTAGTGTCCAGATCAAAAGAGAGGCATAAAGTATAGTCAAGCTTAAAGACATATACCTAGTCTACTGGTCTCAACACCAAGCACATTTTGTTAAACAAAGAGGGTTGATTCTAGCTGGAGAGATTTATGAAGTGACTCACAGCTGTGCATAGTGACACTGGTCCGAGAGACATTAGACCAATCGGTTACTGTCACTCCCCACCCTCTACTCCACCCTGGTCCACAGCAGCTGACGCCAAACATGAACCTCACAGCAAGGCTGCAAATGTGCTATCCCTGAGAAGCAGCTGCTAGAAATAGCATCCTCCACTCAAGTCTAGATAGCAAAGTCCTTTTAGTTCAAGATGACCACAAAGCACATGGGGCACTTTTTTAAAATCTGAGAAAGTTAGAAAGAAATCTTGGCTTTCTGCATCCAATATTCTCTCATCAAAACAGAAGCTTGATTATAAAACAACCTGCTGGCTTATGCTAAGGAAATAACAAAATGACCTAAAACACTGTCAGCTCTTACGTTTCTAAAAAGTCTGCAAGGCAGATAGCCTTCCAAATGTATTGAGAATAAAGCACATTCACCGTGCAGATGTGAATCACTGGCAGAGGGTGGGTTAAAAACGACTTGCCCAAAGTCACACTTCATCAGTGATGGAGTCGGGAGGCAGGTGCAGGGACCAACCCACAGCCCTGACACCTGAAGCCCAGTCTGACGTATTTGATCATGAGCTCCTTGTAGTTCTACGAAGAAACTACCCGGATGCTTTAGGAACAAAAGGCAGCAGGTATGCACTAGAATCACTGAAGGACTGCTCCTTCCTCAGAGAAAAACTGGCATCAACGCAAAGGCAGGTCCAACCTCAGACAGCAAAGGTTTCATGGAAACTGCCACAGGACTTCAGATAAATGTCCTATCTGACTCAAAGGGAACAGCACACCCTGCTGAAAAGTGACATACCTTTGGAAAAAGTACATTTCATCTCCCCAACTCCCTCCCCTTCTTACCTTGTGGGAATTATTCAGTCCCACACTGGCGGCTGTTTGTACCTGCCCCACAACCGGCAGCTGCTCGGCTGATCTCTGGGAAGGAGGCGGTGGGAGGGGACGATTAGTCCTTGGAGGGCGCTGAAGGGTGGCAGTGGCGAAATCAGCTGCAGTGGCTTGTTCAGCCACATCCCAGCTGGCTTCCCTGGTGCTCATCTCGGCTGTGGCGGGAGCAGCGGTCATGTAAGCCATGGCGGCCGTGCTGGGATTCTCTTCAGGGGACCCAGAAGGAGGGTAGCTTTTGTCCCGAGGCAAATTAGAAGGTGTGGGCGATTTGTCTGCAAGTTCTGAAGGGTGATGATGGGGTTTATCCACACCTGCACCAAGATACGAAGGAGGCTGATCTCCACTGTAGAAATGAAGCTGACACTGGTCCTGTTCCATAAAAGAGACGGTTGGCATATTGGTCTTCCCAGACTGATCTTCAGGGAAACTCAGGGGATCATCCGACTTAGAGTCTGTTAAGGGAACTGAAGTGATTCTGGCCTTGTCTGGGTCCCCAGGTAAATAGGTTCGATGTGGATGATTCCCTGGAAAGTCGGCCTGGTGGAGCTGCTCCCCAGATTCCGTTGCACTGGCATAGGTAAGATTCCCAGTGGCGGCCAGATCTGGAATAGGCTGGTCACAGTTCCCAGATACATTGTTCTGGACGTGGAACTCCTCTGCTGGCCTATCAGTTTGGAAATAGGCTTTATCTAGAGTAACGCTAGAGTAGGAACTAGGCAGTTTCTCTTCTGCTGCAACCACTGCTATGTCTCCGTAATTTGTGTAAGCAGCCTGGGAAGTCCCTGGTCTCCTCAGTGACTGGGTTGAGGCTTGCTGCGCAGACTCAGCTAACGCTAGCGCCAACAGGCGGGCAACGTTTTTCGGAGGCGGTGGTGGTGGGATAAGAGAGACTGAACTGACAGGAACGGAATCCTGAGGGGGGTCATGGGTAACTGCTCCTGGTGGGAAATTGGGAAAAAAAATGAGAGTGAAAAAGTAGCTTGTGTTATCCTATACGGAAAGCCAAACTCTCCCCATTTGATCACTAAAAAGTAGGTGCCTTCCATTTTTCAAAACGGCAATCCATGATCTTCTGTCCCACATGCAAATGCTGGAGAAAACACATCTGGTTCAGAAGGAAAACTGAAACCAAGTGCTTAAAGATTGCAATTTCCTCTTGAATTGCTACAGAGATGGGGGGGAAAAAGCAGGTCCCTCATCTGGCTCAGAAAAGACTGCTTAGAAAACAAGCTTCAAGTGCCTGCAGATTGTTATTAAAGATAGTTTTTACATCTGATGCTGTAGGCTGGCTGGTTAACTTGTAAGGCTATAATATCTTTTATTAGAAAATAAAATCAAGAGCTACGAAGTTGTGCAAAAATTATCCAGGAATTCTGACTGTCCAAAGACAAAAGGGGACATTACGAAGGTCTGAAGCAGGACCACTGGCCCTTTGGGGAATTTCTGTTTGATTGATTTTAACTTAGGGCTTTGAGCCATCAGCACCACCCAGAAAAACATTCTCTTTGATTAAAGGCTAGCTGTGGAGTAAATTTCTCTCTTAAAAGGCACAGATGGCACACAGGGCTGGAGATCCCTCTTAGCTTAAGGAAAGAATGGAGGAAAACAAATGGTACCTGTCTGAGTCTGTCCAGAAGGTACAGCCT
This sequence comes from Mustela erminea, assembly GCF_009829155.1. NCBI lineage: Eukaryota > Metazoa > Chordata > Mammalia > Carnivora > Mustelidae > Mustela > Mustela erminea. The sequence continues at coordinate 24,203,308 of NC_045622.1, forward strand.
TACTCTGACTGCTCGCGACGACCTGCTCCTCTTTCCCTGGCGACTCTACTTCTGCAGCAGCCCCCTGCTCTAGGGGCTGGACTTCACATTCACATGCTCCTTGGGCGTCTCTCTCACTGGTTTTCATCTTTACTACCTGGGTGGGGGATCTATTTATGGCCTCACTGTCTTCCACACTTTTGCTCCAGGTTGGAGAAGATGCACTTGGAGCTGCCGTATTTGACACGGTCCCGATGACTTCTGATACCCGGGCGGGAAGAGTCACTGAAATTGGCTCAGATATGTTTATAGAAGGTGATTTGCTTAATTTCCGTCCAATCTTTGGAGAAAAAGCGTAGACGACCTTTTCGGTGAATGAGGATGGCTTGGATGATTTCTCTTCCGTTGGGCTCAAGTCCAGGGTAAAGAATGGACTCAGTTTCTCCTGAAGAGGAGAGACAGCTTCAGAACTTGCAGTGCTTCCTGGCGTCTGAGACTGGCTACCGCCTGCTTCCGTATCCTTTTTGTTGGAGCTTATTTTCTCCTGGGAGTATACTAATGAATCTAGAAAGGAAGCCCCGCTCTCCAGACATTCTGATTCGGGCTTAGGGGGGCTGCACTGAAATGACATTGGGTCGAAATCCAGGCTGGCCACGCCAATGTCCGGCGGGCTTAAGTCAACATCCTCAGCCGCATGAGGAGACATCAGAGCGGGAATGTGCAGCGGCCCTACCTCGTCCTCGCTCTCATTGTCATGGGGCAGGTTATCATAGGAATTACAGCGGTTCCCCAGCATTTCTCCGTTAAAAGAGGCACTCAGTGCATCACTGCTAGACCTGGGTCTTCTGGGTCGGAACAGCTTGGAATCACCTGGCAAAAACGGGTATCAGAGTATGAATGCCTAAGACACATAATACACAATACCATGAAAAGTCACCTACTTAGGACAGCAGGAGGGCACAACGACAGCGTAAGGAAATGTTACTTCTCATCTTCTTTCCAGAAACTGTCTCTTGGGGCAAACGGATGGGACTTCTGAGCCAAATGCTAAATAACAAAGACAGCTGATATAATCAGGGGGAGAATGCAGCCTTTGATGGTTTCAACAGGAAAAAAGACTCAGAACTCTTGGATTCTATTACTAGTCCAACACTGCGACTTTGGGCAAGATTTCTTTCTTTTTGTCTTATTTTATGACTGATCTCATGCATGATTTCTAGGATAGAACTAACCACTTTCAATAGTACTTTGGATATCCCACAGCAAAAGGGTTTTGTTTTTGTTTTTTGGATGGGGAAAAAATCCTCCCTACACTTCTGAAAAGTAAATATGTCAACTAAAAAATTCTCTACAATTCCATAAAACATTTATACATACTTGCTATAGGATTCTTTTCAGATACTTAGAACAATTTTTTTTTTTCTCTAATAAGAATAGGCTTTAAGTCTCTCAGGCAGAACCTTCAATCACAATTTTATGATATTGCTACACATCTGCTGGCAACACAGGTCTTTGAGCTCAGCATTCTATTTCAACAGTTAGAATCACCATGGTGAAAATGTGCTCTACAGAGGCAGAAATTGCCTTAACACAAATACGTTCACTAATGTGTTGACTACTTATACAATTAATCTCTACTAAAACGTTATTTTCTGCTTAATCCTGGCATCTATCCAGCCCACTTCATCGTATCTATGAACCAGTCTCTTAACTGCAGTGAAATGGAAAATCTCGGAAAACCCTTAAGATGTCAGACACCCAACTAAAGGGATGTGTGAGGATTTCTTGAAATAAGCAGAGCTGTCGGTCGTTGAGGATCTGGCAGTTAGAAGAGTTAATAAATGAAGATGAGAAAGTCGACCAGGATGATGACACCCCAGGGTACCTCAAAAAAAAAAAATGATCCCAATATCAACAGATGAAGAAAAGGCCATGGGAAATCAGTTTAGCTCTCGGGTTATTTTTGTAGAAAAGGCCTTTTTTACAATCCTGCTGCATAAGCCAACATAAAGTGAAGGATGTCGTATTTACTATTATGACAAGGTTTTGTCAAAAAAGCCAGATCTCCTTCCAATTGAAGTAATCCTTTGTTCATTCTAAAATTAGTACATAATTACAACTATACCCCGACTTTTGTTAATTAAGGGCTAAAAAAACCCCTTATTTTCATAATTTTTAGTTTTGTTTGTCAAGTTGCAATCAAACCTTTTTATATCCTTTACCAAAATTTTGGTCCCCTTTTTAAGAGGATTCATGTCTAAGTTTTCTTCTCCTTGTACAGAGGATCCCATCTTCAGATAATGAGGGCCCCCTATAATCAATGTCGTCTATGAAATTTAATGGCAGGTTAAGTGATTTACAAGACAAAAGACTGATGTGAATATCAAAACTGCTTAATCTTATACTTTGTAAAATTTTGCTTTCATGAAATCTAAAAGAAATACTAACAGCATCATTTTCCACTGGGCTTTAATAAATGTAAGTGGTTACCTATTTTTAGGTACACTGAATAGCAATCATGTCAACAGTGAAGAGATTAGAGCCTGGTACCCTAAGAAGACATCGATGGACAGTACGAAATAGATATGATTATTGTCTAGGAGTGGTAGTCTGTAGCCTATTTATATATGTATTTATCAAATATACTCGGTTGTTGTGTTCTTTTATGAAATGCAGAATAAGACAACTGATGTTTTTAGTCTTACCATCGACTGCATGGAGAGAAGTAAGGGATTCTTCACTTTTAGCTGAACGGAGTGTTCCTTCTGCCCTGCCACCTGAAGAATTAAACCAAACCGTGTGAGGTTTTATCCACTGCTACTGCTACATATGTAGAGAAAGGAACAGCGTTCTTCTCTGCACATACTTACATTTCCAAGGGTGATTATCTGTATATATTCAATTTAAGCAGCATATTGAATAAGGCGCTGTATTGTTTTCACATGGTTTCCTGTGTGAAAAATCCCTTTTCTGAAGGATTATCAACTTGAGAATAGAGATGAATTTTAAAACATCTTCCTTTTTTATTTTCTAGAGACCAGCATGATGGCTTAGGATGGTATCACACTAGATTTACGGTGAGCCCTAAATCCACTCAGGGTGTCCTTTTCAGCAGAGAGGACCCAGAGAGATGGAGAAGCAGGCCAAGTAAAGATGGAAGCAGAAACTGGGGTGATGCCACCACAAGCCAAGGAATGCCAGGAGCCACCAGGAGCTGGAAGAGGCAAGGAAGGATTCTTTCCTGGACCCTTTGGAAGGAAAATGGCCTTGCTGACACCTTGATTTCAGACTTTTAGCCTACAGAACTGTGAGGAAATAAATTGGTTGTTTTAAGTTGTTTAAGCACCCAATTTGGAGCACTCTGTTCTGGAAGTCCTAGGAACCTAACACAGTGCCTTAATTATGTACGTTCAATCTTATTTGTTAAATATTCTCATTGGCCTCCCAGCACTACTCAACACTGGTGATGCTTTTCTCTTTAAGCCCCTCCTCCATTATTTCTGGGGACAGTGCTCATCTCTTTTGTTCTTTGCCTACCCTTTTAATCATTTCTTCTTACTTTCATGACTACTCTACCTTTTCTGGTCTTTCCAACACTGCTTTTCTCCAGATCCAGTTTTCAACCTGCTTCTCTCACTCAACAGGCTCTCCCATAAACTATATCTTTAGGGTTTGCTGACGACTTACAAATCTGTATTTCCCGTTATAGTAAACTCCTTTATTGAATTCCAGACCCATACTACTGATCACCTCTTGGGCATGTCCAACCCACTATGTCCACAATAAACACATCACTTCTCTTCTCCTAACTGTCACTCCCTACATGAATAACAGCACTGCCGCCTCCTTAATCATTTAATCAGAACCTGAAAATTATCTTTGCTCCTCTTTTTTTCTCATCCTTCACAATCATTTGGTCACACAGCCTTGTAGATTCCTAGTATCTCTCAAATCTATTTCCCACGTCTACTGCCACTGTGTACCCCAGACACTCACTGTTTTTTGGTTGTCCCCCTGTAACTATCTCTTGTCCACCTGTAACACCACCTGTAACTGGACAGTTACTGTCCAGTGTCCAGGCTTATCTCTCCTCGTATATTCCCTGTACTGCTGCTGAAGTCCTCTCTCTATACCCTACACGGAACCATGTTACATATTAAAGCCACAGGATAACCCCCAAAGGAAGACAGGACAAAACCAAAACCAAAACTCTTTGGCAAGCACTGGAGGCCCCTGATGACCTCTCTCTGAACCATGATCTACCCAGCCACGTTCCCTGCTTCACACACTTTGCACACACTGTGCTCCCATTTCCTGAAATGCATTTCTCAGTTGGTGATCACATGGATCCTTACTTATATTTCAAAAGCCAAGTCACAGGGTAGATTTCTAACCACTAGCCCTCTTCCCCTTAGGAACTGACAAGTCCTACTGTAAATGCCTCACACAAATACCTACTTCAATTGGTATGATTCTGCATGAAATTTATTTTCTTAAGCAGTTCCCCAAGTAGGTCTCTGAAGGCGGGGGCAGTATCTTAGTTTTCTTTCTATCTGAGAGGCTGCTATCTAAATATTTAGCACATGTTTAGTACATGATTGCAAACTGAATGAATGATGAATTAAATGAATTAAACATTATATTTCTAACATTCAAGTACTATTGTCCTTCCTAGCTTCAGAAGCTGTTAATATCATAGTTTTTAAATTATTTTTTAAAAGTAGTATTTGCAACAACAGTAATAGATTTACTTGATCCAGTAAGATACTCTCACCAATGAGTTATCCCATAAAAAAGATCGATTCCTTGGTTATAAGAGTTAAAAACTTAAAAGGCATGTTAAAACATGGTTTTGTCACATTTTAAATATATAAAAATACAGATTAATAAAAATTAAACACCATAGCAGTCATTTTTTTTATTAATAGCACACAACCATGTTATGAATTTCAATCACATCCACACTCTATATCATCTGCAGTTTCCACAAGAAACTGGGCACTTCCACATATTCCCTGCATATTTATGTCTGCGTGTGGGGATGAAGAACTGGTAGAAGAAGACAACTAGTGGCCAGCACCATGGCTGTGGACACACTGTGCTGATGCACACCATCACGACATACTGGGCACCTGTGCGCAGCGTGACGATAGCCGGCCAAGAGGAGGGGTGTGGAGTGGCCACGCCAGCTGCTCTGACAATGTGGCACAGAACAGCAGGGAGCACCAACCTTTCAGAGCCATGGCTTTCATCTCAGAAGGCTCACTCTCGTTCCGCTGCAGCTTCCGCTTAGAAACAGACGATGATTTCCCCAAGTTGAAAAAGGAACGCCAGCTGCCCACGGGAGATTTTTTCATTTTATTTTGAGGCCTCCTCCTAAGAGAGAGAAAGTAGTCTCTATTAAGATATCCAAGGGGCTGTCTTTATTTAGAGGAAATGAACAAATGATGAAAAGAACCCAACAGCCTAGAGAGGGCACAGCTGGAACAGTACCTGTGTATCACACATCCACTTCATGTGTGCAAACATGTAGCACACATATCTCTTCTGTCATGTATGTAGCACACATCCACCGTGTCATGTACGTAGCACACATCCCCTTATGCCATGCATGTAGCACACAACCGCTGTGTCATGTATGTAGCACATATCCACTGTGTCATGTATGTAGCATGCATATCGCTTTGTCATGTACATAGCATACATCCACTTGTGTCGTGTATATAGCACATATCTGCTTTGTCATGTATGTAGCGTGCACAGTCGCTGCATATGTGCATACATGTAGCGTGTGTGTGTGTGTACAGCACAGTCTACACAGCACAGCTGAACTGTATAGCTAAAGCATGACAAGGTAATAAAATGTATAGATTTGAGTATTAATAGCTAGTCACAAAGATAATTTTTATACAAATTTTTATATTTAGATCTAACCTCACAATCAGTGAAATAAGAGTAAGAAATATTTAGAAGTAGGAATTATTAAAACTCCAAAATAAAAGAGTTAAAGAAAACAGTTTTGTGTGTGAGTGAACAGAATTAAACCAAAAAAGAAGAAAAGTATTACAAATAATAACTAACATAAATTGAATGCCAGGCACTGTGATGTCTTATGTAGTAGCTCATTTAAAATAAAAATAACTGACAAGCTAAGTACTATTATTCTTAGGTTATAGCCGAGGAAATTATGACACTAAGTCTAAGTAACTTCCTTAATGTTATAAAACTAGTAAATGATGGAGTCAGGGTTGGAAGCCAGTTATATACATATCCAAATACCTGCTCTCTTGACTGCTACACTATAAATTTTTGAAGAAATCATGGAAATGGTGGTAGGCATCAACTTTCTTGCCCTCCTTCAGCCAAGCTGCCCCAACACTGGCAGGAGCCAGTTCTGACACCATCTGTCTACCTTGCTAGCACCATTTGCCCCATGCCAGGGTTCCCCTCAGACCAGCCCCACTCAACCCACCTGTCCCTGCAAGCGCCCCTCCAAAGTGGTTCCTGCCACACTAGTAGGCAGCCTTAGTCAGGATGGAGCCCATTCAAGGCAACTCCTGCCCCAGGGAGGGAAGGTGGCAGCCCTGCCCAGCAGCACACCAGCACACCAGCACACCATGCAGTGAGGGCTGGCCCCACCCACCAGCAACCCTGCAGCAGCCAAAGCCAGGCCTCTCAGATGACTGCACTCAAGTCCAGCTATGCCCACCAGTGTGCCCAGAGTGGCCATGGCTGGTCACTGCAGGCAGCGGGACTAAGAGCCATACCCACCCACCAGCACACCCACAGCAGTCCAACCCAGTTACGACAGGAGAGCACACACAGCCCACACAGGGCACACCCCAGGAGCACCTGGTTCTGATGACCAGGAGGGACTGCGCTACTGGGCCCCACAAAACCTTCCTCTAAAAAAGCCACCACTTTGAGACCAGGAGACATAGCTGACTACCTAATACACAGAAAGAAAAATGAAGAGATGGAGGAATATGTTCCAAATGAGGTAACAGAACAAAGCTTCAGAAAAAGAACTAAACAAAACAGAGATAGACAATTTGCCTGATAAGCAATTTGCGTGTTCAAAGTAATGGTCAAAGACACTCACGGGACTTCAAAGGAGAACGGATGGACTCAGTGAGAGCTTCAACAAAGAGATAAAAAAATTTCAAAAGAATCAACAGAGCTGAAAAACAGTAACTGAAGTGAAAAATACACTAGAGGGAATCAACAGATCAGAATATGCAGAAGAATGGATAAGCAATCTGAAGGACAGGGGAGTAGAAAGCACCTAAGCCAAAAAGAAATAAAGAAAAAAAAAACGTTAAGAAATGATGGTTGGTAAAGGGCCCTCTGGGAAACATCGAGCATGCTAACATTTGCATTATGGGAGTCCCAAAAGGAAAAAAAGGGTAAGGGGCAGAAAACTTATTTGAAGAAATAATAGCTGAAAACTTCCCTAACCCAGGGAATAAAATAGATATTGAGGTGGTCCAGGAAGCATAAAAAGCCCCCCAAAAGATGAACCCAGGGTGGTCTACCCCAAGACAAATAATAATTAAAACATGAAAAATTAAAAATAGAGAATTTTAAAAGCAGCAAGAGAAAAACAAATAGTTACATACCAGGAAAACCCCAAAAGGCTATCACCTGTTTTTTTAGCAGACACTGTGCAGGACATAAAGAAGTGAAATGATATATTCAAAGTGCTAAAAGGAAAAAATCTACGGCCAAAAATATTCTACCTGGCAACGCTATCACTCAGAACCAAAGGAGAGATAAGGTTTTCCAGACAAACAAAAGTTCTAAGAATTCATCACTAAACTGGCCGTACAAGAAATGATAAAGAGACTTTTTTGAGTAGAAGAGGCCATAACTAGAACAGAAATTATTAAAGGAAAAAATATCATGGGTAAAAGCAAACAAAGATAGTAGACCAATCATTTATAAAGCTAGGATGGGGTGTCTGGGTGGCTCAGTCAGTTAATCATTTACCTTTGGCTCAGGTTATGATCCCAGGATCCTGGGATCAAGTCTCCTATCAGGCTCCCTGCTCAGTGGGGAGTCTGTTTCTCCCTCCTGCTCTACCTCTCCCCTGCTTGTATGCTCTCCTTTCATGCTCTCAAATAAATAAATAAAATCTTAAAAAAAAATAAAACTAGTATGAAGGTTAAAAGAAAAAAGTAAAATCAACTATATCTTAAAACTCACTAAAGGGACTCACAAATAAAAAGAAGTAAGATATGATGCCATATACATAAAACGGAGAGAACAGAGTAAAAATACAGTGTTTTTAGAATGTGTTTGAACTTAAGTGACCATCAACTCAATATAAACTGCTATATACATAGAATATTATTTATGAACCTCAGTGATTACAAACCAAAATCCTGTAGTAACTACACACACACAGAAGAGAAAAGAATCCAAGCATAACACTAAAGAAAGTCATTAAATCACAAGAAAAAAGAGCAAGAGAAGAACAAAGAAACAGAACTACAAAAATAACCAGGAAACAGTAAATGGTAATAGTGCATACTTACCAATAACTGCTTTAAACGTAAATAGACTAAATGCTCCAATCAAAAGTCATAGGGTGATTGGATAAAACAACATGACCTACAAGACAGTCACTTCACATGTAAGACACACGCAGACTTAAAGTGAAAGAATGGAAAAAGATAGCCCATGCAAATGGAAGCCAAAAAAAAAAAAAAAAGTTGGGGTAGCAACACCTACATCAGACAAAACAGACTTTAAAACAAAGGCTATAACAAGAGATAACAAGAGACGAGGCGGGTATTACATAATAAAAAAGAACCAATCCAACTACATGCTGTAACAACTATAAACAGCTATGCATCCAATAAAGGAGCACCTATAAGCAAATATTAACAAACACAAAGGGAGAAACTGACAGTAATACAACAGTAAGGGACTTTAACTCCATTTACATTAAAGAATATATCTTTGATCAAAAAAATCAAGAAATACCTAATACCTATCCTTCTCAAACTATTCCAAAAAAATAAATAAGGAAGCAATGTTTCCAAATCTATTCTTCGAGGCCAGCATTACCTGGACACTAAAACCAAACGAAGGTACTATAAAACAAAGAACACTACAGGCCAATATTTCTGATGACCATGGAAGCAAAACCCTCAATAAAATATTAGCAAATTGAGTTCAACAACACATTAAAAGGATCATTTACCAAGATCAAGTGAGATTTATTTCAGGGATGGGAGGATGGTTCAATATTTGCAAATCAATCAACATGGTCCACCACATTAACAAAACGAAGAATAAAAATCATAGGAACATCTCAACAGAAGAGAAAAAGCATTTGACAAAATTCAATATCTGTTCACAATAAAAACTCTCAAGAAAGTGGGTTGAGAGGGAACATACCTCTTCATAATAAAGGCCATATACAGCAAACACACAGATAACATCACAGTCAATGGTAAAAGGGTGAAAGCTTGTCCTCTAAGATCAGAACAAGACAAGGATGCACTCTTGCCACCTTCTTTCAACATAGTACTGAAGTGCTAACTACAGCAATCAGACAAAAAAAAAAAGAAAGAAAAAGAAAAAAGAAATAGTAGGCATCTGAATTGGCAAAGAAGAAGTAAAGCTGTCACTATTTGTAGATAACATGATACTATATATAGAAAATCCTAGATTCCACCAAAAAACTAGTAGAACTAAAGAATGAATATAGAGTTGCAGACACAAATTAATATACAGAAATATTTTGCATTTTTTACTGTACTAACACAATTGGCAGAAAAACAAATTAAGAAAACAATCCCATTTACAATTGCATCAAAAAGAATAAAATATCTAGGAATAAATTTACCAAGGACCTGAAACACCTGTATCCTGGAAACTGTAAGTCATTAGTGAAAGAAATTAAAGATGATACAAATAAAGGGAAAGGTACACCATGTTTATGATTGAAAGAATTAATACTGTTAAAATGTCCACACTACCTAGAGCAATCTACAGATTCAGTGCAATCCCTATCACAGTATGAACGGTATTTTTCATAGAACTAGAAAAAAAAATCCTAAACTTTGTAAGGAACCAAAAAAGACCCTGAACAGCCACAGCAATCTTGAGAAAGAACAAAGATGGAGGTATGACACTCCAAGATGTTGAACCAAGCTATACATGAAACTGTATGGTACTGGCACCAAAAGAAACATGGTTTAATAGAACAAAAGACACCCCAGAAATAAACTTATGCTTCTATGGTCAATTCACCTATGACAAAGGTGGCAAAAACATGCAACAAGGAAAAGACAGTTTCTTGAACAAACGTGTTGGAGAAACTGGACAGCTACATGTAAAACACAGAAACTAGACCACTCTGTTATACCATGCACAAGATAAACTCAGAGAATAAAGACTTAAATGTAAGGACTGAAACCACAAAACTCCTAAAAGAAAATATATGAAGTAATTCTCAGACATAGGCCTTAGCAATATTCTTCTAAATCTGTTTCCTCAGGCAAGGGCATGAAAAGCAAAAATAAGCAATTGAGACTACATCAAACAAAAACTTGCACAACAAAGCCATATATGAAACAAAATATAACCTACTGAATGGGATAAGATATTTGCAAAAGACATATCCAATAAAGGATTAATATCCAAAATATATAAAAACTCACACAATTCAACACCAAAAAGATGCTCTGATTGAAGCAGAGGACCTTAACAGACATTTTCCCAAAAAAGATATCCAGATGGCCAAAAGACACACGAAAAGATGCCCAGCATCAGTTATCATCATGGAAAAGCAAATTAAAACCACAATGAGATACCACCTCATAGCAGTCAGAATGGCTAAAATGAAAAAGAGAAGAAATAACAAGTGTTGGTAAGGCAGTGGAGAAAAGGAAACCCTTGTGTGCTGCTGGTGGGAATATAAATTGGTGCAGCCACTAGGGAAAATAGTGCGGAGGTTCCTCAAAAAATTAAAAAACAGAACTATGATATGATCCAATAGTTCCACTTCTGGGTATTTATCCAAACAAGGCAAAAACATTAATTTGAAAAGTATACATTCACTGTAGCTTTATTTAAAATAGCCAAGATACGGAAGCAACCTAAGTGTCCATCAAGAGAGGAATGCATAGGGGCGCCTGGGTGTCTCAGTGGGTTAAAGCCTCTGCCTTCGGCTCAGGTCATGATCCCACAGTCCTGGGATCGAGGCCTGCACTGGGCTCTCTGCTCAGCAGGGAGACTGCTTCCCCCCCCTCTCTCTGCCTGCTTGTGCTCTCAGTTAAGTAAATAAATAAAATCTTTAAAAAAAAAAAAAAGAGATGAATGCATAAAGATGTGGTAGACACATACACACAGGAATAGTTTTCATTCATCTCTTGATGCTGGTTGGGAGACAGCACTATGAGAAGTATTGGTCTATTCTAAACTTAATATGGAGCCAATGTCAAACGAGTCATTATCCATTCTTTATTTCCTGAGTAAGTTATTCCAATCCATTTCTTTTTTCTTTGAATGAGAGAGAAAGAGAAAGTATGAGCAAGGGAGGGGTAGAGGGACAAGCAGACTCCCAGATGGGTGTGGAGCCTAACACAGGACTTGATCCCAGGACCCTGAGATTATGACCTGAGTTGAAGTCAGATGTTTAACCAAATGAGCCACCTAGATGCCCCCAGCTTATTTGTAAATAAATTTCTAGACAACATATGTCAGAGAGAAAAGCACATCCTATATGGTGGAAGTGTATTATTTTTCCCAACAATTTGCCCTCTATAATAAATTTCATCTTCTTTAAAAATGACATGCTGCGGGGCACCTGGGTGGCTCAGTGGGTTAAGCCTCTGCTTTCAGCTCAGGTCATGATCCGGGGGTCCTGGGATTGAGCCCCGCATCGGGCTCTCTGCTCAGCAAGGAGCCTGCTTCCCTTCCTCTCTCTCTGCCTGCTTCTCTGCCTACTTGTGATCTCTGTCTGTCAAATAAATAAATAAAATCTTTTTAAAAAATGACATGCTGCTATAATGCTTTTTTGAAAATCATTTGTATCATTCCCTATTAATTATCACCTATAATGAATGAGTTTTTCTGGGACTAGCCCAAAATCAATATAGTAATATTAGAACACAACCGTGTTAAAAAAAAAAAAAAAAGGAACAGAACACTGGACTATGAAAATCATATCACTGAAGAGGATTTAATGAATTTTACCTTTCAAGTGGGAACTCAATTATGGTATGAAACTTCCCCTGAAGTGCAGCAGGTCCTTCTCCGACTTCGATATATTTATTTTCAGTCACAATTGGAGAGTTGACCTGAGCTTGTGTTCGTGCCTGGGCTTCCTCCAATGTTAGCAGCTTGGTGGACGGAGAGGAAACCAGCAATGACTTGGGTCTTGAGAGAGAAGCTTTGGACAGAAAGAAAAGCGATGAAAAGAGTCAAAATTTTTGGCAAAGGTAAAAAATGTGAGTGTGCGTACATCAATCTCCATCTGTCTACGTATCTCTGCTCTTTTATTTAAATGGCAAAAACAACAGGGGTTTATAATGGATGAGGAAAAGGATACACACCAGGATGTTAACAATGACACATATATAAATATAAATTCCTTAGGTAATAACTATTTTCCTTTCTTAAAAGATACCAAGCAAGGCCTGGTATCACTCAGATATCTCAGATTTGGAAAAAATTTTTTTTCTTTCACTGTTCCATATTATATAACTTTATATGCATCAATAATAGGTGGCACAGGGTATTTTTTAATGTGTCATAACCTTAGATCATAATAAGGCTAATGCAGAATTCATTAAATACTGAACACCCACAAAGTAACTGTTACACCATGCATTTTGAGAAGTGGACATAAATTACCTGCTTTCTACCAAAGACAGATTTATTCAACTGAGATGAGAAATGCAGTTTTCCATGCCTTTGGAAGTTTATCCCTGTTCCTCATAAACAAAATCTGTGAGGGCCATACCTGCCCCGTCCTGAATGACGGCACTGATTTTCCCACTGAAGAGGACGTCTACATGATTCAGGATGAATTCAACCACTACAGACTGAATTCTCACTTCCATGAAAGCTGCTGTTCCACTGAAGCAGGCAGATTCTATCTGTTTTGATCTGTGGGAGAACCAACATAACCATCAGAGAATCCCAAAGACAGCAGCTTTAAAGGGCATTATTATCATTATTATTTTTAAATGTGTAACCACAAACAGACCAGAGGAAGAAAGCATACTTTAATACTTTGGCTAAGCCCCACTTGCCTCTTTCAGGGAGATACTCATAAAAACAGCAGATGAATTTTACTTTTAAAAACTGTCCTCAAGGAACACTGACAAATTAGACTTTGATTTAAGATGACTAGTTCTACTTAAGGTCGTAAGTCAAATGCAACTTACCTTAGCAGGTTTGGAGCCCAAACAATTGCTAGGTTTTTTGCATGCATATTTGTGATGGAACAATAATCAGCTAGAAGAGACAAGTGTCTCATCAGGAACTCCAGCGTTCTGGAAAATGCAATGTAACATATTAATGAAAAGAAACAGTATGTAGCAGTATAGGGCATAAAAGCCCTACTAATTAATTTTTAAGATTTCAACAGAAAAATAGAAAAGGAAACCATACAAACTCCAACAGAATTTTTTGTTGCTTCTTAGGTCTGAATATGACTGCCAGAGAAGTGTCAGGAGAGTATTATGAATCCTATATTCTATACACAGTAATCACATCTCCAGAGTATAAGAAAAAAAAATCTAAGGTAGACACAGTAAGAAATTAACACTTCTGACAGGACTGGTTCCAAGAAAACGGCCTTAGTTTTTAAAAATCTTTAGAAATATTTGCTCCTGGCTGTCAGACATCTAGTTTCAAAACACCAGTGAAGTAAATCTTCCATAAAAACTAGTTCCTAAACAAATGATATCATGAAGTTATGTTATTCTACTTGTAACAGCTACACTAATAGGAGAGGATTTAAACTTTTTTTTAATAAAAGGAAACAGTATTTCATAGGCCTAAAAGATTAAAAGAAAAACTGCAGTGGGCACCAAGGGGAGAGAAGAATTGAGCAACTATATATACATATATATATATATACACATATATACACATACACACATATACACATGCATACATATTTACACATACACATACATATATACACATACACACATATTTATACATACACATATATACATATACACACATATACATATACACATGTATACACATATATATACATATATACATATACACACATATACACATATACACTTATATATGGGGGTGGATATTAAGTAACAGGGCAGAATATTTTTGGAAAGAAGGCATGATCAGCTTAAACGCAAGTTAAATCAGATAAACACAAAACGGTATTACCTAGCAGCTCCTGCTTCTCTCAAAATGTCCCCACCTACTTGTACAGGGATTGAAACTATTAAAGACAATGTATAGGGAACAGAAATTTGAGACAGTTATTTGCAACAGTTATGAAAGTTCAATTGCGGTCAGCATATGAGCCTCAGAGACCAAGATGAGCCCATGGTGAATCTGAGAAGAAAAAGCAGACAGCAGCTAGCAGCACTGCTCAAGAGGCTTTCTGCAGGAATCTCAGTGAATTCCCACAGCAGCCTGACCTGCCCAGTGCTACCACCTCCCAGACTATGGAGGAGAAAGCCGAGGCGTGCTCAGGTTCTGTCTCAAATCAAGGTCAGCTTGGCTTCCCAGTCTCTCATTCAGTATCCTCTACTGCAACTGCTCTGCAGTATAAATGGAACTTGTTGGTACCTCCTATACATATGTAGGTACAAAAGACAGACAGACAGACAGAAATGAGGCTGGTCTGGAGACAATGTTAAGGTGGGAAGCTTGAGAAATGGGTTTAGGAAACGTAAAATTTTATTATTTTGAGTTGGGGGGTAGATGAAGGAAGGGAAATATTTAAGTACTTCAGAAATATGTTTTAGAAGAAATGCGAATCAAAACAACCAAGGATAGCATTTTATTCACATTATCTGTTTGTAAAATGTTTTTTAAAAGCTCATGGGGAATTTTAGTTGGAGTCCCATGAAATGAGCATTTTAATAGTCAGCAGAGTACAAGCTGCAAAAATCTTCATAGAATACAATTTGGAAATTGCTGTATATTGGGGGAAAAATTTAGTACCTTTTGACTTCTAAGAATTGAATTTTCAGGTCTTCATTCAAAAAAAAAAAATCTAGATTTCCAAAAAGATTCATGTAAATGGATGGTCTTCAGAGTAATGTTCAAAACTGAGAGAGGAAAATAACCCACCACAGAATACAAACTGGTGCAGCCACTGTGGATAAGAGTATGGAGGTTCCTCAAAAAGTTAAAAATAGAGCTATCTACCTGACAGTCCAATAATGAAACTACTGGCTATTTACCCCAAAATACAAAAGCACTAATTCAAAGGGATACCTGTACCCCTATGTTTATTACAGCATCATTTACCAGAGCCAAACTACAGAAGCAGCCCGAGTGTCCATCATTGGATGAACAAAGAAGAGGTGGTGTACACATTCAATGGAATACTATTCGTCTATAAAAAGAATGAAATCTTGCCATTTGCAACAATATGGGTGGAGCTAAAGAGTAAAAGTCTAGGTGAAATAAGTCAGAGAAAGACAGGTAGTATATGATTTCACTCATATGTGGGGTTTAAGAAACAAAACAAACAAGCAAATTAGGGAAAGGTTAAATAACATATAGCCCATTCACATAAGAGAACACTATTAAAAATCATGTTTTTTCAAGAATATCTGAGGAACTAGGAAATGTGAATATTAATATCTTAAAAGTTGGGATGGAAAGATATATTAAAGAAGATTAACACTCAAATTATGTAGAAGAAACTAGGATATAAAAACATAGAGCAGGAGATACATCAAAATGAATTTTATATAATACAGAGTAGGAGATACATTTATAGGAAACAATATATATAAAACATGTGGGCATGTGCTGTAGGTAACATATATTACGAATACGGAAGATAATATCAGCAAGCTATAAAGTGTATGATGCATAAGATATATAAAATGTATATGCAATATATATTATTGAACATTTACTATGTGCAAGGTTCTATTCTGAGAATACGGTAATGAACAAGAAAAAAATTCATGACTTCAAGGAGCTTGTGTTTTAGAGGGATTATACAGAAGGTAGGCAATACTATATATATCTACATAAATATATATAAAGAACATATAGTAGGTTATACAATATATAATAAATAACAGGCAAAGGTATATAATGTTCAAGATTAAATAGATAAGTAGTAAGGAAGCTACATACGTAATTAGTAAAGGAAATATCTATATATTATTGAGAAATATCTATATTTATATAATAAGGGAGAATATATATGATGTAGGAAAAATATGAATGTAGTTAAAGAAGATAACTGTAATATAACAGAAAAGTTATATGTATCAATATATACTGAAGCTTTCTGAAAGCCAATGTTTATGCAAGGTTATTTTAATTCATAATGAAGTTAAATGCTATCAATACTGTATTTAGACATGATTAAAAAAATATTTTCTTGCTTCTATAGGAGATATATATGTATGTAAGTATATATACACACAGACATTTATACATTCACACTATAGATAAAACAAAAAAAGTAAAAGCATAGATATACATAACAATAGTAAAAGGGGTGATTAACTCATATGAAAAGCACTTACAGAACAGGCCTTGCTCTAAGAGCTATTCTTTTGATATTCATAATAATCCTAACAGAAAAGTACTAGTAGTCTCTATTTTAAAAACAATGAAACTGAAGCCAAGAGGCAAAGGGACTTGCCTAAGGTCACAAGGTCACATAGCTCATACAGATAATTTGGCTCCAAAGTTCCTACATTATAATACCTAACACACAGACACTATGTATCAGGTAACATAAATGTACTACACAACAGGGGAAAAGAGATATAAGTAAAACATATGTTAGAAGATTTGTTTATATAAAATATAAAATATATAGGAGATGTATGTACTTTACCATATGAGAAACATATACATACAAGATATATACACATACATACTCTCTATTACATATACACACATACACACATACACATGCACATGCATTTACACTCTCTCCATATTTATCTCTTCTTACTGTAGTTCTCTTAATTCACTCACAATATTAACCAATAGTCTTGGTTCCCTCTGTAAAATGTCCTGATTGGTGTCTAAGGCACTGTAAGTTGTTTTGCCTATAGGTTTCTCTCCTGAAACCATTTTGACTAAATATGATTTAAATTCTAAGCTTACTTAAAGCCAATTTTAAGTGTTAATCTGTGTATGCAAGATTATTTTAATTCACAATGAATTTAAATACTATTGCACTTATAAAATATGACTTTTAAAAAAAGAATTTTTATTTCTCGCTTCCATGAAATCTGTTGAATATTTTGCAGTCTTGATAAAGATGAGTTGCCAAATGAGGAAGGAACAAATTTTATGATAAGCAGAAAACAATTTAAAACAAAACCTACAATTACTAGTAATATTCTCATAGAGAGAACAGATCATATCCATGAGGTAAGAGAAGGATGCTATAAAGTAGGAGCATTCAGAAGAATAAGAATGGGTGTTCTTGGAAATCATTTTCTTTTAAATCAAGAAATGGCCTGGGGGCACCTGGGTGGCTAAGTGGGTTAAGCCTCTGCCTTTGGCTAGGTCATGATCTCAGAGTCCTGGGATCAAGCCCCACATCAGGCTCTCTGCTCAGCAGGGAGCCTGCTTCCCCTCCTCTCTCTCTCTGCCTGCTTCTCTGTCTACTTGTGATTTCCCTGTCAAATAAATAAATAAAATGTACATGGACACTGACAAAGAGAAGGTAAGAAATGAAAGAACTGGTTCAACAACTACAATAAATCTAGAAAGAGAACAGAGAAAAGGGTTGGGTTTAGGTTGCCATGAGAACTATTGAGGAAATAATAGCAAGAAAAATGTTTGGAAGTTCCCTGATGGAAAAAAGCCCCAACAAGTGCCCCCAGCAAAGAAAGAAAAAGAACCCACTCCAAGACAAGTCAATGTGAAAACTGAACACTAGGTATGTTCTAAATGTAAAAGCATCCAGAAAGGATACAGACAAAACAAAATGCGTCATATTAAGAACTGGCAGACTAGAATCAGATATCACTGCAGCA
Source organism: Mustela erminea (assembly GCF_009829155.1). Classification (NCBI taxonomy): domain Eukaryota; kingdom Metazoa; phylum Chordata; class Mammalia; order Carnivora; family Mustelidae; genus Mustela; species Mustela erminea. The sequence continues at coordinate 24,221,484 of NC_045622.1, forward strand.
TATCTGCTTAGATGACAGTGGTGTGATACTACCAAAATCATGGGAAAAATTATTTACAGACTAAAATTCCATAGTTATCAATCAAATGCAAGAGTTGAATAAGAGCATTTCCATATTCATGTCTCAAAACATTAACTTCCCTTATAGCTCTCCTCAGAAAGCTACTGAAGATGTCTACTACACAGCAGGGAGGACAGACAAGGGCACCCCAAAAAGAAGGATCCAACTCATGCAGGAGGCAATGAAGAGAACTTTCAAAATGAGGGGGAAGAGTTGAAGGTGTTATAGTTCTTTTTTTTTTTTTTAATATTTTATTTATTTATTTGACAGAGACCACAAGTAGGTAGAGAAGCAGGCAGAGAGAGGAAGAGGAGCAGGCTCCCCGCTGAGCAGAGAGCCGGATGCGGGGCTCGATCCCACGATCCTGGGATCATGACCTGAGCTGAAGGCAGAGGCTTTAACCCACTGAGCCACCCAGGCGCCCCGAAGGTGTTATATAGTTCTAAAGAGCATTCAGCCTGGACTAAGGGACTGAGTAGTGGGATAAAAGGCTCCAGGAGGGGTGTTTCCTTGGGACACACACACACAAAAAAAAAGTTCTGGGAGAACATACATAGTCCTGTGAGAGAGTTTCAGGGATAAATCAGTGATGAACAGAAACTTAGCAAACCAAACATGGGCAAATGCTCCACAAACACACACAAAGCTAACCTGGAAAGGAAATAGAAGTCTAGCACATATTATGTGTGCTTGTAAATAACAGTTAACAAAGTTATGACAACACAGACAGTGAATACTGATTTAACTCCAAATGTTGACAAGACCAGACTATGAAGACAAGAGAAGGGGAAACGTGTGTCTGTGCAGTATTAGGGCAGGTGGGTAAAGAAATCTAAATTTCATTTACTTAAAAGGAAGGTAAAAATAACATCTAAAAATGAAAAATCAAGAAATAAAAACATAAGCATGTTATTCAGAAACAGCTAAGGAGACATCAGAAAGGGGAGCTGTGGGGCAGGAAACTGCTATTTTTCACTGGCAACAAAGCAGACCATTTGACTTTTTTAAAATTATGTACATATATGTTATATTGGTCTTTTTTTTTCTCAAGTTAGAGAAAAAAGACATATTTACATGGTACCTCCTATTAAAACCACCAAGTCAAGAAGTCTTGGCTTAATTCTAATAATCTGTCTTGCTATGCTTTGTATTAAAAACAAAATACTAAGGACCAGACTTATTCACACATTTTAACATAAAAAAGTCTTCTTACGAAGGTATTATTAGTATTCTTTTCACAGATACAGAGATTAATGCTTGGAGAGGTCATGAAGGAAATGATGAAGTTGCAAATTCAAATTCAGATGTATCAAAGCTAATATTTGTTATATTGCAGTAGGTTTCTTTTTCTGGTAATTTAAAAAGTCCTTTTCCTCCTTAAAATATTGTTCAATAACTGTGTATTATCACATTTGTCTCCTCAAACCTTCTTTTTCAGGACTGAATACCTGAATACCTGAATACCTGAATTTCTTGAGCTTCCTTCACAAAAGCTCTTTTGTGTTGTATTTTTTTCACTCTTCAGTGGGTCCTTAAGAACTTCTTTAATTTCCTCACATTTCTCTTAAGACATACATTAATGGCACAATGAGTCAATGCTAAGTTACCTTTTGGCTCTTGATCATCATGATTTACAGCTATAGTGTGGACTTAAAAAAAAGAGATCTTTAATGTTGATTAAAACTTTAGGAGTGTGTGGCTGGCTCAGTCAGAAGAGTGTATGACTCTTGATCTCAGGATTATGAGTTTGAGCCCCATGTTGGGTGTAGAGATTACTTAACTAAATTAAAAAAAATTTTAGTGTTGAATTAGTGCTGAGTTTTAAAAAAAAAAAATATATATATATATATATATATATATATATATATATATATGGTCATTTTGAAAAAGAAAGCACCAAATTGTTTAATTTGTATATTACTAAAACATCTACTGCATTTAATTTTCTGTCAGTAACTGAAATTTTAAAATTTTACCTTTGCCTTTTGCATATCATCATCTATGGTTTGTACTGTTTTCTTTCTCTCACTAAATGGCAGTCATCTTCAATTTTATTCTGGTCTTTTCAGATATGAGCAAAAATATTTCTGAGAGTCCAAACTAATATACAAATTAAACTAAGTCTTAAAAAGTAGCAACAACATGGGGTGCCTGGGTGGCTCCGTGGGTTAAAGTCTCTGCCTTTGGCTCAGGTCATGATATCAGGGTCCTGGGATTAAGCTCAGCGGGGAGCCTGCTTCCCTCTCTCTCTCTGCCTGCCTCTGCCTACTTGTGATCTCTGTCAAATAAATAAATAAAATCTTAAAAAAAAAAAAGGAGCAACAACAAAACCAATGAATAAGAACAAAACCTACAAAACACCCCCAAAACAGGTCTGTTGATCATCTGAGAGTCTCCTGAGGAAGAATTCTGAGACACCTATTAGAGGCTGTGGTTCTATGTAGTTTGGACATCTTTTGAAAAAGAAAAGAGGAATCCAGTAAACAGCAATCCAGTACTTTGTCTATATTTTGGACTCAAGCAATCACAAGTCAAATATTCACACATGTGATCACACACCCCAATATTTCTCAGTGACTCAAAAGACAAAGAAAACAACAAAACCAGGTTTAGTCAACTATCCATTTGTTCATTTATTCATTCATTAATTCAACATTTATTAAGTGCCTATCAGATGCCAAACACTACTCCTTGGGATACAATGACAAATAAACATAATGTTTGAACAAATGGAAGTTTATATAGAACTCCACGGAAATTTAAATAGTTAAAAACCCAAAGGGGAAAAAACCACTCTTCGCATCAAATGACTCGTACTTTTGGGTGATACCTTAGAACACACGATTTACCTGTAGTGTGGAGGAGGGAGCTGCTGGATGACGTCATGAATTTTTATCAGTCTTTCTTCATCTGTTGCTGCTGAAACAGCATCCTGCAACAATCACAATGTGAAATAAACCAGTAGTCTTTGTTGGTAAAAATGAAAGTTCTTCACTTACAATTCAGTTCCACTCAACTCTTTGATGCTGAACAACAAGGAAACACAGAGTATCAAGAAAGTAAACTTTGTTTCCATACTATGTGGACATTGAAATCTATTGAAAGATAACTTTTTAAAAACTTTATGGTAACCAATGTCAACAGTGATAAGATTAGTGGATCGAAGTTAGAAACCAAAAGAAAGAAAATGTGAAAACATTGAAGACTATGGACTAGCTAGCAATAACTGCTTTTTTGTTTTCTTTAAAGGACATATTTTAGTCACAGAACTATTTCTTACTCATGTAAACAACGCTGATACACTTTGAATAAAATCATCAGAGCGAAACTCCAAAGAGAATTCGATTAAAAATGACTTTACTCACAGAAAATTTCTCATACAGCTGGTAGGTGAGCAGAGGGTTTGGGAGCTCTCGAAAATACAGCTTACAGAGGGAGCCCACAGAATGGATGTCCTGAACATACGGTTCTTTTGTCAGGTCGGGGACATGTTCAGAGTCAAATTCATGGCTAACAGATGAGAGACAAAACAAAATTATTTTATTGAAGAAAAAGCAAATATAGGGCTTAAAACAGACACCAAAGTTAATGTTTTATTCAAGTGATTATATTTTACATAAACTCTATTTGGACTTCAGCAGTAACTGGATGTCTGGTCATAAGACACGTATTTTTCTAAGTACAGATTATGGGCACAGCTCTCAAATTAAAATGGACAACAATCTCTGAAATGCATACAGATGAGCAGCTCTTAACACAGATCTGAAAACTGAAAATACAATTCCTAATTTCTAATGGTTCGAATATACAAAATTCTAGCAATTCTGCAAACTAGGGCTGAATAGCAGCTGGTCCATGAGCAACTCTGTAAAGAAATCCCTCAGGTACAAGAAGTATAGTTCAGAAATACTTTACTGAAGAAAGGTAAAGGAGCCAGAAATAATATAAAGCAGCTTCTAGCTAACTAAAATTTACTACCCAGCAAAATCTATAGTGTAAAGTGAGTGAAATGAAAGTTCTATTTGGAATACTAAGGCAGGTGAGGCTCATTCTCCAGGAGGTTAATTAACGTTCATCTATAGGCATGGGTCTACTTAACAACCTAGAGGATTAGTATATGTGGACAATGTGAATGAATATGAGATCTGCTGCATCTGAAACTTAAGGCTGACATTGTCTTTAGCACAAGAATCAACTTAAGTATTTTCCAAACATGCATTCCTGAAAATAGAGATGACCTCTGTGGTCAATTAGAATACTAAAATCTGTGTGGAATAATGGCAATTACCATGCACCACAGTGAAAAATAAAGCATAATAACATATTGAGGATAGACTAGAAACTGGGAGACTAGGCAAAAATAAAATATCTATTGCTCATCTAAAGGAGACCACTATTTTTGTCTCTGAGAAAGGGAGAGGATGTAGCATACGTAAGACATACACACTTGAGCATACACTACAGCACTGGGGTCAAAGGAGATAAGAAGAAGTTTCACTGTAGAAATGCAAATAATTATGAGAATATTATGAAAAACTATATGCCAATAATTTGGACAACCTGGAAAAATGGATAAATTCCTAGAGGCATAAACTACCAAAACTGAAACAGGAAAAAACAGAAAACTTGACAGTCTGATAACTAGCAATGAAATTGATTCAGTAATCAAAAATCTCCCAACAAAGAAAGTCCATGACAAGATGGCTTCAAGGGTGGAATCTAAAAACATGTAAGGAAGAATTAATACTTATTCTTCTCAAACTATTCCAAAAAACAGAAAAGGAAGGAAAACTTCCAAACTCATTCTATGAGGCCAGCATTATTCTGATTCTAAAACCAGAGGAAAAAAATCCACTAAAATAGACAAGTATAGGCCAATATCCCTGATGAATACAGAAGCAAACAGTCTCAATAAAACATGAGTAAAATGAATCTGACAGGACATTAAAAGTCATTCACCCTGATCAAGTGAGATTTATTCATGGGTTACCAGGGTGGTTCAACAGAATGCTTCACTTGTTGATTTTAATTAAGAATTAAGGAATAACTTATTACAGGGTAAATTTTCATTTCTCATGGTCTTCATGGATTCAACCTTCAAAATTTAGTAAATCTTCAAATACTGCAGTGAGGCAAAATACAAGTATTGAAGATGTTAAGGGGACATGGTTTTCAAATACAACAGATGAGAAACGGGATCCAGAAAAACATTTACAGAGAACACTATGGATATGATTTCCTACTTTACCTAAACTGTATTACTGAAAATTATGGTTATCAATGTGACTAATTTTTAAAAATCATTTCATTTTAATAAATTACAGTAGGAATGAAAAAGAAAATGCCAAATGAGGTTTTACCGTAGTCTCTGGATATTAGAGGCAACGCCAGAGAGACGATATATTCCATCCACAATGCCATATCTCTCGATGAATGCTGTGCAGCTCTGAAGAACCTGGGGCACTGAAGAGAATTTTTAAAGACATGGATTACACCAGGAGTATCCCATCTCAGCAAGTCACAAAAAAATTAGGATGTCTTAGTGTTCCCAAGCAAAATAAAATCTGCATATTAAAATTATAAGGGGCAGAGATTAACCTATTACGAAAAGTGATGAGGACATATTTACTTATCTTCACATCTAAACTAGACAACTGGTTCCTGAATATCAAGAAGGGCTCTCTCCCATTACATTTAGATAAGTAAAAGAATCTGTATGTTATTAGGATAATCTCTCGAAGGTCTTCAACAGCAGTGTTGCTTAGGTCATGTTACAGCACTAAGATGAACTGTTCTGTCCTAAACCATGCCAGACTTAAATATATATATATGTATACATATATATATATAGCTTTTCAGCTGAATTTCATACATAGAAAATGGATATACAAAGTTAATGCTTATTCCAACACTATAATTGCCTAGAAGTGCTCCAATTTCTCACTTTGAAAAGTTTCTTCCATCTTTTCATAGCTAATGCTAATTTTAAATGTTATCCAATAAACCAAACACTGACATAAGGAAAAGGTCAAAGCAACTTCAAGTAGAAGGAATCTTTTGATTTCCTGCCTATCCTTACATTAAAACTGCTTTACATTAAATACTATGAGCTCATCAGTAAGTAGAAAGAAAAGAAGGGTCCTCTCTCTGGTCACCTCACTGAGTACCTGACACAAATGGACAGCTGTTCCAGGCCTATAGTCTAGAAAAGACTGAGGTATAAAATTAAGAATTTTTTATAATCATTCAAAACTGTACAGTAGCTGAAATCTGAACTTTGTCTTATAATGCAGAATGATGAATTTACCAGATTTAATTACTATCTTCATTTGAGAGTGTTAGCTAAAATCCCTGGAAAGAAGGTTTGGAGAACATTATTTGGTCTACAGAAAACTACTACACAAGGGATAAAACATTCAGATTGGGAAATGAAGCAATTCAGATATTTTAGTAAGTTAATTTTAACTAATGTATTTTAGTTATCACATATAATACCACTTTATTATTATAACAGACTTTTTCTTGGTTCTCCTGCTTTTTGCTGTTCTTCCAGCATTCTATCTTTTAAATTCTGTCAGATCCTACAATTTACATTTAAAATTTATACTCCCTAGCTTTGAAAAAGTTTTTAAATCAACTATATTACTGAGCATGTAATATGTGCCAAGCTAATTTTTTTACAATAGATGCTCCCATTTAATTCTCACAGAAATTCACAGGAAAAGAAAGCTCTATCATTATCCCCATCATATAGAGAGGAAACTGAATCTTAACGAAGTTTTACCTAAGGGCAAGCAGGAAACAACGGCAGAAATGAGATTCTAACTCAAGCAGTCCAAGGAGAAAGCTGATTTTTAACCATGGCAAAATACTGCCTAAAGTATAAGGTCCGTCACAGTTGCATTTATTTATTGTTACCATATTTCCATATTTCACAGCTCTAGGGCAACTGAAGTCTCATCTTTTGCCGTACAAACCTGTCATTTTATAAGTCTGGTAGAGAAAAAACAATTTCCTCTCCCTGGTCTCTCTTCCTACTATCACCTTCTTGTAAAAAACACCTGGCTGTTGTTGAAAACCTCAATGAACTGCACCTCTTAAGCAAGCCTTCTGTGAATATCTCCAAGGAGACGGAGCTGCACTACGTTCTAGGAGCCCAAAGAACTATGCTCTTTTGAAATATTACTTGCTTGTTTATCCAACTATTACTCTTTATTTGTCATGCTTTTAAAGAAAAACCATGCTTCATCCATCTTTGTGTATTCAAAATCCAGGAGCATGTCTTGAAACAATGTACAAAATTAACAAATGAATTAATTTATAAGTGCCTTTGTGAACCCAACAAAGTTATAGGACCAAGTCAGCAGAGTAAATCTGAGTTTTCGTGAGAAACTGTACTCATTTTCAACTGTGTGCTTTCTACCTCTAAAGATGTCCAAGAGTTTTAGTAACAAGAAAGGCACTGAGTTTAGTTGGGGGAGATGAAGGGCAGGCAGAGTTGCCAAGTATGTTTTTTGGACTCATTTTGATATTATGAGCAATCTCTACATCAAACTGTTATGTAAAATATAAAATATCTTACATGAACTTGAGTCCTGCTTCTAATACTGTTCCATCAATGATAACCTCAGTGCCTTAGGTTTCTATCCTTACAAACTACAAGTAAAATAAAATGAATTGGAACCTGGAAAATTTCTATCACCTACTTCGAAGCAAATATATTTAGAGACTACTGGGGTAACTAACTTAATGACTCAAAGAAAGAAAGGCACACAGAGCTTTAATTTTTTTCTGAAAAGATACTTCTCAATCTGTATGCTCTAAATTAGCATGCTAACTCACCCTGCTACATAAAGCCCTTCAGAATACAGGGTTTTCTTTTTGTATTATCAGGCTCTCCTAGTATACATTACATAATCTTTACAAAAATAAGCTACCATCCATTAAAAAGTATAGATTATTCTCTTGGGGCTCTCACAAACATGTGAAATTAAATTCATACCTGCTTATAGTCTCCCAAACAGGTAGGCAAACTTAAAAAATGCAGGGAGTTGGAAGTCTTTCCCTGATAATATGGCTAAGGTTCTGCAAACATAATACTTCATTGAAAACACCTGAATTGTTTCTTTACAATTTATGTTCCCTAGGTAAAAAGACTGAATGTCCACTAATCACATAATGGGTCTTCATAAATAAAATTACCCAACTGAACAACGCTATTACTTAGAATTCTTAGAGAGCCAAATGAGAGTTATTTAAAGTGGGTAGCAAAATGAAAGAGAAAAGCACAAACTTTCATTCTAAAGAAAAGAGTGTAGAATCTGACAAATAGTATCAGCAGATAAAAAGAAAAGATTTGGTTTCTCTTTTCACTAACATATAAGAAAGGAATATGGGAACCCAATACAGTATTAGAAGATATCCTAGTTAGAAAGGCATCCTATTAACTATCGTTTCCTTCCAAACCATCTCACAAACCAGGCAAGTGCATAGTAAACAACGGCCCAGTCAAAACACAGCTTGAAACCTTCAAACTGGTTCTTCCAAAAGATGATAGGACTTTAAGAATTATCCCCACACATCCTATAAGACGATCCACTTTTATTTAGTATTTATATCATCATGGCAACATAAGCACACGTCGAAGTTGAAACTGATGACCCTTAAGATTAGAATCATGGCTATGAGAAGTATGCGATTAAGTAGGACACAAACTGGTCTTTGTTTTTTCTTGACAGTTGCAGTTTCATTTCTGCCCTTTTCTCATCCATTCTTCCAATCACTCACTCATTCATCAGTCATTTATTAATCCCTTCTATATGCCAGATATCATGCATGCATTCTGTGATACAGAGGATGAAAGAGTCGACTTCCAGTCAGGTTGGTGGCTTCTGGGCCAGGAGTACATTGGTACAGTATTATTAGCTGTTAGAATGTGCATTATGATTTTTGGTTAGGAAAATATGATTAGCTAAAGGATTAATTTCAGGGTTATTTGGGCCTCCCCCCCCACCCCCATGTGCTCTGATTTCTGTATATTTACAGGCACCTGGGTAGCTCAGTCAGTTAAGAGTCTGCCTTCAGCTCAGGTCAGGATCCCAGGGGCCTGGGAAAGAGCCCAGTGTCAGGCTCCTTGCTCAGTGGGGAGTCTGCTTCCCCCCCACCCCGCCCCCACCTCTCCTCTTTGCTTGTGTTCTTCTCTAATAAATGAATAAAATCTTTAAAAAAAAAATTTCTGTACTTACAGTAGTTTTCTTAAAAAGCCACTTGCTCAAACACAGAAATATGTTCAGGCAACAGCGTTTCCTCACCTTGAGTTTTTAAATTTTCGTATTTTGTACCAACTCTAAGGGTTTGTTTGTTTTTTTTTAGAGAACCAAGCTTTCTACAAAGTTCTCACTTCTTTACAATTTCATTTCAAATCTCATTTTAAGGAAATGTGATTTCAAATTCTGCAACAAATAAAACAAGTCCTATAAAAAAAATAAATGATACCTGAAAACTCTGCTCCGCTAGAATAAAGGTATCATAGTTAGGGAATGCATCAACACTGTAGTTATTAAGTCTGTTATTTTTCAGAAAGAAATGAGATACTGGCATCTGTCTTCTCCTATCATACTAACAATGGAAACACCCCTGAAACTTCTAAGTACAACTAAAACTTGCTGAGTTGATGTGTGAAAGCTAAAGAGCATGGCAGAACAAATGAGAAAACACTCCCTCATATTAATATCACATCCAAGCAAGGCTGAACAAAACTAGATACAAAAGAAATAAAAATGAAAAAGAGATACAAAAGAAAAAAGAAACTAAGATAACAAAAAACATTTAACTCTATAATTAAGGATGCCTAGGTAAATGACACATTATCTACAAAAAAGTACTATGTGACAAGATTTTTAAAAAAATCAGTTCTTTAGATAACTGTGATATAATCTTTAAACAACTCAATTATAAACATTATGGTTTGTGGTAGCTGAAATACTGTAAGATCATTCTGAGTAATCCTGGCATCAGAGATCACTTAAAGAATTTTTTTTTAAATGCCTTGTCAGGTTCCTACATGATTTCTTACAACACTTTGTGTGGAAGAAACAGGTCCGGCTTGTTACTTGCTCCGACAGGGTGGTGCTCAAAAGTTTATAAAGCGTTAACAGGATAATCCTCTATAAAGTTAATTATTCATTAGGAATACCATTCAAAGAATGAGTCACTTAGCAAAGCAGTACTCTGAAAGGAGCTTTCATCTTAGAAAAATCTGGTACAAAATCAATTTTATATAGAATATGGATACTATTTTAAAGTCCAAACTAAAACAGAATAAATATAAGAAAGAAGGATTATACACATTATATAATTATATCTAACTATCCATATTTATATCTCCTTTCTCTTCACAACTACGTATATACTATATAAATATAGCATTCTTGTGATTATTCTGTTTGCACTTAGACTTTAAAATATTATGTATTATATTTTAACTTTCTCCTTTCTTCCTATCCATTCATCCCCTCCATCCATTTAGCCAACCACTGAATTCTTGAATCAGAATTTAATTTATAGAGAAATTTAAATTTTTAGCAATAAAAATTGGGAGACTGGTCTTGGTATTTTATAGTCTCAAACTTTGACTTTTTTCCCGAAATAGAATTTAAACAATTTATAATAAAATATGAGAGGAAAACTGGCTGAGAAAGCTATCTGGACAGATACAAAAATAAGGAAGTCTAACAGTTCCTTTGCGGGAAAGTCTTACTCATCCTACAGACCACGAGCATCTCTGATGATAAAGTGCATTCTTAAACCTTCTTTATTCTGTTATCTCAGAACTCAAATGATAGGTGGAAAGTTCCATACCTTGCAGCTGAGCTTAAATGGAATAGATATTGCTTGTGTAATCTGCTTCAAAATGGATTCTAGAGAATTGATATGGAGAAATTGAAGCTTAAATTATGAGATTATAAATTTTATTTTTACCTTCAAAACCTGAATTCAGAAGGTGCTCCCCCAGGTCACAACCAAACACCCTCTCTTTCAAAATCCCCCGCTGCTTCAGCTTCTGTTTTGTTGGACGAGACTTCATGAATGTGCGTAAGAAAGTAATGAGCTTGCCGTGCTTTTTAGACACTAAAAAATAATAACAAAGAGGGAATACCTTAGTTGTGGCAAGAAGTTACAATTTTACCTACTGTGAAAAAACAACAGAGATCTCAACAGGCTGACTGCGAAACAAACTATTACAAGAACACTTTATATTCTGCAGGAAAATTCTAGCAGAGGTTTAAGAACAGTTGCTCTATAAATAACATCAGAATTTTATGCCTTCTTCTCACCAACTTGAGATCCTACTTGATGAGACTGTCAGCAAATTTAAGTAATATCATCTGTGATCTACAAATCAAGATTGGTAAACCAGCCATCTTCCCAAGGCATACCCAAGGATGCTACAGGATTATGAATGGGACTCGAGTTTTACTCCACTATATTCCTTTGGAAATCTTTATAATAGGTAAGACCTAAAATGTGTAAATGTGGTTTACATTTTTAGTAAACTTCTAAAATATTTTACGTGGTGGTTAGAATTTTTAAAGTTTTTGTTAACTGGAAAAAAAACTGAAAAAAGAAACAAATCCCTCTTTCTTGTTTTATAAAGAGGATAATCCCATTAAGATATAGAACACACTTGTCAAACTAATAGCTATATAAAATACATATACAATATAAAAAAATCAGATAGTCTATTAACATACTTCTATAACATACTAATATGTCACCTTAATTCCTCTTAGATATAGGCAAGAAATAAGTACATTATTATGCAGTAAAATATACCCACTGACCCATATATTGAGAAAGACAACAGCCAAAAAATTGAAAACAATCAAATCCCTGGAAAAAATGACTTCTGAAATTTTTCCTAAAGGAAAAATTACTCTAAAAGTCAACATATAACAACTAGTATAAGCTCAGAGATTAGCTGTGAGGGAGAAGCCACAATGGCCTCAATCCTCCTACTCACTCTGCCAACAATTAGTGGGAGTCTTACTGAATCCTACCATGTAAAGATCCTTGAGTGACCCCAAATCTTAAGTCCCCTGAACTGATGAAGCCTCTTGTAGGAACTCCGTGTATCGAAAGAACATGTGACCTGGGGAACTCCAAGATGGCCTTTGATGGGATTTATGGATCAGATCAGCCATTTGCCTTCCTTATCTTTCCATTTTATGAGAAATAATATTTACAGATAGAAAAATCTTTTCTATGAACTGTATGAGGGTGATCAACCATTATGAGTTGCCCATATTTCCTAGAACATGAGATTATCAGTGTTAAAACCAGGAAATCCTACGCAAACTGTAACAAGGTAGTCATCATAGACCCAACACAGATTAAATAAGGAATTTATTTTTCTACATTCATTACTTAAAATTTACTTAGAATTGTCAGAATAATTTTGATGCTGTATCTACTGACAAGCCCTGAAAATCTGGGTAAATTACAACCTCTTTTCTATCTAAGGTTCCTTGTTGTAAATGTAAACCATGCACTCTCCTGCTAGTGAGACATTTACAGCACACTTGGGTAACTTCAGAAGTATTTCATACATAATATTACTATATTAAAAGTCACTGGATTTGTAGGAGTATTGTACTCCCCTAGTTGATAGCAGATAATGTGTTAAGCATCTCTGTTAAAGAATGGCCATCAAACCATTTCTGTTCATTCTCAAACACTTTCTACATAAACTTTAAAATAATTTTGATAAGATTTATTAAAAAAGTATAAATGAGTTTGTTTTTTTTCAATAACTGAACTTTTTTATGTATCAACATTACAGTGATATAATTTGAAAGAATTTTAGTTTCTACAATATTCAATATTATCATCTGGAAACAGGGTGTGTCATCATTTTTCTAAACCTCTTACCTCTCAGTAAGTTTTCTATTTTTCCTTATGAAAAGATACATTCCACAAAAATGTCTGGTTAGGAATATTCCTAAGTAGTCTGCATTTGTTACTCCTCTTGTAGAATAGTACTTTTCTTCAATTATGGCTTTAACTGGTAATTATTGGTATACTGAAAAACAATTTCTTTATTTATAGTTCAAATCTGATCATTTACTAAACTCTCAACAATTTTAAAAGGATTTTTTATTGATCCTTTTGGATTTCATGGATATATAATTCCATCAAAGCAAATATGGTAATTCTGTCCTTTTTTCTGATAGGAGTAAGTTTTTACTTCTGTTTCAGATTTTCATAATTGGCCAGAACTTCCAAGATACATGTTAATAGTAGGCATTCATCCTTTGATGACAAATTTGATGAAAATCTGAGTTGAATTTGACAACCGCATATGATGTATATGAGAGAGCATTCTTTTGGTCTCCAATCTTCAAGAATGTTTCATAGGAAGAGGAATTGAACTTCAAGTATTATTCATTCAGCAACAAATATGAAAGTGCCTACTATTTCTTAGGAAATGTTCCAAGTCCTGAGATTATAGTGGGGAACAACTTAGGCAAGCTCTTTGCTGTCACATAGCTTACTGAAGGAAGAAAGACAATGAACAACTAAATAAAAATACCAACATAGCCAGCATTTATTTTATACTTAGGAAGTGCAACTTCCTACACATAGCAACTACACAAGTGTTTTTATTTACTGACCATTCCTTTCTCACAGAGCCCTGTAAGGAAACTACTATTATTATCCCCCTTTTCAGATGAGGAAACTAAGGCACAGGCACAGAGAGCTAAGTAACAGTCAAAGGTCATATAACTAGGATTCAAGATCAGGAGGTCTGGCTCAAAACCCAACTCTATGTGATATTGCCTAAATGAAGGCAACCAGGTAATTTCAGATTGCTTTTAACAGCTTGTAAGGAAACAGAGTGAAAGAATAATAGCAAGGGGAAAGAAACTATACTGGATGGGCTGGTCAGGGTAGGAAGGTAGGAAGAAGTCACATCGGATCTGTAAGGCACCGAGAACTATGGGACAGGAAGACAGTGGTATGAAATGAGGTTGAAGAGGTATGCAAAGGCCTTTGTATAGAGTCTGGATTGCCAGCAGTGAGAACACACTGAACAGTTTAAACATTTTAGAAAAGTTACTTTGAAAATAACCCAATTTGTGTTTTAGAAACTCAAATGTGCATTAACAGGGAACTGGATGAGTTAATTATGATTCTGGCTCGATTCAAGGACCCTGATAATCATGACCTGAGCTGAAAGCAGACGCTTAACTGACGGAGCCACCCAGCTGCCCTGTGTTTGGCTTTTTTTTTTTTTTTTAAAGGACAATCTCTACCTACTGATACGGAGTAATCCCCAGAACATATTAAGTCAAAAAGGAAGGTAGAGAACATTATACTTAGTAGAAGAATGGGGGATGCATATATCAAACACACATAAATTAACACAAACACATGTATGTGTGCACCTAAGAGTTTATTTTTGCAAAGAGAAACACTAGAAGGATAAAACAGAAGTTAATAAAAATGGGTAAAGAAAATGGGTGGAGAAAGTAAAACTGCTCTGAATATATATACCTTTTTATATAGCTTCATTTTTAAATTATGTTAACATTCCTTTCACATGTTCAAAATAGAATTTAGAACATTAAAAAGGCAAATCCTAATTTTGAAAATAATCTGAAACAATGTATCTAAATACCAACTTGGTAACATTGTCAACAGAGAGCAACTACTTTAAATTACTTGGAAAGAGTAAATTGGCCATGCTTAGGGGAATATATTCTAAGACCAAAAAAAATTACAAAGTAATATTTAACTTCATTCAACTGTTTTACTATTGGTAATAATATTGGAAGAGTGATTCTGAAGTAATTTTATACATATTGTAGGACAAATGTATGAATGTTGTTAGGAACGAAGGTTTTCAGTGTGAGAGAAAGGTGATTCAATTAGAAAATCAAAGAAATCAAGGAAAAACCCCAGTAATGTTCTCTTGAATTGGAAATGTGAACATGAACTTCAAATTAAAATACATATTTCTTCTAAGCTCTTGTCAATGAAAAGGTTTAGAAACAATAACATTCCAGTTGCAATGAACACCTTTGGTCTCAGGAGTGAGTTTGCTAAATATCATTCCTTAATGAAATAAAGCAAGACTCCTTGGAGAAATGGCTGTTTGCAAGTTGACAGCAAAAAGCACAAGGTGAGATGGGGAAATTCTGTTTTAACAGCAAGGGAAACACCCACACCCAGAAGAAGCCGTGCCAAGACGACAGGTGAAAAGATTCCCACTGGCCAGCTGTGGGACATAATGAAAATTTGAACATCATAACCAGTGATGACAACTTATTGTAAAACATCAAATAAATAAAAATTTATGTGTCCATAGTAACACTCCCCAAAAGAAAGGAAGAGAATGACAGTTTTTTAGTACAAACTGAGCTAGAACAGTTTTAAAAAGTTCATGAGTCGTTTGCCATACTGAACTGGGTACCCCACTAGGAGAGAAAGGAATAGATTTCTTCACATCAATTAGCAGTATCATATCTGGAATGAGTGGAATTAATTCTGTGCTAACCAGGAAATACACACATTCATAATTCAGTGATAACTGTATGGAAATAAATTATAATCATGATCTTCCAACCAAACTCTCATACACAATAAAATTACATTAGTCGGAGAGCAGCCTATGTAGAACTGCATTTTCCAGGACACAAGACAGCTCTGATTCCACTTTTGATATGCTAAGTTTGGCTCAAGAACGAGGAAACTTGGCCATCTTTTTCTGTTAGGGTCAAGACTGTTCATGCTAATTTTTCCTAAATACTGACATAAGACTCAATTAAGTAAGGGCGGGGACAAAATTAGAACCAATGGAGAGTGTCATCACCAACGCTGTGATCCCATTTGGCACCTGAGGCTCCTGGGAAATGTTGCCAACATATGTACAACCTGGCTTCTACTCTGTGTAGCTGGGCACCTTGCTTCTGCTACCTTTCAAAAAAAACCAAAACAACAACAAAAAACCCCATTAAAATAAAGTGGGAACTTTAAATCCAACTTGTAATGAGACTGGGATGGGTGTGTGTGTGATCTCTACCTACTAATCTATAAATCCAATCTGAGACACCAAAATAACCAATGTTGATAAATGATGACTGGACATACAGTCTTAAATGACTTCTAAGTCTTCAAAGTAAGATTAAACTATGTTCTACACAGTTATAGTGTTGTCATTATTGTTGTTCATCTAACTGGCATTCTAGTCCACTGTGGTAGAGACAGTTGTGGTAAAAGGCTCTGGCATCCATAACTGAATAATGAGTTATCCATCTAGATGGATAAATTTCATTGTATTGGGAATTTAATAAAAATATTCAATTTAGTTATACTCAAATTTGAATATCTAACAATACTTCCAAATATAAATGTCTCTTTGTATTAATTTGTTCTTTATATTTCCTTCCCATTTCTTAGGTAGTAATATGGCCAGAAAAAGCTTACTGCGGACACGGACACTGTCCCCACCCACTGCTTTATAACAAACCAGAAAACTAAGTTAATGAATCTACCTTTTGAGGAAGAGAATTATGGAATACTGTCATTCACATCAGAAGACTTCTATTGAGGAAGGTAGAGTAGAGATTTGGCTTTAGATAGTTAAGTGCTTATAAACCCGTTTCAACAAAGGAAACTAGGACGCCACCATAAGGGTGTTAGGGTTAAGGTCCACCAAACATGCTGGATTACAGAAACGAAAATGGTGAACAGCATTTCAACAGATAAAACAGATCAAAAATAAAACACAAACAATATTCACACAAAAGCAAATCATGCCAGTTTATATTCAAATTCCCTTTTCTGGAGTTGAAATGCAACATGGGCCACAATGCTAACTTCTTCCATGTTCCTCACACAGGATAGATTTTTACATCTGCGGTCTTTTTTTTAAACCACAGAAAAACCCAACTAGACCAGTCTTTCCAGTAGATAAAAGCTTTAGCAGTATGACACACAACATAGTATCTCCAAGGTAGATCTTTATGATACCAATAACCAGCTTACAGGGTACACTAAAAGCATATAGTGCAGTAGGCCATAGTGAACCTTGACATGGAGACATGGGGCACCAGGTGTTGCTAATTACACAGCATAATTTTGCTCTAGCAAAACCAAAGATTCCTTACTTTCTCAGTATTTCACCGAAATCAGGCTTCTCTAAACTGGGTGGGTCTCAGAAATCTTCTAGACTGATTTGAATGCGGGGCTTAGATTAATTTCTCAGGAAATTAAATTACAAGATATCTGTGCCAGATAAGGACCGCAGTATTAGGTTTATTTGATCATAAGCACAGAGTTCTAAGATCAGTAATAAATTCATAAAGTCAAGCAGATGAATGAAAGAGTAACGGTGGGATGCATAATACTTAAGGAGATTATTATTACTAAACTTAAGGTACAATAAAGTATGAGAATAATGTTTACCGTGTCCAGTGGATTTTCACGATTGTGCACAATATCCTTTTTTGCTTGAAGTTTTTAAAGTTTCGATGCCATTTGGTGGAAATTTAACAGGGGAATAGAACTGGAATTCTGACAGGTAACAGGACTACATGAAATTTAAGGATCTTATAACCTCCCAAGCTTTGTCTCTATTGCAAACTTTGAAACATTTTGTTAAACAAATATGAAAATATTTGAGTTTAAAAACAAAATTCCATAAACTTGCTTTTAGTTAAGGCTAAATAATATATCTAGTCATACCAATAAGCATGAAGAAAGGATTTTCCTCTAAGAAATGCCAAAATGACTTTCTCACTTTGTTATTATATACACGGACTAGTAAGTTCTAAAGTTCTGCTCTTCAAAGGAGTATCCTAAAAATGAATTTTAAGAAAAAAAAGATAAAACTGTTTTTTTAAATATTTTTTAAAAAGACTTTATTTATTTATTTGACATACACAGAGAGAGAGAGAGAGCACAGGCAGGGGGAGCAGCAGGCTGAGAGAAGCAGACTCCCCACTGAGCAGGTAGCCCGATGCCGGCTCAATCCTAGAACCCAGGGAACATGACCTGAGCCAAAGGCAATGCTTAACTGACTGAGCCACCCAGGCTCCAGCAGAAAAAAACTGTTGGGGGGCGGGGGAAGTCTATTGCAGTACATGCTTAGTTTTAACCTCCCTACTATTTAAAAGCCTACTGGCCTAAAACTTGCTTAGACTGTTTTCAGGCCAAATTGATGGGAAAACATGACCAGAAGACTAGGCCTGGGTTAGGAGGTCCTGGGTAATCAAAAATTAAGGACTCTGAAAAACAATCTGAGGGTTTTGAAGGGGCGGGGGGGTGGGAGGTCGGGGTACCAGGTGGTGGGTATTATAGAGGGCATGGATTGCATGGAGCACTGGGTGTGGTGCAAAAATAATGAATACTGTTATGCTGAAAATAAAAAATAAATTAAAATAATCAAAATATCAGAAGAAAAAAAAATAAAACAAGGAACTGTTAGTAGTAGTAGAGCCCTGTATAGGTATGCTTACTTTAAAAAATATTTTTGATTATATAGAAAAGTTTAAGAGAATTACATGACAATATCGATGTGCATATCATCTAGCTTTTCAGTCTTAACATTTAGCCATATATTACCTCAGATTCATTTTTCCTTTTTTTAAATTAAAAAAAAAACTAAGCACTACAAATATAGAACACGGTTATCTTCTCCAATCCCATACTCATACAGAGAGAACCTTTATCAGGAATTCAGTATTATTACCACATATGCTTTTTTGTGTTTGTTTTTCAAAAAATTTTAGAGAGCTTCATTGAGGTACAGTTGACATACGATAAACTAAGTTTAAAATATATAATTCAGTATGTCTTGACATGCACACATACCTTTGAAACCACCACCACAATCCAAATAATGAACAGACACATCTTAGTATAGGTTTCTATAATTGCTTTCTATTTGTCTGTTTTTCTAGCTTGCCATTCAGGGGAGCACTATAAAATTGCCCTTTTTTATTACGATGTATTGGCTAATTGATGACATAAATTTTTATACTTTACACATGTATGTAATCATAAAGAATATATCCTATCATTTAAATGTTTTTAAAATAGGCAGAAATGGAATCATACTATATTAAACCTTCTCCCAAATTATGTATTTTCAAAATATGTAATTGTGATTCAGCATATGCATTTTAACTACATTACAGGATTCCCTCATAAGTATATACCACCACTCAGACTTCTCTTCTCCTACTGACTATCATTGAGGGAGTTCCCAAATTTTTGTTATTACCAACGATATTGCATTGAGCAACTCTTAAGTGTTTTCCCTGGACAGCACTCAAGTTCAGATGTGGGTTGTAGAGTATATTATTTTTCAACCATATTTCAACTTTGCTAAAATACTCTCTAAAATGATTTATCAAAATGTATACTCTCAAAGGATGAATTTTTGGGTTCCCAGTCTTCATTTCATTATCTGATACCAAACTGATTAGTATGAAATTTTCTCCCACTTTAATATGCATTTCTATACTTGACAATCAGGTTAAGCAATATTTCATCCATTTATTGGCCATTCCCTTTTGCTCTTCAGTGAAATAACTGTTCATACCCTTTGCCCATTTTACTGTTTGATGTTGTCTTCTTCTTACTGATGAACAAGAATTCTTTATATAATCTAGAAATGAATCCTTTGTTAATTATTCACATTACAGATATCTTCTCCCAGTCTGTGACTTATCTTTTATTGCACAGATTTTAAAATGACTTTAAGTATGGTTTTCATAGCTTTCAAGTAAGGAAATGAGTAAGGTCAAAAACATGTCCTATTTCCTCTAAATCTATTTCACTTTTTTTTTTTTGGAACTTCTGTATGATTAGAATGGGGTTGAGATATAATCATATTATTTTTTTCCCTTCTTCATAACCAGTAATTTCATCACCTTCTACTGAATATTCACTTTTGACCCCTAATCTTTAAGATTATTGATTCTTAAGTGAAAGATGTGTGGCGCCTGGGTGGCTCAATCGTTAAGTGTCTGCCTTTGGCAAAGGTCACGATCCCCTAGAGTCCTGGAATCCAGCCCCACATTGCATAGGGCTCCCTGCTCAGCAGGAAGCCTGCTTCTCTCTCTCCCACTCCCCCTGCTTGTGTTTCCTCTCTTGCTGTGTCTTTCTCTGCCAAATGAACAAATAATTTTTTTTTAAAAAAGACAAAAAAAAGAAATGTGTACAGTGTGTGAGGGGTCTGTTTCTGAGTTCTCTCAATTCTGTCAGTCTCTCTCCCTCCATTTGTACCTCAATTTCTTAAGTTCTCACACTTTCTAAGTCTTAATATCTAGAGCAAGAGGCCCCTCTACTTACTCTTTAAAATAGCCTTTATATTTTTGGCCTTTTACTTTTTTCATATGAATTTTAGAATCAGCCTGCCAAGTTAAAGAAGGAAAAAAAATGGGGGAGAATCTGATTAAAGCTGCATTGAATTATAGATTATTCTGGATGAAAACTGGCTTATAACATTGAACCTTCCTGTCCATAAACACAGTAAATCTCTTCACTTATTTAAGATTGATTTTTCACATCCTTCAGTAAATTTTTCTAATCTTTCCCCATAAAGGTCATATGAACTTTTGTTATAGCTATTCTCAGGAACTTTATGGTTTTTGCTGCTAATGCAAATGGTACTAATTTCTAAATTTTATTTTCTAATTGTCACTAGTATATAAAAATACAATTACCGTGCTGTGAAGGACCACTGATTCCTTCCAGTTGTTCCCCTGAGAAGTATGTAACTTTCAGTCCTTCGTTTTCCTCATCTAGGAAAAAGTTAAAAATCTACCTAACAGAATTATAATGCTATGAGGATTAAGTAAGAGTAGATTTTTAACTTGTAGATAATCATCAGCAAAGATTTGTTCATTTGCTTCTTCCTTTCCAATCCTTTAACTTACTTAATATCACTGAATTTCCAATAAACAATTATCTTATTCTTGATTTATATAGATTGTTTCTTAAGTCTCACCATTATGAATAAAATTTTCTTGGGGTTTTTGGATGGAGAGCTTAACTATATTCAAGAAATTCCCTATGTTTAATTGCCAAGATAAATAAACAACTGTTGACTTTTATCACATAATTTCTTTGCATATCTTAAGAAGATCATTTAGTTTGTCTTGTTTAAGCTTTGAGTGTGGCAAACTAAATTTACACCCACTTTTAAAAGTCTTACTTTTAGGGACACCTGGGTGGCTCAGTCATTAAGCATCTGCCTTTGGTCCAGGTCATGATCCCAGGGTCCTGGGATCAAGCCCCACATCAGGCTCCCTGCTCAGAAGGAAGACTGGTTCTCTCTCACTCCCCCTCTTGTGTTCCCTCTCTCACTACCTCTCTGTCAAAAAAATAAATAACAAATCTTAAAAAAAAAAAAAAAAGGTCTTGGTTTTATACTTCTATGATAAGTTCCCTTTACTCCTACTACCCTTGTATCCTTTGCATGGATGTAAATGAGTGCAAGAGACTTGAGAAGGAAACAGTAGTTTAAAAAAATAACGTCTCAAGCCCAAGTTCCATCTTAAAAACTGTAATAAACAAGGGAGTACTGTAAACATATTAGAAGTGACTTTCAATAAAGGAACAGAAATAAAATAATTCTATACAGTACAAGTATAGACAAATAATTCCAAAATTACTGATGCCTTAAATAGCAGCAAAAAAATATGGCATCGATTTAAGATTTGCAGTCTAAAGACCTGAAGTGAACTGTGTTACTTAGTATTTTCACATTTATTAATAGGGATATTGACAAGAGATACAAAAATTAACTTATTTTTAGTACGCACTGTCATATGTCCTGAAAGGATCTTTGGGCAACTGAGAAACATAGCTTTGGAACCAGTGTAGTAAACACTCACGCCGGAGATAATCTAATATAATTCTTATTTACTTTATAGCTCTGAGGATCAATTGAATTAGTCCAAACTAACCAACAAAGCTTTTATTTGAAATTAAATGAACTCAGAAATTAAGCTGTGATTCACTAGAATAGTAATTCTACAAACCTTTTAAAGAAAAAATTTCTAGATAGTTAAGATTCTAACGTGACTCAAATGTAAGTCACAAAATAAACTGAACCCAAATCACTTTTCTGAGTACTACAGAATGTCTGTAACTTTTCCTTTTGCATAATATAAAAGAATTTTAACATATATAAAGCTTTTAGGATGAAGGACATAAAGGAAGTTCTTTAAGTCAATAAGTGAAAATACACAAAAATAACTCTAATGATGTGTTTTTTTGATCTTACAAAAAACACCCTCCAAATCAGAGTAAAGGAGCTTCTTGTGCACCGAACTTAAGAGTAACTTTTTACTTGATGGAATAAGAATATGTCCAAGAAATTCTGTCCCTGACTCTTTTATCTCTCAAAATCTTCTGGTCTATCTTGTGTTAGATCTCTCTCAACCTGGCTCCACCCATGGCCCAAGGGCAAAACAAAAATTGAATCCTAACCCAAAAAAAATGAAGGAAAACTTAGAAATAGTAATATCCATGATATAGTAATATTATAAAAATAATTATAGTACAGCTAATATTTATTGAGTATTTATCTAAACTCAGTCCGTGTTAGTATCACACTCTAAATGATTTAAAACTCAAAATATAACCCAGTTATCTGATCACTAGAATTTTCTTCTTAAAAGTGATAAGAACAGGGGTATCTAGGTGGCTCAGTTGGTTAAGCATCTGCCTTCAGCTCAGGTCATGAGATCCCAGGGTCTTGGGTTCAAGCCCTGCATGGGCTCCCTGCTCAGCAGGTAGTCTGCTTCTCCCTTTCCACCTGTCCCCAGCTCATGAAATGAGCTGACATGAAATACTCTGACAAAATAAAATGTTAGAAAAGCAAAGAAAGCTCTCAAGTCTTGGAAAATGTCTTTGCTGTAAGAAAATTCATCAGTAGGAAAGAAAGGGCATCATTTTAAACTTCATCAAAGAGCTATATAAAAAAATAAATCAGGCTTTCTAATGATCTTGGAAAAGGGTGGTATAAAAATTTAAGATAGAAAGATCACTGTTAAATGTTACTGTTTTATGCATAGTATATTAGGTTTAGCACTTTTTAAGTAAAAATAATTTTAGTTGAATCATTTTATTTCTTTTTCTCCATGAAAACTTAAAATAGTAGTAAGGAGTTCTTATATAACTAATTTATACAACATGCTTATATAACTATTTCCAGAACTTGATGCATAATTATACTATCTTTAATTGTTAAAGGCATTCAGAGTTGTTGATTACATTGTATAAGATACTATTATTTTTTTGATTTGCCAGCAAATCCTTGGTAAACAGTACAATGGCCATTTATAGTATTGTTTTTACTAGAAAATGCTATATAATTTATAAAGATTAATTTTTGAATTAGGTTTCCCGAATTTGCTGCAGTAATAGAAAAAAAAGGTAAATATGATCTACAGGTTCTGAACTTCCAAAAACTTATTTCTATCAGATTTATACTCAAAATGTAAAATCCTCACTGTCTCCCTCGGAATTACTTTTCATTTTTAAAGCAAGAGTACAGAAGTTTCATCCTTGAATTTCATGTCTCTTCATCTTTGCCCACCACCAAAAGTAGATGTCCTAGAAAACCTTTAGATAAATTTGAGTATTAAATCTTAATATGCTGTTGAAATTGTTATGGAACAAGAAAGTTCAGAAACTCTTTTGATCAATGTATCATAAATTATTTTGGAAGTTGAGAGAAAAAAACTGTTCTCTAACGGATGCATGTAACAGCTGTAAGGGACTGACCCACAGACCAGCTCAGGGATGAGGTTCCGGAATGTGGACGACTGTAACAGTTTTGCTATCTGTACATTCCAACCTCAAAGGGAGGAAACCAGGTATTTGAGAAATGTCATGTACAATGCTAAATTAAAAATAGCATTGACAGTAATGGCTCTTGATTGAAAAATTGGAAAGCTACTAACAGTTACATAAGTCAAGCATGCTTCCATTTACTTAGAAGAAGAGGCATTTCAAAAGGCACTGCTCTCTGGAATGCAGGTGGATGACACGAAGGCATCCAAAAGATAAATCTATAGTAAATTTTAGAGAAGAATCTTTCAGACACAGAAGAGATAAGAACAATTCACTTGAAAAAGAGAGGCAGAAATGGGCAACAAACAGCTTCTTCAGAATATTCAGCACAACTCTTGAGCAGAATGGCATGCCTGTGGTTAACAAAAATATTTGAGTATTCGAATAAAAATGTATCTCTTTTTCAGAGTGAAGAATGAAACCAAAGCAAGATCAGGCTGCTGCTCTTCCTAGAGGAGCACACAAACAGTTATAAATTAGAAAGGGCATGGTTATGTTAGATCTTTATAAATCACAGTTCCCTCGGGAAAATGGTCATCAGGTTAAGATAAGACACTCTCATTATTTACATTACACATTTACTTTTCTAGGAGCTATAAATTTCGGTAATATCAAAAAAGGCTCAAATTTAGCTTATCTGATTACAGTATGATATAAATAAGCTATACATTCTTCTTGCTAAAATTTATAGGTTCTTATTTTAAAATTTAAATTACAAATTCAAATAAATGTGATTTGTTTTGCTCTCCGCACAAAAATGAAGCAAAAAAAATTTTTTTAACTTGGTGACTTTACCACCTCAGTTATTATATAAAAGACTCTGACTAATTGCATTTCTAAATACAGAACAGAAAGATTTGCAATTTAGCAGAGAAGAGTAGGAGGAAACATGGGGTGGATATAAATTTCTGATGCTAAAGGATTCTAACACAGGAATGGGATATAATATACAGATAACAGAAGTATCTCTAATAAGGATTTTTAAATAATCCAGGATTTTATTTTTCCAGGATGAACTAGTACTATTTGACAAGAAGCTTAAAAATTATTTCAGGAAGACATCTATCCATAGATTCTTGCTTATAAAAATTGAAGTATAATAATTACGTATTCTTAGGAATTCAGTAACATCAAAGATAAGAAGACTATCAAAAATACTACATGAAGTTTTAGAAATCTGAAAATTTAGAACCTTAACAGTGTGAAAACTCTTTTCTTGAAATTATATTTTTTATTTGATTCAAAACAGATTAAATGTAGATTAAAGTATAATCAGATTCACTTTGATGTCATCTAATCCTCTATTAAGCCATAAAGTTTGGTGTGGAACACTGATACAATCATAGGTCATTTTTCATTTGTTTCTGTGGGTTAGTTTTTTGTTTGTTTTGTTTTGTTTTTCCCAGGAGCCGGAGTGGAAAGGTTCTGTATTTGAAAGCATGGAACTGATAATGAGGACATTTTATTTAGAGGCAATCTTAAAAGCCTGCACCACAAAAAAAAAAAAAAAAAAAAAAAAAAAAAAGGACCATTAGCAAGGAGAGTAAGACACAGATTTTGCAGTCGGACAGACCTGAGGTTTTGAACCCACTCTCTAATCACTTCCCAATTTGCAAGCTCTTGAGTATATAACCTGTTTAAGTCTCAATTCCAACAACTACACAATGAGAATGACAGTAATAATACCTATCAGTCAGGATTACTATAATGGTTACATAAAATTATATATGCCAAGCACTTACCTCAGTAAGTGTTAATAAGCAGGAGTTATTTTTACTACTATAGTTTCTCTTTACCTTTGGTCTAAAAATGTGTTGAGTCCTCCAAAGCACAGGGCTAGCCAGAACCTGAGTCAGCTTTCCAAGCCCGGCTTAATCAAGTCTGGTTGTAGCTCCTAAATTCAGAGCTGAGATCACTAAGGAAGGATGCACATGAACATGGGATCACTTTCTAGTCCTTCCTATAATCATCTTAAATGTAAACTTAACCTAAGAAACTTCAGATTTCTGTTCCCTCCTGCCGAATACCAACCACACAGTACTACCTGATACTTTAAAAAAACGAGTTACGGTCTCAAGCCATTATCACATGAGCAACAGGTGCTTTTAAAAAACTGACAATGAAAAAGAACTGTAAATTCTGAAATCTCCCACATTTATGGTTTTGAAAATTATATGTCATTTATATGGTAGTGGAACATTCCCGACAATCAGAAAAACGTTCGGCTGCTTAATAGGGCTGATCTGTGATTCAGAGAACATTCCAGTTTCCATGCTATCTTAATGAAAAGCATTTGTCACCAAGCTCTAAAGAAACACCATAAATACAGAATTCTACCCTAGTGCTGAAAAAAAATAATCTCCGCAACAGGAAAAAAGTTAATTTACATATTTTATGGACAGAAATGGTTATTAACGCCTATGAGGAAAAACAACACACAGTACTTGAAGTAAAAGGGCTGGAGGGTTATTTCCTTATGCTAATTTGAACAGCCTTTTAATGCAGTCTGTTAAATTCTTTTTAGTTAATCAATACTGCCTGTTTTCCATTAGTCAATAACTGAAATATTATTAAACCACCAGGAAAAAGTTTTTTAATGTGCTGGTTGTTTATGATACAAAGGTATGTTCTTTTAATCATGAAGACTTTTGTACATTAACCTCAAGTCCAGAAAACATTAAGATATAAGATGATTTGAAATAGAAAAATGGGAATTTCCTGAAACTGGCCAGGGAAGTAAGACATATAACCCAATACCTATGTAGTACAATCTACTTCAACAATTAATCCTCTCTACAAACATGACAAATACTAAAGCTCAATTACTCATTTTCTGAATAATGAAGTGACTAACCACGCACCTAAAACCAATCAAGGAAACATGATCCCCCCAAAAATGTAAAAACAGACTCCGTGAAATATTCTGAATGTTGCTGGAGACAAGCGTTTGAATAACTGACAGATCCTTACCTCTTGCTGTGGCACAGGTTTTAGGATCAGTACTTAAAGTTACTCCCAGCGACTGTACTCAGCAGTGGATCCGACAGGACACAGGGCACAGGAGCTCTGCATTCCGCGTACAAGCATGCAGAAGAATCACAGCCCCCACAGCTCAGACCTGAGCCGCCTCAGGATAAGTCCGAGTTAGATCACCACAGCACTTTTAGGCTCCGGCTCTGTTTTCAGGCACCCCTTTCCTGCAGTTTTCTTTGCCACGTGGTGTCCCTACCCGAGGCGAGCTGGCTTGTGTGTGGGCAGGAGGCTCGCCTTCAGGAGCTTACTCCTTCCCTCGGCTCGAATGGCTTCTGCAGCACCGCAGGAAGGGCCCAGCCCCAACTCAGACTCACTGGCAGAACAGGCTGGGCCGGTCTTGCTCCACCCATCAACCTCACACAGGTGAGGAGTCCCACTCGCGAAACACCAGCAGGAAACTGGCATTTACTGTCCTTGCAATCTTTTAGAAATTTACTTATTCTTTGGTTGTTTATATTTGTTACCTGGGTGGGAGACAGTGTATCCAATAAAAAAGAGGCACTTCAGGCCCAATGAAGAAAGAAAAGCGATCAAACAGATGTATTGCCAGTAAAAGCTTGGATCACTAAACCAGCAGCAACCCAGGATTGTTAGTTACTCCACTAACATGGAGAAAAGAAAAAAAGGATCAGTTTACACTGCCTCTGTGTGAACAATTCTGAAACAACAACCTGTTAAGCATCTATTAGGAGAAGAAAATAAAGAAGTATTTTTCAGAATTGAAAATCTAGAATTAAATTTTCCTGCCTATGACTTCCTCCTTTGTAAGTTATCCGAGTGTTCCAATTGTAATGCTGCTTATGTAAGTATTCAAGGGAGTCAATATTCATCCTAAATAACAGTATTGCACTGTGTTTACCTACTTAAAATGATTTGAAGAAATAAATTAATTGTAAGAGACCAACATATTTTCTGTTACAAATGACTTATTTTTTACGAATACCAATGTAAATCCACATTCAAATATTTGTTCTTAATAAAATAATGCTACTATGTGTTAGATATAATTCTAAGTATTTTACACAGTCTTTCCCTATAACCATATGGAGTTGATTCTAATACTGTTCCATCTTGGAGATGAGGAAACCAAGGCAGAGAGAGGACTTAAGGGACTGACAAGGTCACACGAGCAGGAAGTGCCAGATTCAAGATACCCAGAGAGTATTTACCATGTACTATGCCAAAATCTTCTGCTATCGATCAAATTTAATCTCTCTTTCCTCTCTGAACATAGCTCTGAATACAAAATTGTTGATAAGTGGTAGGCCACAGTAAGAGAACCAATGAATTCATATAATTTTAAAATAGGAAAAACCACAGAAAGTTCCAGTATGTGGCAAGAACAAAACATGTTAATTTTTACCAGTGGAACAGCTGTGGATTTATGGATTTTGTTGAGTAAGAAATGACGCTCTTAAAGTTTTTTCAGAGTGGAGAAGGCAAAGCCACCCTTTAAAAAAAAAAAAATAGAAACTAAAAAGCAGCCTTCCTCCCACCCTTTCCTTGATTAGTACTGAAGACAACACGGAGGTGGAAGGGGGCAAGGGAAGAGGAACAGGAAAGAAAAGGGGAAGGAAGGAGAAAAAGAAGAGGGGGGGGGGGTCCATGCTATAGAAAAGCCATCTGGGAATACTTCATACAACTCCTCTGTCCCTTGTGTTACCTAACATCTAAGCACAGTTAGCAATAAATTTGACAACAGTTTGCCAGAGTGAAGGAGAATTCCATAATTAATAACAGTAAATCTCACCTGAAACCCAAAAGGCTGCATTCTACGCTATATAAAAATACATGTTAGGAAAATGAGAGGATGCAAAAAGTGCTGAATGCAAAGCAAGGTCTGTAGTCTCGTTCACTGCAATGTGACAACGTCAATTTCTTGGTATGGGAGAATGTGTTGTAGGTTATGTAAGATGTTAAAACTGGGAGAAGTTGGATTTTGAGTATATGCGATTTCTCTGTACTATTTTTGCAACTTCTTCTGAGATGGTAAGTATTCAAAATACAAAGTCAAAACAAAATGGCTGACTGAAAGGCTCACATTTTGTCTTCCAATGACTGCTTCTGGCCCAGGACAGGTCACTTGTTATTTTTCTCTCGTATTTAACAGAATGTGTAGAGGCTGTCCTGCCTTCACCCACCTGTGTGGGTGAAGGCAGCAACAGGGGAGCTCACTGGAAAGGCAATAGCTACATTCTACTCATACTATTCTAAGAATTAGCTGAATTATTCAAACATTTCACAGTATGTCTAAAAATTCTGCAGGTTTCATGGCCAGAAATATATCCAGAATCCAATCACCTCTCCCCACTTTCACAGCTACCATGCTGCTCTGAGCCACCCCATCTCCTGCTAGGCCTACTGCAACAGTTACCAGTCTCTCTACTTGCGCCCGCGTCTTCTCCTTTCCTTAACACACCAACCAAAATGATTCGCTAAACAAGGTCAGTCGAGTCAAATAAAAGCTCTGCACAAAACCTTCTAATGTCTTCCCATCTAATTTTAAATGAAAGCCAAAATCCGTCCAGTGGCACCCAGGCCCCAAAGAGAACCTGACCCCTCCCTTCACCTCCAAACCACATCTCACGTCACTCACTGTTCTAGTCAAACTTCTAGCAAATCCTGTGACAAACCAGGCAAATGTGCAGCTCAGCATCCTCAAGCAAAGCTCCCCCCAGGTAAGTGCATAGCTCCCTCATTTCTTTCAGGCCTCTGCTCAAAAGCAACCTTCTAATGAGCCCTTCCCAAGAACTCTACCCTCCTTTGGAATTACAACCCCACATGAGCCACATCCCCACACTTCCTAACCCCCGCACCTCCTTCCAGGCTTCATTTTTCTACAGCACTTACCTACCATACTGCATATTTTACTTGTTTACCTTCTTCTCTCTCATCACACTTGAATATAAATCCCAAAATGACAATATTTCTGTCTATTGTGTTTGCTGTCTTAGCCCTAAGACTTAGTATGTACTCTGCAAATTCTGATCAATGAATGAGTGAATACTGGAAATGACCAAAAATGGAAAAGGTTTACTTACTTGGGGGTAAGGAGAAGACTCACTAGGGGCCCATTCCTAGCATTGGCTAAAGGGCATACAGGAGGGGCAGAAAACATCTGTGATTACTAGAGTGAAAACTGTTCAAGTCTGGGGCAACAGGATGGCTTAGTCGGTTAAGCATCTGCCTTTGGCTGAGGTCATGATCCCAGGGACCTGAGATGGAGCCCCAGTCAGGCTCCCTGTTCAGTGTGAGCCTGCCTCTGCCCCTCCTCCTCCCCCAACACGGCCAGCTCATGCACTTGCATAAACACTTTCGTTCTTTCTCTCTTGATCTCAAATAAGTGAATAGGATCTTTTAAAAAAAGAAAATATTCATGCTTAAAATTATCAATCAATGGTTTTAGAACAAGCGTTTTATATACAGAGGATGTAAATCAGGATAAAATAATATATATGTCAACAAGCAGATAAGGAAAAAAGACACAAAAAATGAAATATCAAGTTCAAAATAAGTGAACTCATTACTATACACTATTTCCAAATGACTGACACAAACAATAGCTACTGCAGACTAAAATACTGTCCCTTGTTATTCAAAACATAGTCTTGGGACCAGGATCATGGAATTACCTGGGAGTTTATTAGAAATGCAGAGCCTCAGGTCTGGCCCTAGGCCCACTGAATCAGAATACACAGTTTTTAATACTATCTGTCAAGCAAAATGAGCACACAGTGGCCTGAAGAGCCTTCGTGAAGAACACAGTAAGTCATTTGAGGCAGGATGAGATCAATAGTCAAAGAGAAGGAGGGAGACCCCAAAGCATACTGCAAGGTAAGGAAAGGGGTTACTGACACTAAATATGAGTTAGATCACAAAGATAAGTTAGTTCTAGTATTTACAGAGCACCTCAAATTCTAGACTAAAGATTTTATATGTAATTCTGGAACAGAGGGAAATCACTGAAGTTTTCTGAACCCAGGGATTTCCAGATAAAAGCTGTATTCTAAAAATTCATCGTAGTAGTAAATATTGAGACAGTAATTAATTATACAAGCATTGTACAAACCTTCTGTGAGGGAGAGAAAGATGGATGAGACATACTTGTCCCTTGTGAGGAGACAGCAATTTCATGAGAAAGTGCCAGAGCTGCTATTCAGTCTGGCTAGGGGTAAACAGGAGATGGGGTGAGGGAGAGACGGGGCAGGGAAGCGCTCATGTAGGAAGTAGGTCACCGCCTGAATCTTGAAACAGAGAGGATTGCAAGTGGCCGAATTGGGGAGGAGAGCATTTTATGCTCTAGCATAGCTGGAGCACGGGGAAAGCTCTGAGCACACGTGTATTCAGAGCACACAGAAGCAGAGCCCGTTAGAGCACATGGGAAGAAAGACTGGAACAGGAGATGGCTGAAAGTGCTAGAACAGAATAGAGTCCAGAGTGCAGGCTTGAGGAAAGACTGCAGGATAGTTTTTGGATTAATTAGAGAGGCATTAGAAAGGATGATGGCGGAACTGAAATCATATTAAGCAGGGTCCTATAAGCACTTCTTGTCAGCCTCCATTTAATCCAGTTTTTGCCCTAATTTCTCTTCTGTTGGTAGAAGCCTTGTGGAAATCCAAATATGTTCTCATTCACTCCTATTATAATAAAAGCTAAACATAATAAATAAATATTTGTTTTGAGAGAGAGAATGTCAAACTGTATCTCTACTCAATATTCTAGAGTGGGACAAATTCTAGATTTTGAGTTACTGAACGGCAAACGAGCTAATCTTTGTCTTGGTGTAGGACCTGACACATAGTAACAGCTACATAAGTGTTGGCCACAGATTCAGCCAGATGTCAGAAGGCGTCAGTAAATCCTAGTTGTGAAACCTCAGGCAAGCTGTCTGACCTCCCTGAGTCTCAGTGGCCCCACTTGTTAACACAGGTGTGGAAGGGGATTGAAATACTCTCCCTATTCCCAGTACCTCACAGGATTGTACCAACATTCGAATTCCAGTTCACATAGTGGAAATACAAGCATCCACAAGCTCTAAAGCACTTTACAGATATGTGCTGGTGTGAATCTTCTGTTTGTCCTTGATACATGGTATGTTGCTTGCAGTGTATTTGAAAGCAAACTCCTCAGGGCCTTCTAGCATTTTGGTACTCCTTTGTATCTAATATCAAGACCTCCTAGGCTACCGATTTTAATATCTGATTCTTGAAGGATTAGCCTCCAGAATATAAGCATAAACTCACTGCACATCATGTAAGTAAAAATGTAACTTACTTTCTTTGATATAAAGTGTCTGGTCAGTTCGTAATAAAATGACATGTTAAAGAAACATGGTTACAGAAGAGCAAAGTGCGAGAAACTCAAAGAAAGAAAACAGAAACAATTCAGGAACAAAAAAAAAAAAAAAAAAAAGAGAGAGAGAGAGAGAAAGAAAAGAAAAGGGAAAAACTATAATCAGGCAAAATTGGTAAAAAAAAAAATTAGTAAAACAACAAAGGAAGTGAGTCACTAGAGGACCAGTTCCCTAAAAGAAGAAAACAAACAAACAAAAAATTTTATTTTAAAACTATGCTACATATTTGGGTTAATTTATTACCTTATAAACTACTTCTTAATATAAGGATTTCAACAGTATTACATCTAATTACTAAGTCCTCCCCCTAAATGAAGGCCTCAGCTACTTCTATGTCTACTAACCAAAAAATTTAGCTGTCACTAAGTAAGACAAAAATTTATAATGCAAACTCTATTCAAGGGGCCATTGACAGAGGCTCCCTCCCCGACCAAGGTCCCATGAAAACTACTGTAATTCATTTCTTTCAGTGATATACAATTACATGTTGACATAAAGATTTTACCAACAAATAAATACTAATTTCATATCTAAGTAAACTAAATCTAGTTTGTGATACTCTGGAGTTTAATAACATAACAGTGCTAAGCATATATCAATAAATAATACAGCTGACATTTATTAAATATCCAGGGGCTTTAAATGTCTTATCCCTAATCTTCAAAGGAATCTTGCCTCACTTTTTAGATAAGGGAATTAAAAGTCAGAGAAGCCAAATGATGTGCACTCACAGTAAAATGTGGCACAGAGATTAAAACAAAGTTGGAGCCTAGTCTCTTGTCCCTCCAGCTGTGCTGCTTTTCATGCATATACATAAATTGAATAAAATATCTAAGAAGTTAGAGCTATTGTCAGAAAATATCAGGGCGCATGGGTGGCTCAGTGGGTTAAGCCTCTGCCTTCAGCTCTAGTCATGATCTCAGGGTCCTGGGATCAAGCCCCGCATCAGGCTCTCTGCTCAGCTGGGAGCCTGCTTCCCCATCTCTCTTTGCCTGCTGCTCTGCCTACTTGTGATTTAAGTAAATAAAATCTTAAAAAAAAAGAAAAAGAAAATATCTATTTTATGGGGTGGTTGCATTAAGAAGGACCCTTGGAAATTACTTATTTGGACAGGATGGAATTAAGAGGAGGTACGATCATTTTTTTCATATTTTATAAAGTAATACATGTTTACTGTAAAGAGGTTAAATAATACAGAAACAAACAAAGAAAAAATGAAATGTCTCTTGCTATCTCCATTGGAATCCCATTCCCCTTTACAATTGGGCATGTATTCTTCCAGGTCCTCTTTTATGAATTTACAGTGGGATCATACTATGCTGTCCTTTGCTTTTTCATTTAACAACAAAAATTTCCTATGCCTCTTCCTCTTTCTTTTTGATGGCTGCAGAGTATTTTACAGTATGGAAATAGCGAATCTATTCTGAAAATGTGATTTCCAACATCGGAATATTAAAGCAATACTGTAATGAATATTCACCTGGATGGAGGTATACTTAAAAAATGCAAAGTGACCAATTCAAAAATGACAAAGGACTTTACAAGGCATTTTTCTACAAATGGCCGATTAGCACATGAAAAGATCCTCAACATTACATTCTTGTATAATCACCACCAGGATCAACAGAACATTACTAGCACTCCAGAATCTTCTCTGTCCTACCCATCCCAATCATCTAACCCCCTTCCTTCTTTCCAAAGGTAACTGATATTCTGACTTCTAACACCACAGAACAGTCTTGAGCTCTATGATTTTGAATTCTCTCTATCTATGTGGAATTATATAGTGTATGTATGTATGTATAAAAAGCAGCCTTCAACATTTACTGGACTCAACATTCATTTTTGTGAAATTCACCCATATTGTTGAACTCATTTCATTTTCATTGGTGTAGAAGAATCCATTCAATGAATGTATCTTCATTTATCCATCCCATTATGGAATACCTCTGAGATTTTCAAGTTTTTTTGACAGTTAGGACTAAAGTTGCTATAAGCATTCTATATATATCTAAGAATGAAACTGCTGGGTCACAGGGTATGTGTCAAATTCAGTATATAATGCCAAACAATGACTGTCCCACATTGTACTCCCACTATTAATTAGCATGTGAGAATTCCCACTGATACATATCCTTGCCAACCTTTGGTATTGTTCTTCTTCTATTTTAACCATTCTGGTGGCTATGCATTAGTCAGTAAGATTTCAAATTGCATTTCCCTAAGACTAATGATGTTGACCTTTTTGTCATATGCTTACTAAAGTATCTGTTCAAGTTTTTACTCAATTAAATCAGTTTATTCGTCCTTTTCTTATGGACTCTTCACATACTTTAGTTATGTGACCTTTGTCAAATATCTTTCTCATTTTGTGACTTGCCTTCTTCATTACCTTAACAGCTTATTAGGATAAAGTTCTGAACTTTAATTAAGTTGAATTATTAAGCTTTTCAGTTATGATTACTGTTTATATCTGCCCCAAGATCATGAAAACAAGCCATGAAGATATTGTACTATATTATCTTCCAAAAGTTTTATTGTTTTACCCTTCACATACAAATCTGTAACTCTCCTCCTGGAAATGATTTTATATACAGGTTAAATTAAAAAAAAATTATATATACATATATGTGTATATATATCTCAAGGTGACCTAGCACCATTTATGGAAATGACTATCCTTTCGATAATGCTCTGCAATGCCACCTTTGCATTCACAGGTCTGTTTCTGGACAC
Organism: Mustela erminea; assembly: GCF_009829155.1. NCBI lineage: Eukaryota > Metazoa > Chordata > Mammalia > Carnivora > Mustelidae > Mustela > Mustela erminea. Next base: position 24,256,540 of record NC_045622.1, read on the forward strand.
TAAGTTCCACTCATCTATTTGTCTACTCTTGAATCAACACCATCATCTTAATAACTGAAGTTTTAACAGTAAATCTTGGGGCACCTGGGTGGTGCAGGTTGGGCTCAGGTCGTGATCTTAGGGTAGTGGGATCAAGCTCAACAGAGAGGAATCTGCTTGGGATTTCTTTCTCCCTTTGCCCCCTCTCCCCATCCTGGTGCTCTCTCTCTCTCAAATAAATAAATACATCTTTTTAAAAACCAAATAAATCTTGATATTTAAAATAGTAAGTTTCTCACTTTTTTTTTTCGAAATTGTCTTGGGTATTTGGGGCTCTGCATTTCCATATAAATTTGAGAATCAGTTTAGAATCAGCTATCAATTTCCACAAAAATCCTAACTCAAAACTTGGGGTATTTATCAGCAACTCTAACCTATTGGGCTCTGAACTAACTAACACTGTGACCTTCTCTACTCCATCAATAGATACCCTAGGGAAATAATGTCTCCATAATACTGGGGTCGCTCTACAGGATGTTCTTCTTCCTCTTAACCTTAGCTCCGTAAGTGTTTACTGCTTTATTAACTTTCCAATCCTTCAAAGAGATATTTTTATATTTCTGTTCAAATTTTCTGTTTTCAGAGGCTTTGCACCTCTAAATTCCCTATGAGCCGGTGTTGGTGGTATAGTGGTGAGCATAGCTGCCTTCTAAATTCCCTATGCCCTTCATTTTAAGAAGTTCATACTTCAAAAATAAGCTTTGCTTTGCTTTTCCCTTACCCCCTCTCCCTACTTTCCTCTCTCCTTTCTCCACCCCCCAACTCCTCTTTTTCTTTCTTTCTATATGAAAAGGTAGCTAATGTGAGAAAATGAGGAATTCCACCACAGAAATTATAAAAAAGACAAAATGTTGATCTAAGAAATAACATATGTAAGAATGAAAGGAGTTTATTAGGTGGGCTTCAGAGAAGCCTACAGGAAGAGAAAAATCAGTGAATTCTAAGATAGGTCAAAACAAAGTATCCAAACTGAAGAGACGATGTGTGAGACAACATCAGAGTGTAACCAATGTGGAAAGGAAAAGAGAAAAAGCAACTATTGCACAAAAAAACACTGAAGAGATAATAGCTGAAAAAACTAAAGACTTGAAGAAAGAGATCAGTAAATAAATCCAACTGTTCCATCAACTCCGAACAGGATAAACTGAAAGAAAACACATATGCTTTCCCTTCTTCCCCTATCTCAATCGCATCTACCACCACCAAACCACAACCTGTAGTGACTGAACTGCCTGCCAGTTTCTTATGGACAAGCTTCTATCTTTCTTCCTCTTTTCTTTCCTCTTCTTGTCTTCCTTTCTCCTTCTCTCCCTCTCTCCCCCCTCAACCCTACTCTACCACACCTCCTTCTTCTTAAGGCAGCATGAATCCTTGCTTTCTTGGTTGGGACATGGTGACTCATTGATTTTATTTTTACATACACAAATAATTGAACATATTGAGATCATTAAGAAGAGCTCCAAAGGGAAATTTTTTCCTATTGCCCTTGTTGTGTAATAATATAGGGAGCTTTAAATTTCAGACTCAAACTATAGCTGCATCTTTCAGATTTGGCATCTAACAGTAACAGATGGCAATGTTAAAAATAAATAGAACATTCAAGTTGTTTATACTGTAGGCAAAGACAGTTTTAAAGTGTGAAACAAGCCTGAGGCTGAGAGAATTCATATCATCCTTTTCAAAATACATTAAGAATGCACATTTCCTTATGCCAACCCTGCAATGCTGCTCACAAAAGATAAAATATTAGCTTTTGAAGGTGTGCTGTCATTACATGTCATCACTAATTTAGAATTAACAGTGTCATTCAGGTTTATTAATAGAAACTTATCTTCCAGAACTATCAATAGCTGATTAACTTTCTCAAGTTTTTGTTGGTTGTTTTTTTTAAGATTTTATTTATTTATTTGACACAGAGAGAGAGATCACAAGTAGGCAGAGAGGCAGGCAGAGAGAGAGGGGGAAGCGGGCTCTCTGCTAAGCGGAGAGCCGGATGCAGGACTCGATCCCAGGACCCTGAGATCACGACCTGAGCCGAAGGCAGAGGCCCAACCCACTGAGCCATCCAGGTGCCCAACTTTCTCAAGTTTTAAAAGCTTCTGGAGGGGCGCCTGGGTGGCTCAGTGGGTTAAAGCCTCTGCCTTCGGCTCAGGTCATGATCCCTGGGATCAAGCCCCGCACCAGGCTCTCTGCTCAGCGGGGAGCCCGCTTTTTCCTCCCTCTCTCTCTGCCTGCCTCTCTGCCTACTTGTGATCTCTATCTGTCAAATAAAAATAAATTTTAAAAAAAAGCTTCTGGAGGTTATCACTATTAGAAATGTCACTTTCTCATTCAAAATATGAGAAAGTATTTAATTGGCACAATTTAATACCAATATTAAGCTAATTTTTAAAAACTAAGTTTACAGTATACCTCTGAGGCAGAATTATCAAAGATGAGATTTAATACTTAACAGGTTAAGTTTACACAGCAGAAATATATAAAAATAATGCATGAGAAACCACAATACATTTTTGATGCTGAATTTAGTAACCTCAAAATAGTGACCACAAAAACTCATGATCACCTCAACAGATAGATTAGAAAGTATTAGACAAAGCCAACACCCTTTCATGATAAAATCATTCAACAAACTAAGACCTAAGATAAAGGGCATCTATGTTAATCCCACAGCTAACATCTTAATCATGAATGAAGGATGTTTTCTCCTAAAGTCAGAAATAAGACAAAGATGGCCATTCTTAGAGGTCTTGCCAGGGAACTTGGGGAAGAACAAGAAACAAAAAGCATCCGAATTGCAAAGGAAAAAGTAAAAATACCTCTATTCATAGATAACTTGATCTTGAATATAGAACACACCAAGGAATCCAACTTAAAAAAAAAAAACTATTAGAATATACATTTCAACAGATTTCAGGATATGTGACTAGTATACAAAATTAATTGTGTTTGTATTTACTTGCAATGAATAAGAAAATGAAATCAAGAAAATAATTCTGTTTACAATAGCATCAAAAAGAAAAAAGATAAATTTAACAAAAAAAAAAAAGAAAATTTACACTCTGAAAACTACAAAACATTGAACAAAATTAAAGAAGGTCAGAAAAACATCCTATGTTCATGGATTGGAAGACTTAATAAATACTGATAAGATGGTACCACTTCCCAAATTGATACAGAGATTCAATATAATCCCTATCAAAGTCCAGATGACTTCTTTGTAGAAACTGACAATCTGATTCTAAAATTCATATGGAATTGCAAAGGACCCTGAAAAGCCAAATCAATCCTGAGAAAGAATAAACTAAGAGCAAAATTTACCACAAAACAAATGTAATCAAAACAGGGTCGAACTGGCCTTGAGAATATACATATAGATCGGTGGAATAGAGCCAAAAGTACAAAAATAAACTTGTATGTTTAAGGCCAATTAATTTTCTACAAGGGAATTAAGACAATTCAATGGGGGAAAGAATAATCTTTTTTTCAACAAATAACTGAGACTCTTATATGTCTAATGGAGTTGGACCTCACACCAGATACAAAAACTAACTCAAAATGAATCATAGACTGAAATCTAAGACCTAAAACTATAAACTTCTTCGAAGAAAATATAGGAGTAAATCTTGACCTTGGTTAAGCAAAGTCTTCCTAAATGAGACATCAAAAGTATAAGTAATGAAAGAAACAATTAACTTAACTTCATCAAAATTAAAAACTTTTATGCTTCAACAGAGAGAATAAAGACAGGCAAAGACAACTCACAGAATGTGAGAAAACGTTTGCAAATCATGTTACCTGATAAAGGACTTGTATCTAGAATATATAAAGAACACTTACAACTCAGTAATAAAATAACAATGCAATTAAAAAACGGGCAAAGAATCTGAATAGATATTTCTTCAAAAACACACAAATGACTAATAAACACATGTAAAGATACTCAACATTATTAGTCATCAGGAAAAGGCAAATCAAACTCATAAAGATATACCACTTCATTACCACTAAGATGGCAACAATCAAAAACACAATAACAAGGATATCAGCATCTGAAACTCTCCTATACTGCCAGGGGTATTGTATAATGGTGAGTTACTTTGTAAAGCAGTCTGTCAGTTCTTCAAAAGGTTAAGCACAGAGCTACCATGTGACCCAGCAATTTCATTCCTAAATACATGCGTGAGAGATAAAAATATTTATCTACAAAAAAACTTGCATATCAGTGTTCATAAAGGCATTATTCATAGCCAAAAATGGAAGTGACTAAAAAATGAGTTGATAAAGTATAGCAGACTCCTACAATGGAATATTATTTAGCCATGAAAAGAATTAAATTCTGATACATGGCTAAACCTTGAGAACACTATCCTACGTCAAAGAAGCTAATAACAAAAGACCATGTATTGTACGATTCCATTTATAAGAAGTGTCCAGAAAAGGGAAATCTATAGACACAGAAAGTAAACTAGTGGCTGCTTAGGCTGGGGAGCAGGGACAGGCTGGGACACTGTCTGCTAATGGGTATGGGATTTTTTTTTTTTTTAAGTTAATAACGCCGTATTTTAGAAAAGAAGCCTATAGTCATTGCAACCGCTAGTGACCATTTACTGAGCAAGTACCCACTGAGAAAGTTTTTTAAAATAGTGTTTACCCAAAGAAGGGAGATTTAACAGAGGATAAAAATGTCTTGAAAAGAGACTAAGAATCCTGCCTCGAGTAGAACTGCAGAGAACAATTTTTCTCTACTAAACATTAAAGGTAGTCTGCCTAAAATGTTACAATTCCTAAATTTCTGTGAAGAAATAAGCTTCAAAAGGGGTTATTGCCCTTTACTTTACCCAAACACTATAAGCAAAGATAGTGTGACATATACTTTAGGAACAGAGGTGGGAAAATAATAAGATTTTTTCCTCCTAATTCTCACACATAGGTCCTAACACTAGAAAACACCTTATGGGAAACAGTCCAAATAAATTCCGAGGCCCAGAAATCTTTTCTTTTTCTTCTACTGGGGCAGAGTAGGGAGAAGGGTGGAGAAAGGCAAGGAATAATGAGAGTGGGGAGAAATAAGTTTGATTACTTCCTCTTCCCTCCAAAGTCTTTCAGTCTGTGTTGTGTTCCTTTAAAAAATTTGTATCACACTAAAAACTTCCAGGCTAAGTATTCTATAGAATTTGCCTAGAATAAATCACCCCAATAAAAACAGAAACTTCCATTTTCTTGATTTCCACCCCCTGAGACACAGCTTTACTTATTCATAAAACAGTCCACATATTTACACAGCACTGTGAATACACTAAGTAATGAAAACGCTGTTTAAAACAGTTTAAAAAAATAAAATACCTTTGATATTCATAGTCATCGAAAAAACATACATTCTCTTTAATTTATTAATTTTCATCGAATCATACCATCTCTGTGAATTCTTTAAACTTGTTATTTTTCTTCAATCACTGTGCTCATTAATAAGCTACATTCCTACTATAATACAAAACAAATAATGACAAAACCTAATGGACCAAGTAGTTCTTTGAAATTATCTAAAATGTCAAATGCACCTTTGTGAAATCATCAATAGAGAAATAATATATTAAAAATCAAAACCACATAAAATTAAGGATGCATATTGTATCAATAAATGGAAAGAACAGCAAAACAAGCTATGTATTTACCAAAAAGAGAAAATCTGTTTCTTTTAACAGTTGATAAGATAACCACACTAATGAAAAAGTGTACTCACCTGGTTTTGGCACTGAGTTGGTCACTGACTGGGGAACTTTCTGATTAATTAACTCAACACAGTGTCCAGGGAAGAGTCCCACCTAAGGAAGAAAAGCAGCAAAGAGAATTCTAAACCAGAGCACAGAACAGTATGTGAACACTGCCAATTCCATTCCAGTAATGTACTCCACAGTCCCTCCCAAAGGATTCTGTTATTCCAAGACTCTAAATCACAGATGATACCAATTACACAAACAAATAATAAAACAATCTGTTGCTATGTGTATACAGAGCGGTGTATTATTAGTCCAAATATCCAAGTCTGCTTCTTCAGTTTTAGCTTTTAATTTCTCAAACTTTCTTTATACAAATTAAAATATTTAGTCTGATATCAAGCTATACAAGCAGTACTACAATTTCTACCTCTAAAAACTTGCTGAAATTTCAACCTAGTTGTATCGTTGTATCTATGGCCAACTTTTATATTTATTGTCTTCTATATAATATAAAGAAAAAAGTCAACAATAAATCACATTCCAACTTTTTTGTGGGTGAATTTTCTCTTCATTCTCTCACAGGTTTCATGAAAAATGACAGGGCTAAAATAAACCGGTGAAACAATCACTCATTTAAAATCCTGATATTTACTCTTGCTAGTAGTGTATAAATATGTGGGAAAGCAAAAGAGAAGGAAACAACAATCTCGGTGGTAATGACGGACTCCGGCTCCAAAAACACACCACTCTGACCTGGTGGCAGAATCGCTCCTGACGTTAGGTATAGAATCCTAAGGAGTTGTATTAGGGAGATACTGAGCTCACCACAGACCACCCAAATTACACAGAGATACACTGCAGAGCCAATAGAATACAGAGATAAACAGCCTCGAAACAAAAGTAAAAAGGAGATCTCTGCCAATATTTATAGATGTTTCCTTAGATAGGAATATAATCAGGCTACCATGCAACAGATGTTAACGCTGAACATGAAAACTACATCACTTTTTACATCCCTCTGTTGACAGACTCGGGAAGAATGGAATGGTCTTCCAAAAGTTATGACTCATCATGAAGTTCTGAGCTGTATAACTTCCATCTGTGTGGGATTATTTTCACATATGTATTTGCTGCATTCTTATTCCAATTTCTGGATCGATATTCCATGGTAGTTCTTAAAATTATGAAGATGTAACCAGTTATCATGAGCTGAAAAGGGGCTACTAACATGTTATCAGGTCTGTTGAAAAGATATTTGAATTTGGGATTCTTAAAGTCCCTATATATTGCTTTCCAAAATGCAGCTTTAAGTGTTTGTTTTACTGGTGAAATTTCATACCATATTTTATTCAACATCCTATGTAGATAAAAGAGTAGAAATTCTTCCGAGATCAATTAGAAAGAACCAGGTAAGAATCATCTTGAGAAATCCTCCTCATTCTCTCTTACACAAATCAGTTATTGTGAGAGGGTGGATGGTGTCATGGCCAATGTGTAGCTTCAATGGTAAGAGTTAATGGTTCAGTTCTGGGTCAGTTCTAGGTCTGCTGCTTACAAGGTCAGGTTTGTGATGAAGCCTCTCTGTTTTCAGTTTCTTCATCTAAACACAGTAACAGTACCTAGTTCACAAGGGTTGTTGTAAGAATTAGTTGGATCAGTATAAGCTAAACGCATATAGTAAGCATGCACTAAGTGTTAGTGTCCTATGCACTGGCTCCCCGAAGCCTAGCGGGCTCAGGCTTCACCATTAAATGGACGATACATAACACTTACTACCTTGTCCATGTGTGGACTTGAGTTCCTTCCCTATCAAATATCATTTTTCCCATAAAATAAGAATTAATTTTGATTTATAAACATTTTCTAGAGAGAAATCACCAGGTTCTAAACTTGGCCTGCCCATTTACTAAGCTCTGTGATCTGGAGCAAACCAATTAACATCTGTCTCAGTTTCCTACTTTGTAAAAATGGGAATAATATTAGCTACCACAATGATTTGGGTGAAAGCACTATTTTCTATACTCGAATACCTTTCATCAAATAAAACTAGTTTTCCATCACTTCCTAGACTGAACAAACTATAATGAACTTCTTTGGACAACTGTATCACATATTAGTTACATTTGCACATTTTAAATATGTCTCAGTGCATTAGGTTCAGATATATGAGTGAACATGACATTGTGTACTATGTAGCAGTCCATGGTAACTTCACTTAAGGCCTGTCTCCAATCCCTGCTCACCTGTCTTCCTTTAACATAAAGTATAATATCACTACTATAAAGTATAATATTACTATTAGCATAAAGTATAATATTACTATTAGATAAACTATTTATTCAGTGCCCAGGCTCCTTGCATCTGGATGTAGCCAGAGCACATGCACAGACAGCTCTACTGCTACTGTTCCAGCTCCCTCGTCCTGCTGTGATGCAGGTATTAGATCTGTAGGAACCATGAGTTGACCTTAAAAGAAAGATCAAGAGAATCTTAGAAATTTCTGTCTAGCATCTTTAAGTTGCTAACTCAACAGTGACCATCAGCCACTTTTTCTGTTCACTTTTCTGTTTCTCAAAACCAAAAGCACTCCTGTTAATAAGCCTTTTAGTTGGAAGAGTTGATTCTATAAATTAGTGAATAAATTCTGTTTTTGTATTATAAAATTTCCATTACAAACAAAATGAGGCTGTGTTCTGTTGAAAATATACACAAGGATGAAAAAGAGAATATAACTAACTCTAAAAATACAGTTAATGAGCACTTACTTTTCTGACTCATGCTTAAGCTAATATTTCATGAAATATAAACAATCCTGATAAACACAAAATGTCAAATGTTAAAAGTGACAGGAACTCTGGCACTATGATCTATGAGCTATGTCATCCCATTTCATATATTCTTTCTGCCAGCAGTGACAATTTCTAAAGCTCTAATTTATACAGCTGAGAAGGGAGAGGGAAATTGGGTATATTGGCAGAAATCAAAATGAGATTCACCTATAGCAGTAAGATGGAAGAGAGAGAAAAGACCAACATCTAGAGCCCATAGGGAAGAGGAATGGGTAAAAACACATAGGAATAGAATAGAATAGAAAAGAACAGAATAGAATAGAATAAAAATATAGTAAAAGAAGAAAAAACCTTAAAGATAAGGCTGCAAGAAGTCAGGGATGAGATTCCAGGAAGGAAAAAAGATTTTCGATTTGGTAGTTTTCCCCCAAATCTTTGAGATAAAGTGAGAAAAAGCAAGAAGTACTGTTACAGTTGACCATTCTACCCTTACCCATAGGTTCTGCCTTCTGTTTCAGTTACCCACGGTCAACCATGGTCTGGAAGCAGACGATCCTCCTTCCCACGCGTTGTCAGAAGGTCAATGGCAGCCTAACCTTACATCACAATACCTACCGAATTTGCCTCACTTCATCTCATCACATAGGCATTTTATCACCTCACATCATCACAAGAAGGATGAGTACAGTACACTAACATATTTTGAGAGAGAGATCCCATTCACATAACTTTTACTATATTTTTATAATTGTTCTATTTTATTATTATTTTTGTAACTCTCTTACTGTGCCTAATTTAGGAACTTTATCATAGGTATGTATATATGTAGAGGACAAACACAGTAGATATAATGTTCAGTACTATCCATAGTTTGGGGCATTCTCTGGGGGTCTTGGAAGGTACCCCCACGGATAAGAGAAGACTACTATGTATGCCACAGTGTGCTGGTAAATGTTGAACACCTGGTCCTTCAGGAGGAAAGGCCTTGATTTGTAGATTTGCCAGAGTCCGTGGTATAAATGCTCCCCTACCATGGCTGATTTCAAGCCAGCAGCATGGCACAGCTGAATGCAGAGCTCAAAAGAAACACAGGGTGGCCTGTTATGTAGTATTTTATGCCTTAAAGAACACTAGATGGAAATTATTCAACAGCACAGATAACAGCAAAATATAGTAAAATAATTACAAATAAAGTGTTTACTACCTTTATTTTTAATACAATTCACTGACTTGTAAACTCACATGCTTTATTTCTTAATTGCAACTGTGTTTCCCAATTGTGCTACAGCATTCCAAAAAAATTCACAACTTGCTCTGGCTCACTCACCACTAATCCAAACCTATATACTCGGTCCGGGACCAATCCTAACTCTAACAGTCCTAGGAGTAGGTTTCAAGCAGCCTGACAAGTGTACAGCAACCTCACTGCGAGTGAAGAAGGACAGATCTAAATGTAAGACTCCAATCTGATTCTTTGAACCATCTTCTACCTTGAGGATCGGCTCAAACTGTAAAATAAGTCTGGATACAAAAGTGAATGTACTGAAAAAATATTTTGGTACAACAGCAAGGAAATGTTAGATAAGGCACTACTGCAATAAGGTAAGGCTGGAACTTTGATAACGGCGGGAACTGAAAAAAGTCATTGTTTTTACCAATGGAGCCTAGTCCTAACTGTGGTTTCTCTGAGGAACTAATCAACATATAAAGGAAATTTCAATACAACAACAATGTGCTTATCACTGATTTTTTAAACTTCCTATTCTAGTGGTTGATTTATGTAATTAATAGCTAGTGAAACTCTGGAACTGTTAGCATAACAAAATATGTTTTTTATTAAGCGTAGTAAAGTAATGCTCTTAACTTCCAGAGACATGCCACAGATTTTTCATCAACTGGAACAACTACTATGAAACGGCCTCAGAGAGTTTCCAATTTTTCATTTTCAGACTACAACTTCCTCTCCTCCCAGGCCTCTAGGATTCATATATTCCATGACAAATGAAGGTCAAATTCGGAGGTACTGCATCCCCTTCCCTTCATATATTTCCCCATTAGGATACTTAGTCCCCTTCCAATCGCTTTTTTTTGCTACCTAGTGTGAACCCTGTGATTGATCATTTGTACTTTAAAAAATATCAGCACCCTTAATTTCCTCGTAATACTAACCTTCTGCCAAACCAATCTAACAGCCCTCTCCAAAATAAATCAACATACCACCCTATCTGCATGCCTCTGTATTGCTAAAGAAAAATCTCAGGATATTCAAACAAGACAAATTCATGCTTTCCCACCTTGAAATGTCAATTATCTTCTTCCCACTCCCCAAATATTCTTTGAGAACTCACTCCGTCTTAGGATCTCTGTCCAGTCCAGGCTACGTGCCCCTGCCAACACCATCCCAGTCACAGTTAATCATACCATAAGTTCATGAGTCAATTAGTCCATATCTTAAGATTTTGGAACTAGGTCTGAATCTTTAATTACCTCCAAGTTGCTAGAACTAGAAAGTAGTTTTCAAAAAAAGGAGAAGGATGAGACAAAGGAGCAGCAGCTGCTGCTACTACACAGAAAGGAGTTAAAACTGTAAGCAAATTCCCTCAATTCCTGACTTCCCAGTTCCTGGTTCCATCCAATAATTTTTGCACTGGTTCTTTGAGATATTCCTAATTGTGTCTCCCCACCTTTATGTCCCAAGAAACACCACATTGCTTCTGGGTTTTTTGCCTTGTTTACACTGTCTCTTAAACTTAAATGCCAGCTCCTTAATTTGTACTGTTAAAAACATTAGTCTTCCAGTAGGATTTAAGGCTTGAAACTGAGAAACAAACTCAGGAGGGGTGCCTATGTGGCTCAGTCGGTTAAGCACCTGCCTTTGGCTCAGGTTATGGTCTCAGGGTCCTGGGATTCAGCCCCACACAGCAGGGAATCTGCTTCTCCTTCTGCCCCTCTCCTTGGTAGTGTGTGCTCGCACTCTCTCGCTCACTTATTCTCTCCCAAATAAATAAAACCTTAAAAAAATAAAGTCAGGAATCAGGGTACAAATCTGGGAGATGAGCAAATAATATTGAATTTAAAGCTGAAAGAGTAAATAAGATAGTTTAAGAGAAAGAGCACAGAATGAGAAGGCAGTTTGACCCCAAACTTTCAAGGATCTGCTAGAGGAGGATGTGCCGTAAAAAAGAAGACTGAAGAGACAGAGAAACACTAAGACTATCTTGTCACTTCTATTGAGGGAAGAAAGTATGAAAGAAAGAAAGAAAGAAAGAAAGAAAGAAAGAAAGAAAGAAAGAAAGAAAGAAAGAAAGAAAGAAAATAGTGATGAGATCTTAAGTAAGAGGAGTAATAAAATGTCTATTCTTGCATTAAGCCAAACAGAAACCACTAGTGAAGCAAGAGAAGAAACAGGGCACATACCTGTGATGAGTCAATGTAATAATGATGGCCCTAGAACCCAGTCTTGGTAAAAAAAAAAGCAAGGTAATGTTTTTCGGAGTCCATAGTCTCTCATCTGAGGGGTTTGAAGTGGCGGGGGGGTGGGAGGTTGGGGTACCGGGTGGTGGGTATTATGGAGGACACGGATTGCATGGAGCACTGGGTGTGGTGAAAAAATAACGAATATTGTTTTTCTGAAAATAAAGTAATTAATTTATTAAAAAAAAAAGCAAGGTAATGGCAGAAATTGGAGGGGCCAATGGAATGATAATATTGAGCACAACTGCTAATTATACCGTAACTAACAAATGAGATTAATTTTCCCCATTAGCTCAATTACATATCAAATAAAATTACAGTTGGTTTAAAATTTTAATGACTCTACCTTACTTTTCCCCCTTAGCAGGAGTAAGATGAGAGTAGAGAAGGCACTGTAAGTGTAGAACAAGTAGATGAAAAGAGCAACCTGTGTAATGAGGGAAGGAGGGATGATGGTTAAATGTATCTGGAAACTGAGTTTATAAAAAAAGAGTAGCGGTAAGTAAGACTGGAGAAGTAAAACAGGGTCAGAAATCATGGATGTTCTCACACATCATGACAAAAAAGGTTGAAGTTTTTCTTCTTTATTAAATGAAAGTGACAAACTGTGAGCAGAAGAGGGGCAGAACAGGTATGTTTTAGTAAGAAAAATCTAATAGCAGTGTATACCTTTTAGGGTAGGAGGAAGGGGTGATGACAAGAAGCAGAAGCACATTTTAGGAATCTGCAAACTAGAAAAGAGATAATAATGTATAGTATCAAAATGGCATGAAGAATTAAGGAGCATATACAAATGTAGGGGCACAGAGGTAAGAAGTGAAAGAAACTATCAACTGGGTTGAATACAAAAAAATTAAGTCAAAGATGTTTCTCCAGTTTTTTTCTTCCCAATATGACTGAGCTATAATTGACAATAAACTGCTACATATTTAATATATACATTTGGTAAGTTCTGACACCTGTAAAACTATAACTACAATCAAGATTCTGAATGTATTTGGGACACCTGGGTGGCTTAGTCAGTTAAGCATCTGTCTTCAGCTCAGGTCACGATCTCAGGGTCCTGGGATCAAGCCCCACATCAGGCTCCCTGCTCAGTGGGAAGCCTGCTTCTCCCTCTGCCTGTGGCTCCCCCTGCTTGTACTCTCTCTGTGTCCAATAAATAAATAAGTAAAAATCTTTCAAAAATCTAAAAAAAAAAAAAAAATTCTGAATATATTCATCAACCCCCAAAAGTTTCCTTTTATCTCTTTGTAATCTCTCCCTCTCCCTGCCCAACCACTATCCCTGCTCACCAGGCAACCACTGATCTACTTTGCATCACTAAACATTACTTTGCATTTCCTACAATTTTATTTGAATGGAGTCAAAAAAGAATGTATTCTTTTTTTTTTTTTTAATGTAAACAACAGAAATTTATTGTCATAGCTCTGGAGGCTAGAAGTTCCAAATCAAGGTCTGGCAAGGCCAATTTTTTTTTTTATTAGATTTTTTATTTTTTATAAACATGTATTTTTATCCCCAGGGGTACAGGTCTGTGAATCAGCACTCACCAAAGCACATACCCTCCCCAATGTCCATAACCCCACCCCTCCTTCTCCCAACCCCCCTCCCCCCAGCAACCCTCAGTTTGTTTTGTAAGATTAAGAGTCACTTATGGTTTGTCTACCTCCCAATCCTATCTTGTTTCATTGATTCTTCTCCTACCCACTTAAGCCCCCATGTTGCATCACCACTTCCTCATATCAGGGAGATCATATGATAGTTGTCTTTCTCTGCTTGACTTATTTCGCTAAGCATGATACGCTCTAGTTCCATCCATGTTGTCACAAATGGCAAGATTTCACTTCTTTTGATGGCTGCATAGTATTCCATTGTGTATATATACCACTTCTTCTTTATCCATTCATCTGTTGATGGACATCTAGGTTCTTTCCATAGTTTGGCTATTGTGGACATTGCTGCTATAAACATTCGGGTGCACGTGCCCCTTTGGATCACTATGTTTGTATCTTTAGGGTAAATACCCAGTAGTGCAATTGCTGGGTCATAGGGCAGTTCTATTTTCAACATTTTGAGGAACCTCCATGCTGTTTTCCAGAGTAGCTGCACCAGCTTGCATTCCCACCAACAGTGTAGGAGGGTTCCCCTTTCTCTGAATCCTCGCCAGCATCTGTCATTTCCTGACTTGTTGATTTTAGCCATTCTGACTGGTGTGAGGTGATATCTCACTGTGGTTTTGATTTGTATTTCCCTGATGCCGAGTGATATGGAGCACTTTTTCATGTGTCTGTTGGCCATCTGGATGTCTTCTTTTCAGAAATGTCTGTTCATGCTCTCTGCCCATTTCTTGATTGGATTATTTGTTCTTTGGGTGTTGAGTTTGCTAAGTTCTTTATAGATTTTGGACACTAGTCCTTTATCTGATATGTCGTTTGCAAATATCTTCTCCCATTCTGTCAGTTGTCTTTTGATTTTGTTAACTGTTTCCTTTGCTGTGGAAAAGCTTTTGATCTTGATGAAATCCCAATAGTTCATTTTTGCCCTTGCTTCCCTTGCCTCTGGCGATGTTCCTAGGAAGATGTTGCTGCGGTTGAGGTCGAAGAGGTTGCTGCCTGTGTTCTCCTCAAGGATTTTGATGGATTCCTTTCTCACATTGAGGTCCTTCAACCATTTTGAGTCTATTTTTGTGTGTGGTGTAAGGAAATGGTCCAATTTCATTTTTCTGCATGTGGCTGTCCAATTTTCCCAGCACCATTTATTGAAGAGGCTGTCTTTTTTCCATTGGACATTCTTTCCTGCTTTGTCAAAGATTAGTTGACCATAGAGTTGAGGGTCTATTTCTGGGCTCTCTATTCTGTTCCATTGATCTATGTGTCTGTTTTTGTGCCAGTACCATGCTGTCTTGATGATGACAGCTTTATAATAGAGCTTGAAGTCCGGAATTGTGATGCCACCAACTTTGGCTTTCTTTTTCAATATCCCTTTGGCTATTCGAGGTCTTTTCTGGTTCCATATAAATTTTAGCATTATTTGTTCCATTTCTTTGAAAAAGATGGATGGTACTTTGATAGGAATTGCATTAAATGTGTAGATTGCTTTAGGTAGCATAGACATTTTCACAATATTTATTCTTCCAATCCAGGAGCATGGAACATTTTTCCATTTCTTTGTGTCTTCCTCAATTTCTTTCATGAGTACTTTATAGTTTTCTGAGTATAGATTCTGTGCCTCTTTGATTAGGTTTATTCCTAGGTATCTTATGGTTTGTGGTGCAATTGTAAATGGGATTGACTCCTTAATTTCTCTTTCTTCTGTCTTGTTGGTGGTGTAGAGAAATGCAACTGATTTCTGTGCATTGATTTTATATCCTGACACTTTACTGAATTCCTGTACAACTTCTAGCAGTTTTGGAGTGGAGTCTTTTGGGTTTTCCACATATAGTATCATATCATCTGCAAAGAGTGATAATTTGACTTCTTCTTTGCCGATTTGGATGCCTTTAATTTCCTTTTGTTGTCTGAATGCTGAGGCTAGGACTTCTAGTACTATGTTGAATAGCAGTGGTGATAATGGATATCCCTGCCATGTTCCGGACCTTAGTGGAAAAGCTTTCAGTTTTTCTCCATTGAGAACGATATTTGTGGTGGGTTTTTCATAGATGGCTTTGATGATATTGAGGTATGTGCCCTCTATCCCTACACTTTGAAGAGTTTTGATCAGGAAGGGATGCTGTACTTTGTCCAATGCTTTTTCAGCATCTACTGAGAGTATCATATGGTTCTTGTTCTTTCTTTTATTGATGTGTTGTATCACATTGACTGATTTGCGAATGTTGAACCAACCTTGCAGCCCTGGAATAAATCCCACTTGGTCGTGGTGAATAATCCTTTTAATGTACTGTTGAATCCTATTGGCTAGTATTTTGGTGAGAATTTTCGCATCTGTGTTCATCAAGGATATTGGTCTATAGCTCTCTTTTTTGATGGGATCCTTGTCTGGTTTGGGGATCAAGGTGATGCTGGCCTCATAAAATGACTTTGGAAGTTTTCCTTCCATTGCTATTTTTTGGAACAGTTTCAGGAGAATAGGAATTAGTTCTTCTTTAAATGTTTGGTAGAACTCCCCCGGGAAGCCGTCTGGCCCTGGGCTTTTGTTTGTTTGGAGATTTTTAATGACTGTTTCAATATCCTTACTGGTTTTGGGTCTGTTCAGGCTTTCTACTTCTTCCTGGTTCAGTTGTGGTAGTTTATATGTTTCTAGGAATGCATCCATTTCTTCCAGATTGTCAAATTTGTTGGCGTAGAGTTGCTCATAATATGTTCTTATAATAGTTTGTATTTCTTTGGTGTTAGTTGTGATCTCTCCTCTTTCATTCATGATTTTATTTATTTGGGTCCTTTCTCTTTTCTTTTTGATAAGTCGGGCCAGGGGTTTATCAATTTTATTAATTCTTTCAAGGAACCAGCTCCTAGTTTCGCTGATTTGCTCTATTGTCTTTTTGGTTTCTATTTCATTGATTTCTGCTCTGATCTTTATGATTTCTCTTCTCCTGCTGGGCTTAGGGTTTCTTTCTTGTTCTTTCTCCAGCTCCTTTAAGTGTAGGGTTAGGTTGTGTACCTGAGACCTTTCTTGTTTCTTGAGGAAGGCTTGTACCACTATATATTTTCCTCTCAGGACTGCCTTTGTTGTGTCCCACAGATTTTGAACCATTGTATTTTCATTATCATTTGTTTCCATGATTTTTTTCAATTCTTCTTTAATTTCACGGTTGACCCATTCATTCTTTAGAAGGATGCTGTTTAGTCTCCATGTATTTGGGTTCTTTCCAAACTTCCTCTTGTGGTTGAGTTCTAACTTCAGAGCATTGTGGTCTGAAAATATGCAGGGAATGATCCCAATCTTTTGATACCGGTTGAGTCCTGATTTAGGACCGAGGATGTGATCTATTCTGGAGAATGTTCCATGTGCACTAGAGAAGAATGTGTATTCTCTTGCTTTGGGATGAAATGTTCTGAATATATCTGTGATGTCCATCTGGTCCAGTGTGTCGTTTAAGGCCTTTATTTCCTTGCTGATCTTTTGCTTGGATGATCTGTCCATTTCAGTGAGGGGAGTGTTAAAGTCCCCTACTATTATTGTATTATTGTTGATGTGTTTCTTTGATTTTGTTATTAATTGGTTTATATAGTTGGTTGCTCCCACGTTGGGGCCATAGATATTTAAAATTGTTAGATCTTCTTGTTGGACAGACCCTTTGAGTATGATATAGTGTCCTTCCTCATCTCTTATTATAGTCTTTGGCTTAAAATCTAATTGATCTGATATAAGGATTGCCACTCCTGCTTTCTTCTGATGTCCATTAGCATGGTAAATTCTTTTCCACCCCCTCACTTTAAATCTGGAGGTGTCTTCAGGCTTAAAATGAGTTTCTTGGAGGCAACATATAGATGGGTTTTGTTTTTTTATCCATTCTGATACCCTGTGTCTTTTGATTGGGGCATTTAGCCCATTAACATTCAGGGTAACTATTGAGAGATATGAATTTAGTGCCATTGTATCGCCTGTAAGGTGACTGTTACTGTATATTGTCTCTGTTCCTTACTGATCTACCACTTGTAGGCTCTCTCTTTGCTTAGAGGACTCCTTTCAATATTTCCTGTAGAGCTGGTTTGGTGTTTGCAAATTCTTTCAGTTTTTGTTTGTCCTGGAAGCTTTTAATCTCTCCTTCTATTTTCAGTGATAGCCTAGCTGGATATAGTATTCTTGGCTTCATGTTTTTCTCGTTTAGTGCTCTGAAAATATCATGCCAGCTCTTTCTGGCCTGCCAGGTCTCTGTGGATAAGTCAGCTGCCAATCTAATATTTTTACCATTGTATGTTACAGACTTCTTTTCCCGGGCTGCTTTCAGGATTTTCTCTGTCACTGAGACTTGTAAATTTTACTATTAGGTGACGGGGTGTGGGCTTATTCTTACTGATTTTGAGGGGAATTCTCTGAACCTCCTGAATTTTGATGCCCGTTCCCTTTGCCATATTGGGGAAATTCTCCCCAATAATTCTCTCCAGTATACCTTCTGCTCCCCTCTCTCTTTCTTCTTCTTCTGGAATCCCAATTATTCTAATGTTGTTTCGTCTTATGGTGTCACTTATCTCTCGAATTCTCCCCTCGTGGTCCAGTAGCTGTTTGTCCCTCTTTTGCTCAGCTTCTTTATTCTCTATCATTTGGTCTTCTATATCACTAATTCTTTCTTCTGCCTCATTTATCCTAGCAGTGAGAGCCTCCATTTTTTATTGCACCTCATTAATAGCTTTTTTGATTTCAACTTGGTTATATTTTAGTTCTTTTATTTCTCCAGAAAGGGCTTTTATATATCCTGAGAGGGTTTCTCTAATATCCCCCATGCCTTTTTCGAGCCCGGTTAGAACCTTGAGAATTGTCATTCTGAACTCTAGATCTGACATATTACCAATGTCTGTATTGATTAGGTCCCTAGCCTTCGGTACTGCCTCTTGTTCTTTTTTCTGTGGTGAATTTTTCCGCCTTGTCATTTTGTCCAGATAAGAGTATATGAAGGAGCAAGTAAAATACTAAAAGGGTGGCAACAACCCCAGGACAATATGCTTTAACCAAATCAGAAGAGATCCCAAATCATGAGGGGGGAGAAAGGGGATAAAAAGAGGTTCAAAAAGAAAGAAAGGAAAAAAAAGAAAAATAAATAAAGAAAAGAATTTAAAAAAAGAAAATGAATAAAGAAAAATATAAAAAGGAAAAATATATGTTAGATAAACTAGTTAAAAAACGTTAAAAAAGAAAAGAGTAAAAGTTAAAAAAAATTTAGCAGAAGAAGAGAAATAAAATGAAAAAGAAAAAAATTAAATTAACTGCAAGACTAAAAAAATCACAGGGAAAAAAAAAAAAAAAGAAAATCACAGGGAGAAAGCCATGAATTCCGTGCTTTGCTTTCTCCCCCTCTGGAATTCTGCTGCTCTCCTTGGTATTGAAACCGCACTCCTTGGTAGGTGAACTTGGTCTTGACTGGATTTCTTGTTGATCTTCTGGGGGAGGGGCCTGGTCTAGTGATTCTCAAGTGTCTTTGTCCCAGGCGGAATTGCACCGCCCTTACCAGGGGCCGTGGTGAGTAATCCGCTCGGGTTTGCTTTCAGGAGCTTTTGTTCCCTGAGCACTTTCCGTAGAGTTCCGGAGGATGGGAATACAAATGGCGGCCTCCCGGTCTCCGGCCCGGAGGAGCCGAGAGCCCGGGGCCCCACTCCTCAGTGCGCCCTCAGAGAACAGCGCCCAGTTACTCCCGTCTGCCTGACCTCTGGCTGCGCTCCGAGCTCACCGAGCCTGCGACCAGTTCAAGGTAACCCCGAGCTGTGATCTTCTTACTGTCGGCTCTGTCTCTGTAGCCGGCTTTCCTGTTCCAATACCTGCAAGCTCTGCGACACTCAGACACCCCCGATCCTTCTGTGACCCTGCGGGACCTGAGGCCACGCTGACCCCGCATGGGCTTCGTCCCGGTTTAGCCTCTGGAGCAATTTCCCTCAGCGGAACAGACTTTTAAAAGTCCTGATTTTGTGCGCTGTTGCTCCGCCGCTTGCCGGGAGCCGGCCCCTCCCCCCGGGGTCTATTTTCCCGTCACTTTGGATTCACTTCTCCGCCGGTCCTACCTTTCAGAAAGTGGTTGTTTTTCTGTTTTCAGAATTGCTGTTCTTCTCTTCGATCTGCCTATGGATTTGCAGGTGTTTGCAATCTTTAGATAAGCTATCTAGCTGATCTCCTGCTAGCTGATGTAGTCTCAGCCTGCTACTTCTCCGCCTTCTTGACTCCTCCAAGAAAGAATGTACTCTTTGTTGTGTTTTCTTCCACTCAGCGTAATTATTTTGAGGATCACTAGTGTTGGTGTATGTATCGGTAACTCATTCCTTTTTTATCCCAGCATTATTCTGTTGTATAGACAGCACCATTTGTTTATCCATTAATCATTTATTTGTTGGTAAAATGTTTCCAGTTTGGGGCTATTATACATATGGCTGCTATGAACACTCATATATGAGTTTTCATTTGGACGTCGGCTTTCTTTTCCTCTTGGGTAATGACCTAGGAGTGCAATGCGTGGACCAGTGGCAGGTGTCTATTTAACTCCAGAAGCTGACAGACTGTTTTCCAAATTGTAGCATCTCACATTCTCACCAACCCTGTGTGTTTCAATCCCTCCACAGTGTCACCATTCTAATAAGTACATAGCGATATCTTATTTTGCATTTCTCTAATAAATGATACTGGGCATGTCTTTCCGTGTTTATCTGACATATATCCTTTTGGAGAAGTTTCAATCTTTGCCTCCTTTTAAAATTGAGCTCTGTTACCCATTGAATACCTTCTGAATACAAGTCCTTTCTCAGATATAATCATTGCCAATATTTTTTTCCCAGTCTATAGCTTTATTTTTGTTGTCTTATGGGTGATGTTTTTCAAAGAGAAGTTTCTAAGATTGATGAAATTCAATTTATCTTATGAATTGTTTGTTTCATATTGTATTTAAGAAATCTCTGCCCAGCCCGACGTCACAAAAATTTCCTCTATGTTTTCTTCAAGCAGCATTTAGTTTATATTTGGGTATGTGATCCATTTTGGGTCTTTACAGATGATTTAAAAAACAAATCAAAGGTTTTTTGTTTTGTTTTATAATGGTTGTGTATGAACATCCATTTGTTCTGGTACCATATGTAAAACAGACCATGTGCTCTTCACTGAATTGATTTGAATCTTTGTTGAAAATCATTCGTCCATGTATATGTATGGGTCTATTTCTGGCCTCTATTCTATTCTATTATTCTATTCGTCTGCCTTCCATTAATAACATACCCTCTTGATATAGTACCTTAACAGTAAGTCTTCAAATCAATTAATGCTAGCTCTCCAACTTAGTTCTTTTCCAAATTTATCTTGTCTATTCTAGTCTAGCTCCTTTGCATTTTCATTTGGATTAATTTGCTTATCAATTTCTATAAAAAATTTTGCCAAGATTTTGACTGGGATCTCTGTGGAGAATAAAGACATCTTAACAATGTAAAGACTTCCAATCCACACACAGGGTGTAGCTCTCCTTTTTTTTTTCTTTTTTTTTTGGATATTCTTTGACTTTTCTCAAAAATATTTTACAGTTTTCAGTACAGAGATCTTTCATATTTTTTTCAGATATATCACCAAGTGTTTCTTATTTTTGATGTTATTCTAAGTAGATTTTATTGTATCTGCTGACTGATGTTAATCTTGCTAGTCCATGGACTACATTTAGAATAAAAGATTCTCATGGAGTTGCTCCCAATATTTACATTTCAAGGATATATGTATATACTTTAAATACATATTTGTATTTCTTCTATATTACATGTGAAAATGATTTTTCCTTTTCTGAAATTGTTTGTAGGTGGTTACATCATTTGTAAATGTCATGTTAGAAATCATACAGAAGGATTTTAGAAAATATCTATTATAATGAGGGTGTGAAGAGTTTGACAAGGTTAAGAACTACTGCTCTAAGCCATTTTGCCAATAATTTCCATGAAACTGAATGTTTAAATATCATTTGATAGGACATACTCTGATGTTATAAATTAGCAAAAGGATATCAAGAAACAACTATCAATGGCAGTTGCTAATGCCAATTGCACTAACAAGAAAAATAAAAACAGCAACAAGAAATACAAAAAATAATTTAAGAAAATTTTCATCTTTTTATGATCCAAGGGGCAAAAATAATACAGAATTGGAACTCAGCAAGCTTGTGTACTGTCCTGGCTATACCATTACATACTGTCTTTGTGAATCAGAACAATTTATCTAAATCTTTCGTCTCT
Organism: Mustela erminea; assembly: GCF_009829155.1. Lineage (NCBI taxonomy): Eukaryota > Metazoa > Chordata > Mammalia > Carnivora > Mustelidae > Mustela > Mustela erminea. The sequence goes on from NC_045622.1 coordinate 24,278,428, forward strand.
AGATTTCTGCAATTTTTAAATGACAGGTTAAGAAGAGATGATCTACTCTCATTTTTTCTACTGTAGAAATCTATTATGCATACAAGTCAACAAGTACAAGCCACTACTGGTTCATTAAATTACTACTATGATCTCTTCTTTGCCCAGAATACCTAGGATTTGATCTAAGCTCTGATATTAAACAGCAGAATAACAATGGGCTACTTGTTTTACCCCCTACACTTAAGTTTTTCATCGGTACGAGATAATAGCCCCTTCTCTACAGAGCTGTAAGAATTAAAGGTCAATGCAAAGCACTTAGAACAGCACACTAAGGAAGCAATGAAGAAGTGTTACAACTGCTTTTATTTGTAGTATCACAAACTCCCTTTCCTTAAAGTTATTTAACATTACAGATGAAGATTTACATGATCTCCCAAACCTTAACTAGAGAAGAAATATGGTGTCCCATATAACAGTAAGTAAGGAAAAAGGCACAGCTTTGGATCCCATAAATAAATATACTTTTTTTTTTTTTTTAAATAAATGAGCAGGTAAACTTCCTTCCTTCACTAAACTACTATAAGGGACAGGCTTCCAAATATCTTCCCTTTGGATAAATAATACTTTTCTGAAAATAAGTTATTTATAATTAAATGAAACTCCTGAGGTAAGGACATTGTTATTGTTCAAGAACTGCTTCTCTCATATTTGTACACAAAGACACTAGCAGGACATTCTAAGGCAACTATGAAAAATTAAAAAGCTGATCCTTTACCATCTTGTGAAGAACTAAGAGAATTGAGCTGTATAAAATTCAGTCAATCTCTAAGTGGTATTCTATCCATTAAGTGCATCCCAAATGTGTTTCAAGAAAGATTTCCTTGGGGATGCCTGGGTGGCTCAGTTGGTTAAGCAGCTGCCTTTGGCTCAGGTCATGATCCCAGCATCCTGGGATCGAGTCCCACGTGGGGCTCCTTGCTCGGCAGGGAGCCTGCTTCTCCCTCTGTCTCTGCCTGCCATTCTGTCTGCCTGTGCTCGCTCTCACTTCCTCTCTCTCTCTGACAAATAAATAAATAAATAAATAAATAAATAAATAAGATTTCCTGGGTGGAAAAGAGAACATTTGTTAAACTGTGTTTAATTTATTCTTTTATCTGTGCACAGGATAAATAATGGAAACTGCTCCCTGGTTATCACATTTTGTGTTTAATAATTATCTGAAGAACTTGATAAAATTCAGAATCCTGTCTCCAGCCCCCAAAATTCTGATTGGTAATACCCAGCTTTAAGATACTTCTCAAGTCATTCTGATCCTAGCAGCTCCCAGATAAAACTCTGAGAAACTGCCTACACAAACAAATAATCCTGAAAGATAATAACAATTATCTTTGTATATGTATTATGTCTCTTACCTAAGAAAAAGGGCTCCCCAAATACTCTACCTCATATGTCCAACAAGGGTCTAGAGCCAGGCACAAAAGCTGGTGACATTTAGTTTAAAAAATGAGAAAAAAAAAATTGTGGGGTTTTTTTTTGTTTAGTTTTAGGTTTTTTATTTTTTGGGGTCTTGGGGGGGTTTGCTTAAGTACATTCTATGGTAAAACAAAGGTAAAAGATTCAATATATACTTTAGGAAACAAACTAAAAACAGATTTCAGAATTTCAAATTACTATAGTTAATATAATTTCACACTTCCTACTCCCAGAAGTTTAAGAAAAGAAACAGAGTCACGGTATAATTAAAACACATGGATGAACTAATCCTTCTGTTCCCACAGCTAAATTATGGTCTAAAACAATACACAGACTAAAACTTGGCAAAATGCTCATCTTTATCAACCACCAGATGATTAGCAGAGCTTACCTACAGTACAAAGTAAGCACTGCTTCTAGAAGAGCTGTCTGAGGAATACCTGGGCCAGAATGACATAGATAAAAATAAGGTACCACAACCACTGAGACAGAATTTCTGGGCTTAGGTCCTGGGACTTGACATTTTAACAAGATTCCCTGGTGATTTTTAAGTGCACTAAAGATTGAAAATCAGTGCTAAAGGAAGGAATTACTTGTAACAGAAGAATGAAGACAGCAGTGTAACACCCTTAAATATATTAGTAAATGCTGTAAGTTGGACTTTATTTGCAAATTAAGACAATAATGTAATACCACTACCTACCTAATAAAATGGCTAAAATCCAAAAAAACCCCTGAGAACTATCAAATGTTGGTGAGAACGCTCAACAGTGTCATTGCTGGGAGGAATGCAAAACGGGTCAACCACTTTGAAAGATGGTTTGGTGGTTTCTTTTTTTTTTTTTTTTTAAAGATTTTATTTATTTATTTGACAGAGAGATCACAAGTAGGCAGAGACGCAGGCAGAGAGAGAGAGGAGGAAGCAGGCTCCCCGCTGAGCAGAGAGCCCGATGTGGGGCTCGATCCCAGGACTCTGAGATCATGACCCGAGCTGAAGGCAGAGGCTTTATCCCATTGAGCCACCCAGGCGCCCCTGGTGGTTTCTCTACAAAGCTAAACACAGGCTTATCATAGGATGCAGCAACTGCACTCCCTGGTATTTACCCAAAGGAGCTGAAGACTTATATCTACACAAAAACCTGCACATGGATGTTTACAGCAGCTTTATTAGTAACTGCCAAAAACTGGAAACAGCCAAGATGTCCTGCAATAAATGACACATCCACAATTAATATCAGTGACAAAAAAGGACTTATCAAACCTTGGAAAGATATGGAAGAACATTAAATGCATATGGCTAAGGAAAAGAAGCCAATTTAGAAAGGCTACACACTGGAGGACTCCAACTCTATGATTTTTTGGAAAAGGCAAAATTATGGAGACAGTAAATGATTAGTAGTTGTCAGGGATTATGGGGAAAGAAGAATGAAAAGGTAGAGCGCAGGGCTTAGGGCAGTGAAACTACTCTGTATGAAGCTGGAATGGTTGATGCATGTCATTATGCCTTTATTAAAACCCAAAGAACTATACAACACAAAGAGCGAACCTTAATGCAAACAATGAGCTATAGCTAATAATAATGTATGAAATTTGGTTCATTTAATTATAATTTAAAAAACCCAAAACTATTTCAATCATTATGGGGCAGGATGTGAAACTGGCATTCTGTATTACATATATCCATACATTCTGCATCCCGGTGACTTTGGCCAAGGATCTAAGAAGCATTAGATCCTTAGACAGCGCTTCCAGAAAGAGGACTTATTCTGTGTTGTTTATAATCTCTGCAGATCAGCTGGTGGTCAACAAAGATCAGCATTTTGCCAATTCTATACAATGAATTTATAAAGCAAGACGTTAATAACAAGAGAAGCTGTGTATATGTCTGCCCGGATTGGAGGTGATTATATGAAACTCTGTATACTATCTGTTCAATTAGTCTATAAATTTATACTTTAAAAAGGTCTATTATTGTTTTAATTAAAAAATAATTTTAAAAAACAAAAAAGAGCCACTGTACAGCATCAGTTCACAGCAATACCAAGGGGAGGCTTCCGCACTGATGCCTGGACTTTGTCATACTTTGAGAGCTGGCCAGAAAGGAGAGAGACAACAAACACACATGACTGTAACAAAAGAAAAAGTGGAATCTATGTAATACATCATAAACACATCAAGTTGAGCAGACCTGCAAGTGGAGATGCACAGGGCCTGCACACGGACAATCACATTTCCAGCAGTGCTTTCCAGCAGTGCTCAGAGCATGACACACACCAGAGCTGGCCTCCATCCTGGGAAGCAGTGGCCCACATCCTTGCTTCTCTTCATTTTCTCTCCTGAGAACTGTCAGCTCTAAATGGTCTTGACTCCCAGAAAAAACCCACTGAAAGCTACCTCAAGGTCAAGCCCAGCCCCTACACTATTAGCACAGCCTTCCTACCTTGGTGTGTCCTCCCCCATGGTCCACTGACAAAGCCCAGTTTACAAAGTCCATCTGTATGTCCAAGATCAATCAAGTTAGCTATGGGCAGTTACATGTCTAACCTGTGCTCCTCAGTCATCTGGACATCCTATCCTCAAAAGAAATACACAAGACTCTGCATTCCAAAATCACCTCCTCCAGGAACCTTCCTAGAACTCCCAGGGAATCTTGTTGGGTTCTGAACCTACCAAGTATCTAAGAGGCCCAGAGGGGAACACTGAGGTCTGTTTGCCTTCCTTGTTCCACCCTGGGGCACGGTGCTCAAAGCCGAGAGGGACTTCTGCCATGAACAAAGTAAGAGCCCAATACCAGCCTGTGAGAATGAAGTGGGCCCCTTCAAATGCTGCCCAGCCTCTTTGCCACCTGAGGATGGGGGAGGGAGGGCAGAGCACCCATGGAGCAGCCACTCCCTGGGGCTGCTTCTTCCAAAAGCCCTCAGCCTCTCAGCAATTATGGCCAATGCCTCTAAGCTGTGCCTGAGAACAGCTGGCTCAGGTAGGGCCCTGTTCCTTATCAAGTCTATGTGAGAGTACCTTAATGGCCTTCAAACCAGCCCTAAAGGGCTGGTTGGCACCTATGATGAGCTGAATTGTATATATCCCCCCCAAAATTCATATGTTGAAGCTCTCACCCCCAGTATCTCAGAATGTGACTATATATGGAGATGGGGCCTTTTAAGAGGCAATTAGGATTAAATAAAGTCATACGGGTGTGCCTATGCTAATCTGACAGATGTCCTGATAAGAAGGGGTGATTAGGACACAAGGACAGAGACACTGGGGACGTGTGCACACAGAGGAAAGAGTATGAGGTCATGGCAAGAAGACAACCATCTGTAAGCTGGGAGGAGAAACTTCAGAAGAAACCAACTCTAACAACACCTCCATCTTGAACTTCCAGCCTCCAAAATGCCTAAGAAAATAAATTCCTAGTTCTCAAGTCAACCAGGCTATAGTATTTTGCTACAGTGTCCACCAATCATCACCTAATAGACAAATGAAGGAAGAGACGAACTTCAGAAACAGTAATACTTGAGAACACAAAAAAATTCACAGAAGTATATTTGTGATTGTTATTTGCATTCTCAATTTGTACCACCCATCTATACCAGAATCTATGAAGTTCCAAGAATTCAGACACAATTTACATTAGAGAAATAAAAAAAAAAAATCTGAGTATTAGCCTTCTAAAAGGAGTCAATAAAAAACATTCTTAATATGGGAGCCTCGATGACTCAGTCAGTCAAGAGGCTGACTCTTGATTTCCAGCTCAGGTCATGACCTCAGGGTTGTGAGACTGAGCCCCACATCAGGCTCCATGCTTGGCATGGAGTCGGCTTGTCCCTCCCCCCTCTGCTCCTCCCCCTGCTCCCACTCTTTCTCTCTAAAATAAATAAATGAGTAAAATATTTTTAAAAAGCTTCCTATAAAGAACAAGTTCTTCTAATATTTTGAGAATGTTAACTGGCTTTTAAAAATAAAAATTATAGGGATGCCTGGGTGGCTCAGGTGGTTAAGCGTCTGCCTTCAGCTCAGGTCATGATCTCAGGGTCCCACATCAGGCTCCCTGCTCAGCAGAGAGCCTGTTTCTCTCTCTTGCTCTGCCTGCTCCTCCTCCTGCTTGTGTTCTCTCTCTCTCTTTGACAAATAAAATTTTTTTTAAAAATTAAAATTATAAAGTAGCCTGTGAGGTAATATAACCACTATATACTACTAGAAACCTAAACAAGTGCTTTTCCAATGGTAGTGTTTATACACAGCTCTACTAAGGCCCCTCTGGTATGCTGCACAAGACCCAGGGGAGGTCAATCAGACATGCTCCCCTGGGAATAAGGCTCAGAGCACCTGACTTGAACTAACCTCACCAGCACAACTCCACTGTTGCCTTTTCTCACACTGAGGTTCTGTGTGAGATTCTGTTTGATTAACAATTCCACCGAATTAAAAAATACGTATGTGAAAACCAGTGGACTAAGCCATTATTCCAGTTATTTCAAAATTTAAAATCAGGAATCTCATCTATAATTATCACATACATGGAATAAATTATAATTATCTTCCTCTCTCGATAAAATATCTGAGTAAGGAAGGACACATGCTCATCATTTAAAAATACATAACAAGGGTAGAGAACATTACAAAGAGCTTGAAGAGGAGTTTTTTCCCCAGATGCAATATACTAATTATTACATAAAAACATAACATATTGTGATAGCAATGCTTCTACCAGTAATTCTGTATGCCTTACAGTCCTCTGTTGGTTAATCTTTACAGCATTCCTTTGTTGGCTGAGAAGGAAAGATGTTCCTTTCCATACGGTAGAAAACCGAGAATAAAGTTAGTAATATAAGAGTAAATGCAGAAATCATGCTTTGTGCTTCTTAAGCAATGTGATCGAGCAGACCTGAATAAGTAAGGAGCAGTCCTTACTCCATCTCTTCCTGACTGTTTATTAGCACTCTCAAACTGCTTCCCCTCCATAAAAGGGTTTAATAGTTTTGTGGAGATTAAAGAAAACATTGTGTATAAAGTGCCCAGTAGTACTTTGCACATAACAGATGTTCAGTACATGCCTTCCCATTCACACCTTCCCTGCAATAACCCATGAGGCAGTCTTACAAATGGAATGGATGAGCGCTTAGGAACATCAAGGAAGAGTGCACTGTGTGCATTATTTCCTTAAAGTACTGGACTCCTCTTACAAATGACATTTTGACAGTGATGTTTAAAGACTTCTCCTAGTTTTTACGGGTGACACCCCCCCTCCAATGCCCACAATCAACTCTTCTCAAATCCGTATTTTCTAGCATGATAGAAACAGAAATGACAGCCCTTCCAGGACCAATTAGAATGAAAACAAACAGCAATGCTATATAAAATATCCTTTCATTATCAATTAAAAATAAATCCTGTGTAAGTTTAAAAATCTATTTTTATTTTTAATATATTTTGGCAACAAGCTAATTTTTAATAATTGTTAATTTATATATTAATATTTAAAAGAATAATCTGTTTAGGCAAGAAACTATTCCGTGTGACCCTAAATAAAAGAGTTAGGAAGATAAATCTACGCCTAGCACAGAGTCAGATCTCAATAAATTATCTGTCACATGAAAAAAGGGAAAACCTACTACCAGTTTTACAATAATAGAAGGAAAATGCTGAGAATAACTAGAGAGATTTTAAATGGAACTTTCCAATTAAGAAGAAGCTCAAGTACAAAGAAAGCAAATAACTTGTCTATAATTATAAGAAAGATAGCAAAATCAAGAAAAAAACAGCCATCTTAAAGCCAAATTTATTTTTTTAATCATCTCTTAGACCCTACAGTTTATGAATATGGAGAATTGACCACTTAATAGGAAAAAAGATGACCCTACTTTTCTATTTAGTTTTACATTTAATCAAATGCACCAATTATGCATAGCAATTAAGAAATGAGACAAATAAAAGACCCCAACTATACAAACAAGAGAATTTGTGGCATAATATGAATATGATTTTCCTGGTCTTCATCAACAAATTAAATTGCTATAGATGACTTTATAATGGATAGATAAAATTAAATTTTATAAAAATTTAAATAAAATTAAATTTATAAAAAAAAACAGAATTACTTAAACTTAAAAATCAACATTTTTTTTGAAAAATATGCATCAGGCCTAGTCTATGTACTTCACATATTTTAACCTCGAATATGAAATCTTTACCATAATCCTACGAAACAAAGAAGGGTCTTACAATCCCCACTTTACAAATGAGGAAACTGAGGCACAGAGAAGTAAAATTAACAAGCTCAAGGTAACAGAGCATAACACCCAGGCAATCTGGCACCAAAGCCCACACTCTTAACACCATGCTATCCTGTTTTAAACTGTATGATTATTTTTAAATAAAATATATTTTATAAAAACCTAATACTAGTTTCCATTTAACATGCAAAGCTCAAGATATTTATATAATAGTTACTAGTATTTCTAGCTATATAGAATGAACATTTTATTTATGTAGCATTTTAGGAACACCTTTATAAGAAGACCACAAAATCCATAAAAAATTCACAGGTTACATACTAAAGACACAATTTTAAGGCATTTTCAGATGCTCTTCTATGGATGATTTTAACTGATAAAAGAAAACCTACATATCCTATGGATATTAGTGTTAGTCAATCTAAAGAGTCCATCATTAGCTCTCAAATTATTTAGGAATATATAAAAAAAGAAATGAGACTGCTTTAGATGCCATTGTTGGTATGCAATTAACATATTATTTAAATATCAGTTAAAATACCTTTTTATAAAAAATGTTGATCAAACTGACTTAATTCTAGAGAACAGAAAAAATATGTGAATTATGATTCAAAACCAGTATTAAAAGCAAGGTGGAGTTATAGGCCTGATAATCTAAAAGTGGTCATCAGACCTGTAATTCTGTTCAAACTTTGGTTATACCACCATTTAAAAAAGAAGATTAAACAACCACAGAGTAAGCAGAAAAGGAAATCCAAGTCTAATATCATCTACATTTTTCTATCTCTGCTGACAAAGTCCATTGCCAGTACATGCTGTAAAGAGAAATATTACTGAAGAATAAACAAAACCTGTTTTTTGAACTTCTTCACACCTAAGTCTTTGCTGCCTACCTGAAATCCATGCTTGCCTCTCCACCATGTGCTTAACACTTTTGGGGGCATGTCAATAACAGAAACGATGTCTCCCACCTACAAGGAAGAATTTTAAGTGAAACCTTTTAGTCAAATTTTAAACCAATTGTTATGTCTAGAATTTAAAATCTGAACTAGAAGAAAAAATTAAAGTAAATCCTTATTCTCAGGATAATTATTTCTGGAAAAACATAATACCTTTTTCTGTAAAAAATTTAATAATCTTTACCATCTGTAAAGAAGAGTTCTAAAAAAAGTTAAGAAGCACGAAGATGGGGATCCAAGCAACATATGTGCAGGAACTTCAGAAAGCCAAATTTAGACCATATGATTTTTGAATGCCAGGTGTCATACCACCATCACCACTTCTGCTAAAATATTGTTACTGTTACTAAAAGGGATGAGATCCACTTACAAGGGACAGTTTAAAGCATTCATATTTAGAACAACCATAGCTTTTATTAATAACATTTAGTGTACTGTTTTGAGCATTTGATATATTTTATTTAATCATATAACAAAGGCTTGCAATGTCTACAATCACCTGGTTACCCACAGTAAGTATAAAGTTGGATGACAACTATACTTTTTTCAATAGATGGTACAATATAACATTTTCACTTAATAGCCTACTTTCTTCACTCTAAATGACAAACTAGTCAGTGTATACAAACTTTTGCAAAATCATAAGTACAAAAATCATAATGATAGTTTCAAACAATATATTGAATGGGAGTTACACTCTTCAAACAAAATAAGTTACGATTTCTAGGTTAAAACATAGTAAAGTACTTCAGAACAGTATTACTATGGTATACATATTGCTTTAAGAATTTTTCTTTGTATATTAACAACTGATCTCTCAGGCCATGAAAGAGTTATCTTCACTTCATTCTTGCTAACAGACATGGCATCTTTCAAGACGTGCATTCCTTTATGTATGGAACCTAAAACTCTGTATCGTTTTTTCTTAAACTGAGCAACTGTTAGCAGTTTTTTTGCCTCATCAGTCAATATTAAAGAAACTTAATTCTCCTCCTTTTGTATCTGATAGCAAGAAATGTTCTTTTCACTTTTCATCTGTTCTTTAACTCAATCTTTGAACAAACAATGAGAAGAAAGTATCATTGGTTATCGTTTTTAGTACTAAAAACACAAAGACAAAAGACTGACTCTCAAGGTCATGGAGATAAACAGGATAACAACTCTGACTGAGTGTAATAAGTGAAATGTCAGGGATAGGAGTGCTGGGCTGGCTCAGTCATGGAGCATGCAACTCTTGATCTCGAGGTTGTGGGTTCAAGCCCCATATTAGATGTAGCGATTACTTAAATATAAAATTAAAAAAAAAAAAAAAAGAAAGAAAGAAAAAAGAAAGTCAATCCAGGCTATTTGGGGATAGGTATTTGCACAGAGTAGGAAGAAGATCAAAGATGACTTCCTAAAAGAAATGGGAGATACAAGCTGAATTTTCAAGGATGAATATGGTCATTTAATAAAAATAGATGGCATTCCAGGCTGAAAGACAATGAAGTACAGGAAAAGGGCCTGAGTCTTTAGTCATTTACCTCTAAAGTCAATTCGTCAGGGGCCCGAGCAGTGTACCTCTTGATAACGTGGGCAGCACCAACAGCAGGAGTGTTAATGGATGATTCCTCATGAACTAGAAGATGATTTCCCTTATTATCAATCTATAACAAAGAAAATGAACTATGAGATGGTTAAAGACATGGGACTTGCAAAACTTTCTTTGACTATTCATAAAAAGCATTCAATTTGATTTTGAGAAACCACACCTGAAGAATCTTTAAAAAACTACTATTATATATTGATACTTAGTGTATACTAGTCATTGTGCTGTGCACAGAACATGATTTAATCCTCATAACTCTAAAAGATACTTAACACCATTATCATCATTTAAAGATGAAGATGCTAAAGCTAAAAGAGGTTATATAATTCATGAGAAATTAAATAATTTGTCCAAGATCACACAGCCAAAAATGGAAGAGCCAATATCTTAATGCAGGTTGGCTCTAAGTTCCATATTCTATTTTCCATCCTGTCTTCCAATTTCTACTGAGAGGACAGATTAATATAATTTTACATATGCAAATTAAGGAGAAATACCTAGCATATTTTCTGGATACTGTAATATGCAATACTTAATCTTAAATTGGACTCTTCAAAAGGTGAATTATCTCTTGCTCATAAATAATTGAAAAGTATTTTCAATTACTAAGTCAATTAAATACACACACACACATATATACACACACACACACACACTATATATATATATATATATATATATATATATATATATATATCCACACACATTAATACATTAAATACCAAAGTAAGAGGTGCCATTGCAATTTACAAGATATATTTAAATTAGTTTACTGGATTCTCAAAGAAAGATAGATCTGAGATAAAAAATCCTTAATGTATCACTTTATCTTTCCAAAAAATAAGAATAAACTCCTTTTCTTGGATTCCTGAAACTCAATAGCTATCAAAATTAAATTAATATTAAATTTCTGAAGTAGACAGTTTAAAAATAAATTTTGATACGAGGTGAATTGGATAATACCTCCATCCAAGTAAGGGCAGGTCCACAATTGATCTTGTTGCCAGCAATTGCTGAAAGGCGGGACAGGTAAGCCATAAGCATCTGAGTGACAGACTAAAGGGAAAGAAAAGATTCAGTGGTAACTCAAAGTCAAGATGCAGCACTCTGTTCAAGTAACTGGGGAAAAATCTGCAGATTTTTAGGCATTTTAATAGTTATAGGGGATTCTTCACAGAGGCTCAAGAGTTCCATTAAGTGAAACCACAGGCACTTACACAGGAATCCCCTGTCTTGTAAAGAACTTTAACTGCTATCTCCTTGTCATCAGGGGTCATACTAGTTTATAGCTTCTAACCTTATTGCTGTCTTTAATTTTATACTGAAAATATAAAAAAGATAATTATAGCAGACACAGACGTACTTGGCCTTTTCTGCCCAACCTCCTCCTGGCTACCTTGAAACTCTCCGGGACCTGCTGTAATCTTCCATGCATGCAGCTGTGACAGGACAGCCACGTTCATGTGCAATTGCACACCATGGGTCCGTGGAATGGTCCAGGACCAATTAGCTGTCCTAACAAGAGTTATAGTAAGAATTAGGAATTATGATACAAAATTTCAACTCATTCTGGTGGCTGTCTTAAAAAGAGAGAATAAAAACCTGGGAACTTTTCTTGGTGGCCATGTCCTGAGACAGCCTGAGAAAGAAAAATGTGACAAGTAGGTGGAGATGGGAAACGGAGATGGACTTCAAGATTCCCTATGATACAAAAGAATCTGTGACTTTAAGATGTTCCTGAGACCCTGCTGCTGTGTCAGTTCTTACAAGACTGAGGAGATCGCTACTTTGTCCTACCTTCTTAACTGCCTTGGAATTAATTAGAAATTTGAAAGGGCTTCCCCTCGGGATGTGAAAAGTACCTGCACTCTTTTCAAGCATCCAACGCGCCTGCTGAGGAGTCTAATGTCAAAACAATTCTTATTTTTTTAAGAAAGCGTTTTGCTCTCCAAAATCTTTCTGGGTTTTCTGTTTTGGCATTTTGAAATTTCACTATAGTGTCTCTAAATGCATATCTTTCCAGTCATCATACTTAGCACTTACTGGGCCCATCTGATCTGAAACATGACTTTTTTTAGTTTTAGGGAGTTTCTTATATTAATTTTTAATTACTTCCATCTACTGTATCCTCATAGAACTCCTAAAAAAGGGAAGTAGGAACTTCAGGATCTATTCTCTGTGATTTCCATTATTCTCCCCCAACTTTTCATCCTTCTCTCTGTTCTGGAGCTATATTCTTAAAAAATTTGCTCTCCCAGCTCACTAATGCTCTCTTCATCTGTGTCCATGTTGCACACAGTCCAACTATTCAGGTCTGTGATGACTAAAATGAACTTAAGTAAGCACATGTTCATTTCTAAGATCTCTGATTTTTTTATTTTTATACAACTCTGCTCTCATTCCACGGCTGATCACCTTACTTTCTCTCTGAGGACAGCCTTGTTTGCTCTTTTCAGTTATTTTATTTATTTAGCTTATACAATCAAGACTTCTAGTTTGTCTTCTTCAATCCTCTTGTACATGTTTTTTCTACTGTATTTGCTCATCTCCATAAATCTTACCCCACCCACTCCCAAAGATTCCTCACAATTTTGATGGTTGTTCTCTTCTGATGTTTTAAAGAATCTCTTCTCATTTAAATTTTTAAAAAATTTTTTCTCTTTTTACTAGAAGTATGGCAGGAGTGGAGGTAAGGGCACAGATAACGGCATGTCATCATAAACTACGCCTTTCTCTAATTATTAGGGAGGTCAACATTTTTCCATATTTTTGCTTCCATATTTTTTGTTCCCTTTAAAGAATGGTCTGCTCATATAGGTAGTGTGTTTATATATTATGAATTTTTTTATAGAATTACACTCCAAACCTACTTTATTTTTTTTAAGATTTTATTTATTTATTTGATAGACAGAAATCACAAGCAGGCAGAGAGGCAGAAAGAGAGAGAGGAAGGGAAGCAGGCTCCCCGCTGAGCAGAGAGCCTGATGTGGGGCTTGATCCCAGGACCCTGAGATCATGACCTGAGCCGAAGGCAGAGGCTTTAATCCATTGAGCTACCCAGGCCTACTTTAATTCTAAACATTCTTTAGAGCATTACTAATTTTTTTATTGTGAAATAATTAAATTATCCCAGGAGTCATCCTGATTGTTCAATATAAGCTTTTATTTAGTATACACACAAAACTTTCTGCTAATTTATATACAGTGATTACTGCTGCAAGTACTAAATGCTTACCTCTGGACTGTCCTTCAGGGCATCAGAACGGGGAAGCTCTGAGAGTTGGGAGAATCGTCGGTCATAAATACACAAATGGAGATGTTTATCAAGTACCCGAAAATCTTCATAACTTCTTTTAACAATCCAACTTTTGCCCTATGGTAAGAAAGAAAAGAAGCTTTTCTACAATGACTTTATATTCAGGATATTTTACATTTGCTGATGAAAAGCTCATCAACTTCACAGTAAATAGGTAAGTAGTTAAAGATTTATTTACTTATTTAAGAGAGAGAAAGAAACCACATGAGCAGGGGTCAGGAGGAGGAAGAGGGAGAGAACCCTCAAGCAGACTTCCTGCTGAGCATGGAGCCTAATGTGAATGCCAGGCTGGACCCCACAACCCACGACATCGTGACCTGAGCCAAAACCAAGAGTCAGACACTCAACCAACTGAGCCACCCAGGTGCCCAGGTAAATAGGTAAACTCTGAAACACCCTAGTGAGTTATAGTACATTAAAATGTCAGTAAGGGAAAATAAGATAAAACTCTCCACTGACCATCTTTCTACCGCTGGCCTGTAGAAAGTCCACTGGCTCTCTTTGGGAGTAATAACTGCTAGACGGTAAGACAGCATGTGACCTTAAACCCACAGAAAGAACCATAAAATAATTTTGGATGGGAGAATATTATCAAAAATTAAAGAAAAATAAAACGAAGTTATCGATAGTTATCACCAACATTTTCTAAGACTAAGACTAGAAAATCGAAACCACTGAAGTCCTAGTCGATATGCATTGGATATGGATGTATTATCTAGAACTCATTATACCTCCCAACAATCACAGGCTTTCTTCCTCTCCTTGCCCAATCTCGCAAGCTCATCAAAAATGAAAATCCAGGGCACCTGGGTCGCTCAGTGGGTTAAAGCCTCTGCCTTCAGCTCAGGTCATGATCCCAGGGTCCTGGGATCGAGCCCCACGTCGGGCTCTCTGCTCAGTGGGGAGCCTGCTTCCTCCTCTGTCTCTCTGCCTGCCTCTCTGCCTACTTGTGATCTCTGCCTGTCAGGTGAATGGATAAAATCTTTAAAAAAAGAAAAAAAAATGAAAATCCACTCACAGAGCATATTTACTACATTCTACCTTCTAATTTTCTCTTGACTCTATTACTTTTTATAACCCAAGCTTTAGTAGGGATGAACATCTTCTCTTACTGCTAATACTCTCTACCTTTGATCTCCCCTGCTCCCTCCCCACCAGTACAAAACACAAAGCTTATCAGGTAAACATTATCACAATTCCTTCAAAAACTCCCATGGTCAGCACTAATGAGCAGGTCCCAAGTGCACACCCATTTAGTTTTGCAACTGAACCTAATTTTATACAGAGGCATTCACCTCATAAAAAATCTGGAAGGAGTGCAGGAAATACCCATCAGAGCGACCATCTCAGAACTGAAGAAATGCAGTGTAGCTCTTCTCCATTTGCCCCAGCCTAAAGGGGCAGAAACAGAAGGCATCACTTCCCAGGAGAGAGACATATTGAATTCTAACCACAGGTATGTTAAAACTAACATGATAAACTCGTATTGTCCTACTCTGGACTGTAATTCTATACTGCATGGGTGGAGAACAATACTAATTCCCTGTCTGAGAGGGTTTACTAGAATGAAATAAGAAAATACACGTGGCAGAGACTTTTAACAAACAGTGTCCTGGTCACTGTTCTAAGAAATACTAGTTCCATGAGGCTGAAATAGCTGAAATGGGATTCAGTTAATTCTGATGATCAGCCTGAAATGGGAGCCACAGGATAAAGGATAAAGTCCAAACATATCTGCACATATCACGGCTTTCATCCTCTGAGCTCTATCTAAATTTATATGCTGATCTCAGTCCTCACTCCTCCATGTCCTTTCTTTGCTTCCAGTTATGCTCAATTACTTGCATTTATTCAGTTTGAGATGTTTGCTCCCCTTCTTGCCTCCCTGATCTTTAAGTGTTGTTTCTTCTGCTATGAAAAGTCATTCTTTTACTCTTTGCTGAAGTAAGTTCCTCTGTTTTCTCAGCTCTACCACTGCCTTTGAACCCAAAGATTTCCTAAGTACCACAGGGGGTTAAATACTTGTTCCTTTGCATGACAAAAAAGAAAAAAAGAAAGAAAGAAACAACAAAGGTAGAAAAAAAAAATAAAAACAGGTTATAGTTGCAATTATTTTCTCTTTCATACACCTTTTTAAAATTATGGGATGCTTCAAATATCAGAAACGTACATCAAAAAATTTATCACATACTTATGTCTCTATCACAGAGATTAAACAGATACTGACTTTTTTGTTTCATACTCTGGATATATTTTAGAAGAACCAATTATCATAGATACAAGGTCCCATTCTTTTGTGTTCCTATTCTAAAGGTGAGAACATGTGCATTTTATAATGCATAAATGCATTTTATACCTTTAGTATACAGCAAGTATTCAGTGCATTGTCCAAAACAAGTGACAAAATTTTATTTCCTTCTCTATGGATCTAATCACAAATTAAGTAATTCACTCAAAATTTCAGATAGGTTATGTGAGAGAGTATCAATTAAAATACATGTCAAATAAGAATAATTCAATTATATTATCATCTGGACACGAAGGTTTTACTGCCGTGACCCACAGTATTTTAAATTTATCCACTCCATCTTCTGATTTGGGTTTGGCCCAAAGTGTTTTTAAAAAAAGTGCATATGACTACTTTAGGTACAGCACTGCAAAGTCTAATTTGCCCGAGTAATTATCATAGCATGCTATTTACCTTATTTACATTACCTGCACAGATTCTGAAAATAAACAGATTTACCTCTTGACATAAAGAAAGAGCTAAGAAATTGATGTTAGGATCAGAATGTCCCCACTGTGAGTCCTGGCTGTTTAAGAATTTAATGAAGTAAATTAATGTAAAGTGATTAGTAGAGGACCAGGTAACAGAAATGGCTCAGTACATGATGGTTATTTCTATTCTTTATTGACTTAGAGAACTTGTTCTGGGCCAAACATAGTAAAATTAGAAAACAGAGTTTCTAAACAATTCCCCACAGTATTCAGCAGAACAAATGACTGGTCACCAAAAGTGCAGAAACTCAAAGGAAACAACACCATTACTGATTACCTTTAAGTACATCAGGGTTTCAACTAGGGAAGTAATGTATCTTTAGAGGTCACAGGTTATTTTCCATACTGGCTGAATTACCAGTTCCAGCTATTAATTTTTTGCTTAAAAGAAGTAAGAAAGAAGTTGGTAGGGCTTTCTTACTTAAGACTTCTCCCTACAATACATTTAAAATGTATTTTTAAAAGAGGATTTTGTGCTTTACATTTGTTCTGCAAGGTCAGCTTTTTAGTTCCTCTGGCTCTGTCTTATCAAGCACCAATAAAAATAAGAAGCCCAATGAAAACACATTGTGATTCAGTCGTATTTCAGAAATGATCTTATTGTCAGTTTAAAAGTAAATCAGACTTCCAATTTCTTTTCCAGTATATAAAGAGCTTAGAGATTGCCCCTTTTGTCCTAACAAATAAAAATCTGAACAAGTAAAAAGCTGTCCTAACAAGTAACAAACTGAAAAATCAGTAACTCTTCATAGATCTATGAGAGAAATGAGGTGACAGGGCAAACTGCTCTTCCCAGAACTGGAGAGACATAGAAGGCTAGAAAAAAATAAAGAGCTAAACTCAATTATCTACAGTTCTATCTTTAAAAAAAAAAACAAAAAACAAAAAAACAGCAAAATTAAAAAACAGAAAATTAAACCGAAGCAAACAGACTAAATAAAAAAAATTACAGTAGAAATCAATAAACTTGAAAACAGGAAATCAACAGAGAAAATTAACAAAACCAAAAGCTGATTCTTTGGTAAGATTGGTAAAATCAACAAACCCCTAGTGAGCTAAGTAAAAGAAAAAGAAGAGAAAACACAAATTACTAATATCAGGAATGAAAGAGAGAACATCACAACAGATATGAACATTAAAAGGATAATAAACACTATAAATAACTTCTATGCTCATATATGTTAACCTAGATGAAACTAACCCAGATCCTCAAAAGACACAATCTGACAAAATTTACACAAAAAGAAATGGACAATCTGAATAAGGCCTATATCTAGTTAAAATAGTGAATCAATAATTAATAAGCTTCCAAAAGAGAAAGCTCCAGGCCAAGATTCACAATGTTTGAATTATAACAAATATAACAAATATTTAAGAAATAAATACTTAAGAAAGAAATTATACTAATTCCCTAGACTCTCTTTCAGAAGATTGAAACAGAGGGAATACTTCCCAATTCATTCTATAAGGCTAGAATTAACAAGCTACCAAAACAAGACAAAGACATTACAAAAAAAGGAAAACTACAGAACACATCTCTCAAGAACACTGATGAAAAAAAATCAACATTATTAGCTAACTGAATCCAACAACATGGAAAATAATTATATACAAAAATCAAGTGGAATCTATCACAGGTATGCATGTAAAGCTGGTTCAAAATTCAAAATTAGTTAATGAAATTAATCACATCAATAAGCTAAAGAAGTAAAAACACATGACCACATTGGCAAATGTACAAAAACTGTTTGCAAACATCCAACACTCAATCAATGTAAAAATTCTCAGTAAACTAAGGTTAGTGGGATACTTCCTCAACTTGATAAAGACTGTCTATAAAATCTACAGTGGGTATCATATGTAATAGTGAGAAACCTGAAGCTTTCCAAATAAGATCAGGAACAAGGTAAGGATGTCCCCTCTCTCCACTGCTTTTCGACCCTCTACTGGAATTCCTAGCTAATGCATTAAGGCAAGAAAAGGAAATAGAAGATATACAAATGGACAAGGAAGAAATTAAACAGTCTTTGCACACAGAAGACATAATCATTTAGGTATACACTACAAAATAATTATCTAAAATCCTTCTGGAACTACTAACTGATTATACCAAAAAGCAGAATACAAAGTTAATATCCAGTCAACTGCTTTCCTAGGCGCCAAAATGAATAAGCTCAATTTGAAATTAAAAACACAATAGCATTTATATCAGCACCCTCCAAAAAAAGAAAAAGTTAAGTCTAAGTCTAAAAAACTATGTACAAGATCTATATGAAGAAAAGTATAAGTCTCTGGTAGAAGTAAACAAAGGACTAAAAAATTTGAGAGCTATATCATGTTCAAGGATAAGAAATCTCAATATTGTCAAGATGTCTATTCTGCCCAACTTGATCAGGATTCACAGTGCTATGCCAATCAAAACCAAAGCAAGTTATTTTTGTTAATATCAACAAACTGTTTCTAAAGTTTGTATAAAGAGGCAAAAGACCAAGAATAGCTACCACAATATTGACAGAGAAGAACAAAGTTGGAAGAATGACACTAAGTGATTTCAAGACTTATCTGAAAGCTACAATAACCAAAACAGTATGGTATGGGCAAAAAAAATAAAAACACCAATGTAACAAAATAGAGAGCCCAGAAATACCTAAATATCATCAACCAAACTTTGACAAAAGAGAAAAGGCAATAAAATAGATAAAAAGCTTTTTCAAAAACTAGTGTTGAAAAAATCAACAGGGAAAAAATATAAATATAGCCTTATAGCTTTCACAAAATCACTCAAAATGGATCACAGACCTTAACGTAAAATTCAAACAATAAAACTCAGAAAGTAACATGGGAGAATACAGGGATGATCTTGGGTTTGGTGAGAGACTTTTAGGAAACCACACTAGAGGCACAATCCATGAAAGAATTGATGAGCTGTCGATGAAATAAAAATTTTCTGCTGTGTCAAGACACCATCAAGAAAATGAAGAAACAAGTAATAGACTTGAGTGAAAATCTTGACAAAAGATTTTTCTGATAAAGGACTATTATCCCTAATATACAAAGAACTCTTAAAAATCAACAATAAGAAAACAACTGATTTAAAAATGGTCCAAAGACCTTAACAGAGACCTCACCAAAAAGATACGTAAATGATCACTAAGTATATGAAAAGATGTTCCATATCACATGTTATCAGCGAAATGCAAACTAAGATGAGATACTACTGCACACCTATCAGAATGGCAAAAATCCAGAACTAGTAAAACCAAATGCTCACAAAGATGTGAAGCAACAGGATATTTATTTCATTGCTAGTAGGAATACAAAATGGTAAACCCACTTTGGAAGACAGTATGTCAGTTTCTTATGAAACTAAACATACCTTACCATAGGTTCCAGCAACTAGACTCCTTGGTATTTATCAAGTAAGCTAAAAGTTATATCCACACAAAAGCCTGCATGTGAATGTTTATAGCAACTTTATTCATGCTGAAATTTACAAGCAATCAAGATGTCCTTCAGCTGGTGGATGTAATGTGGTAGTGTATGTAAACTGTGGTAGATCCAAGCAATGGAATATTATCCAGCACTAAGAAGAAAGAAACCATGAGAAGACATGGAGGAAACTTGAATGCATATTACTAAGTAAAAGAAGCCAAGCTGGAAAGGCTATATACTGTAATAATTCAAACTATACGACATTTTGAAAAAAAACAAAACTACAGAGACAATAAAAATATCTGTGGTTACCACTGGTTAGGGAGAAGTGAAAGATAAATACAGCACAGAGAATTTTTAGGGCAATGAAACTATTTTGTATGATACCATATGGTGGGTATATATTATTATAAATCTGTCCAAACCCACAGAATGTACAACACGATGACTAAACCCTTGGTGGCAAAGATATGTAGTATCAATTGTAACAAAGATACCAGGTTGGGGGGAAAGATGTCCATAGTGAACAAGGTTGAGCATATGTGGGGATAAGAGGTATACAGGAACCTTGAACTTTTCACTAAAGTGTTCTGTGAACCTAAAACTATTCTAAAAAATATACTAATTTTTAAAAAGTAGTCATGTTTTCTTCTTTCTAAGCAGTTTAC
The DNA here is from genome assembly GCF_009829155.1 of Mustela erminea. Classification (NCBI taxonomy): domain Eukaryota; kingdom Metazoa; phylum Chordata; class Mammalia; order Carnivora; family Mustelidae; genus Mustela; species Mustela erminea. Next base: position 24,298,857 of record NC_045622.1, read on the forward strand.
TCAAGGAAATAAATAACCACCAACCACAAAAATGCAAAAGAACCTAGAAAAGTAAGTGGTGGTATGGTGGGGGACTGGATGTCAAAATTCAGTCAAAATTATACAACAGTGAACTGATTTCTTTCGATTTTTTAAAAATGTTCTTATCCCAGTAAAATCTTTTCTTTTAAACAGATTATCATTCACAAAATTAAAACCTTAATATAGTTTGCAAATCATCTAAAACTGTTAAATTCACTGAGAAAATTCTAAATATAGTAAAATACCTCCCATTTTAGCAGATACGAAAGAACCTGAAATTTCATATGCAAAAATTTCAGATGCAGTTTAATCATCAAATTTCCAAATAAACTGAATAAAATACAATTGACCCTTGAACAACATGGGGCACTGACCTCGATGCACAGTCAAAAATCCACATATTGGGGCACCTGGGTGGCTCAGTGGATTAAGCCTCTGCCTTTGGCTCAGGTCATGATCTCAGGGTCCTGGGATCATATTGGGCTCTCTGCTCAGCGGGGAGTCTGCTTCCCTTCCTCTCTCTCTGCCTGCCTCTCTGCCTACTTGTGATCTGTCTGTCAAATAAACAAATAAAATCTTTTTCTAAAAAAAATATACATATTAAGTTTTGCTCCTCCAAAACATAACTTCTAATAGTCTACTCTGGAAGCCACGGAATAACAGAAAAAGCCAAAAAGCATATTTTATATGTTATATTATGTACTATATTCTTTTTTTCTTAACTGTATTCTTAAAGTAAGGTAGAAGAAAGAAGTGTTATTAAGAAAATAATAAGGAAGAGAAGATACATTTACAGGGATACACTATTTATTAAAAAAAAAAAAAATCCAGGGGCACCTGGGTGGCTCAGTGGGTTAAAGCCTCTGCCTTCGGCTCAGGTCATGATCCCAGGGTCCTGGTATTGAGCCCCGCAATGGGCTCTCTGCTCAGCAGGGAGCCTGCTTCCCCCCTCTCTCTCTCTGCCTGCCTGTCTGCCTACTTGTGATCTCTGTCTGTCAAATAAATAAAATCTTTTTTTAAAAAAAAGCTATGTGTAAGTGGAATCATGCTACTTAGACTGGTGTTGTTCAAGGATCAACTACAAATGATCAGAATATTTTAGAAATTTAATTCTTTTATAAATAAAACAGAAACAATTAAAAAAACTCATTATGTGTATCTGCTTAAATTTTTAAACTTCTAATTTACTGCTAACTTCTAACCTTAATAGTTATTACTATCAAGTAATTTTTGTTATCCAACCAGTAACAAGATATCAACAATTCTTGATAAGGCTAAAAAAGGATGAGAGAAAAAGAAATCACCAATGTACAGAGGATCAAATTTCTAAGACAAAAATGTGTTCTTCTCCTCTCATTACTGAGGACCTACACAGTACGAGAACTGGAGTAAGCATTAGAAATGCCAGAGAACCATCAAACCTCTGATTTCTCAAAATTTATTTCTACTGAGAAAAGTAAGTGTTACTGAAGTAGCACTGAAATGGAATGTTACACACTAGTTTCAGGGGCACAGCACAGTGCTTCAACAATTATAAGCATTACAAAATGCTTACCACAGTAAGTGTAGTTACCATCTGTCATCGTGCAATGTTACTACCCTCCATGATTTATGTATTTTGTAACTCCCTTTACCTATTTTGCCCATCTCACCAACCACCTCCCCTTTGTCAAACATCAGTTTGTTCTCTATAATTGAGTCTATTTCTGTTTTGTTTGTTTTGCTTTTTAAGAATCCACATATAAGTGAAGCCATATGGTATCTGTCCTTCTCTATCTGACTTATTTCACTCAGCATAATACCCTCTAGTTCCATCCATGTTGCCACAAGTAGCAAGCGCTCCTTCTTTTTTACGGGTGGATAATATTCCACTGTGTATATATATGCCATAACTTCATCTGTTCATCTATTAATGGCTGCCTAGGGTTGATTCCATAGCTTGGCTATTGTAAATAATGCTGTAATAAACATAGAAGGGCATGTATCTTTTTGAATAAATACTTTTTAAAGTAAATAAATATATAAGTAAAATAATTATAACTTTATTCTGTGAGGAGATTAAACAAGAACCTACCTCAGGGAAGGCAGTCAGGAAAAGCCCTTCTGAGGAGGTGGTATCTAAACTCTAACCTGAAAACTGAGAAGGCACCAGACACAGCCAGTGCAGTGTGAACGGAGTTACAAGATGAGCAATATTCCACATTTTATAGTAGGAAAGGACTTAGTCAAACTGAATGAAAGTCAGCGTGACCAGAACAAAGAAATGAGCAGACTGTCGTGACAGGATGCAGAAGAGGTAGGGAAGATCCAGATCAGGTGGGACTTCCACAGGACTTGGTTAGCAGTTTGGGTTCAGCTCTAAATACAGTGAAAATTTATTGAAGAGTGTTAACCATGAAGATAACATTTTCAATTTTCAATTTACATTTTACATCACTCCAGCAGTTTAAAGGGTTCTAATTGATTATAGGATGCAAGCACAAATGCTAATCACAACATCCCAACAAGATACAGCACCTTGGGCTAGTTTGGTAATAATATAGATGGAAAAAGACAAATTCTAGATATATTTGCTGTTCTTTCTGAGAAGAACAGTCCTCACCCATGTCCATGGAAGTCCCTTTATCATGGAAAAGTTAACTGAAAAAGAATAAATTCTCTCTTTAATGGTATGATGAAGTTCAGTAAAAAAAGAATGATCTGAAAAGAAAATCAACTGATTTAACCTCAGCAGGGCTTTATCCTAGATATAGGACTTTATATAAGTTACTTAACATCTATCAGCAACAGTTTGCTCACCTATAAAATGAAAACAGTAACACATTTCACAAAAGAGTTACAAGGTTGGGATGTTTAACAAAACCTATCTATATATTTTGTTCATACACAGATGCTCTACAAATGTTATTAGACAACCCCACCCCTCAATGACGGCATTTTCTAACTAAATGGAGGAGATATTTAATACCAAGGAATGCATTTCTGGTGGTGGAATTTCAAGCAGGAGATATTTTGAGGCAGGAAAGCATTCCCCTAAAACCAACTGTTTACCCCACCTACCAGGACATAAAGGAGCTTTCAGAGTACAGTAAATATTTATGAAAAACTTGATCCTCAGAAAAAATAGACTATTATATAATGATAAATTCTCATTAAAATACAAAGGTAGTTAATACAATCCAAACACAATAAACCATTCATTTCAACCGGTCTAAAGCTTACAATGAAACAAACAAACAAAAAAATAGGACTTTATTAAGCAGCAATTTCTTACACTAACAAAACTATACTTACAGAAAGCAAAGATCATAAAGGATTTTCCTTAGGACACATGTTAAAATAAATTCTGTAACAGCCAGGTTTAAATTTGCTATTTTAAAACCAACACTTAAAAGCTAATGTTTGCTTACCTGCTAAAGAATAAAACAATAGAACACTGAGTGGCATGGAGACTCATTACCATTGACATTATACTTATAAATGATTTATTCTAAGTAATAGGGCTCAATTAGTGTGAGGGTTTCTCTCTTTTTGAACTTTTAAAAATTACTGAATATTCAACACTTGAGACAGTAAAAGTTTTTCTAGTATCTTCTTTGACATGAGACCAGATCTCCTAGAATTATTATTAATATTTATTAAATTCAAACTAAATACATTATGCTTTCTGAAAAGTAAGGAATAGGCAGAGAAAAAATCAGTATGATTTTCAGAAAAGATAAAGTATTACCATTCAGATCAATATCAAGACACAGGAGTGTTTTTTCATCCACACCAGCCAATCTGTTTATTCTACATAATACTCTCTTTCAGTTTGTGTACTTGAAAAAGAGAATTTAAAAAAAATGGAAGGAACATTTAAAAAATAATATTCTTACATTGGTAAGACACTTTATTCTAGATCATGATTAGTATGAAAGGCAGGGCACTGGGAGCTTGGGCAAGGCATTAAAGATCTATTTTTCAAAGCATTTGAGTCACTTTTTTTTTTTTCCAAGATTTTATTTATTTGAGAGAGAGAGAGAGAGAAGGAGCACAAGCCGGGAGGGAGGCAAAGGGAGAGGGAGAAGGGGACTCCCTGCCGAACAGGGAACCCAATGTGGGACTTGATCCCAGGATGCTGGGATCACGACCTGAGCCAAAGGCAGATGCTTAACCAAATGAGCTACTCAGGCGCCCCCTGAGTCATTTTCAGAATGGTTAATATTCACCTGAGACACAGCAATGTGGTTAAATGAGACTGTATGACAGTTATCTGTTCCACTGCTTCGGGCCCATGCTATACCAGCTTATAATATTGTAACTATCACTCAGACTACATCATGGCCTGGGATCATAACCACTTGGCCTGGACTACCTCCCACAGGGATTCTTGAGGCTTCCACTTAAAGAGCCTCTAAAGCCTTCCCCAACCTGAGAAAGAAAACAGACATCCAAGTCCAGGAAGTCAAGGAAGCCCCAAACAAGACAAACCCAGAGAGAACCACACCAAGACATATTGAGAATTTAAATAGCAAAAATTAAAGATAAAGAGAGAATCTTCAAAGCAATAAGAGAAAAGCCAGTAGTGTATATAGAGACTACCCATAAGACTATCAGCTGAGTTTTCAGCACCAAGCTTTCAGGCCAGAAAGAAGTGGCATGATATATTCAAACTGCTGAAAGGAAAAAACCTACAACTAAGAACTGTTTAAGTTTTCATACAGAATTGAAGGAGATATAAAGTTTCCCAGACAAGCAAAATTTTAAAAAGTTCACCACTAACCTGGCATTACAAGAAATGTTCAAAGTATTTCGTTAAGCATAAAGGAAAGGGCCATAACTAAAAGTCAGAAAATTTTGGAAGAAAAAATTTCACTGGTAAAAGCTAACATATATAAAGATGGTGGATCGATCGCTTATAAAGCTAGTACGAAGGTTAAAAGACAGATTTAGTAAAATGAACAATATCTACAATAATTAGTAAAGGGATACACTAAGTAAAAAGATAGAAAATATGAAGTCAAATACATAAAACAAGAGGTGGGGAGTAAAAATGTAGTACTTCTTAAATGTGTTTCAATCTAAGGGACCATCAAGTTAAAATGGACTGCTATATACAAAGAGTGTTACATATGAACTTCATGTTAAAGACAAAACAAAAAACTATAATACACTAAAAATAAATAGAAAGGAATCCAAACATAACACTAAGAAGTCAAGTTACAAGGTAAGAGAATAAAAGAAATACAAAACAATTAGAAAACAATTAACAAAAGGGCAATGAGTACAAAATTATCCACAATTGTTTTAAATGTAAATGGACTAAACGCTCCAGTGAAAAGACAATGGCTAACTAAATGGATAAAAATGTAAGACCCATCTATATGCTGCCTACAAGAGAGTCACTTCAGACATAAAGACACATACAGGCTGAAAATGAAAAGAAGAAAAATAATACCCCATGTAAATGTAGCAAAAAGAAAGCTGGTACAGCAATACTTGTATCAGACAAAATACTTTAAAACAAAGACTATGACAAGAGACAAAGAGAAGTATTACATAATGGCTGAGATAAATCCAACAAGATAATGTAACAACTGTAAATAGCAGACCAAAAGCAAGAAACTGACAGTAACACAGTAACAGTAGGGAACTTTAATATCCCATTTACATTGATGGATACAGTGTCTAGACAGAAAATCAATAAGGAAACAATGACTTTAAACAACACATCAGACCAGATGGGCTTGACATACATATACACAGAAAACTATCAAAACAGCACAACACACAATCTTTTCAAGTGCACATGGAACATTTTTCAGAACATATCATGTTAGGCCATAAAACAAGTCTAAAGTAAGTGTTAAAAGACTGAAATCATATCAAGCACCTTTTCTCATCACGATCGTATGGAATTAGAAATCAATTCCAAGGCAAAAATTAGAAAAAACACAATCATTTGGAGGCTAAATAACCAACTGATCAGTGAAGAAATCAAAGAAGCAGTGAAAAAATACCTGGAGAAAAATTAAAATGGAAACACAACTGTTTAAAATTTAAGGGAATAGCAAAAGCAGTTTTAAGAGGGAAGTTTAGACCAATATAGGCCTACCTCAAGAAACAAGAAAAATCTCAGGGCATGTGGGTGGCTCAGTTGATTAAGTGTCTGCCTTTGGCTCAGGTTGTGACTGAGCCCTGTGCTGGACTCTGTGCCCCAGGGAGTCTGTTTCTCCCTCTCCTCCCCACTTGTGTTCTCTCTTGCCATCTCTATCTCTGTCTCTCAAATAAGTAAAATCTTTATATAAACAAGAAAAATCTCAAACAATTCAAACTTACTCCTATAGAAATTGGAAAAAGAAAAAGAAATAAAACCAAAGTTAGAAGACAGAAAATAATAAAGATCAGAGCAGAAAGAGGAAATAAAAACTAAAAATATGAGAAAAGATCAATGAAACTAGGAGTTGGTTCCTTGAGAAGATAAACAAAATTTGTAAACTTTTAGCCAGGGATGCCTGGCTGGCTCAGTTGGTGGAGCCTGTAACTCTTTATCTCAGCGTTTTAAGTTTGAGCCCCATACTGGGTATAAAGATTACTTAAAAGATAAAACAAAAAGAAAAACAAAACAAAACAAAAGCAGAATAATCAAGAAAAAAAGAGGGAAGTCAAGTAAATAAAATCAGAAATGAAAAATATTACAACTTACAATCCAGAAATACAAAAAATTATTAGACTACTACAATTAGTTAGACAAGTTAGACAAACTACAAAAAATGGATAAATTCCTACAAACATAAAATCTTCCAACACTTCATCAAGAAGAAACAGAATATTTAAACAGACCAATTACAAGTAATGAAATTCAATCAGTAATGGAAAAATTCCCAAGAAACGGAAGTCCATGGCCAGATGGCTTCACAGATGAATTTGAAAAAAAAAAAAAAACATAAAGAAGACCGAATACCTAGCCTTCTCAGCCTGTTCCAAAAAATGGAAGAGGAAGGAATGTTTCCAAGTTCATTCTATGACTAGCATTACTGTGATACCAAAACTAGACAAAGACGCTGTAAAGAAAGAAAATTACAGACCAATATCCCTAAAGAATGTAAATGCAAAAATCCTCAACAAAATATTACACAACCAAATTCAACAGCACATTATAAGGATCATACACCACAATCAAGTGGGATTTGACAGGGATACAAAGATGTTTCAACAGCCACAAATCAATCAATATGATATACTACATTAACAAAATAAATAAAAAACCATATGACCATTTCAATAGATGCAGGAAATGCATTTGATAAAATTTAACATCCATTCACGATAAAAACTCTCAAAAAAGTGGCAAGAGAGGGAGCATACCTCAACATAATAAAGGTCATATATAACACTACTACAGATAACATCGTACTCAATGGTGAAAAGCTGAAGGCTGTTGCTTTAAGATCAGTGACGAATCACAAATGCAGTCTCAACCCTTTTATTCAACCAAGTTCTGGAAGCCTTTGTTATAGCAATCAGAAAAGAAAAAGAAATAAGAGGAATTTTAATTGCTAAGGAAGAAGTCAAACTGTCACTCTCTGCTGCTAACATGCTGCAAATATTTGTAACACTATACATAGGCAACCCTAAGGGCTCCACTGGAAAAAAAGCTATTAGAAATAATGGATGAATTCAGTAAAGTTGCAGATATAACATTAATATAAGAAATCGGTTTCATTTCTATATACTAATAACAAACTAGCAGAAAGAGAAATTAAGAAAACAATCCCATTTACAATTGAATCAAGAATAGTAAAATACCCATGCATAAATTTAATCAAGGAGGTGAAACAGCTCTACTCTGAAAACCAGAGGATATCAATAAAAGAAAGGAAAGAGGACATAAATAAATGTATAGATACACCATGCTCGTGCTTGGAAAATTTAATATTGTTTAAATGTCTATATTACCCAAAGAAATCTAGAGATTCAGTGCAATCCCTATCAAAATAGCAAGAGTATTTTTCATAGAACTAGAACGAAAATTCTAAAATCTGTATGCAACCACAAAACACCCAGCCAAATAACCTTGAAGAAAACCAAAGCTGGAGGTATCATGCATCTAGATTCCAAATGACACTTTCAAGCTATCGTAATCAGAACAGTATAGTACTGGCACGAAAAGAGACAGAACAGAGTAGAGAACCCAGAAATAAACCCATGTGTATATGGTCAATTAATCTATGACAAAGGAGCCAAAAATACACATTGGGGAAAGACAGTTGATTCCATAAATGGAAGTATTCTAAAGAATACTGGACAGCTACATGCAAAAGAATGAATATGAACCACTTCCTTATACCATATACAAAAATACACTTAAAATAGATTCAAGACCTAAATGTAAGACCTGAAGCCATAAAACTTCTAAAAGAAAACACAGGCAATAATCACTCTGACATCAGTCTTAGCAATATTTTTTTGGATCTGTCTCCTCAGACAAAGGCAACAAAAACAAATATAAAAAATTGAGACTACAGCACATTAAAAAGCTTTTGCCCAGAGAATGAAACCATCAACAAAATGAAAAGACAACCTCCTAAACGGGAGAAGGTGTTTGTAAGTGATATGTCAGACAAGGGGTTAATATCCAAAATATATAGAGAACTCAAACAACCCAAGACAAACACACAGAACAAAAATCTCATTTAAAAAACGGGCATGGGCACAGGACCTGAACAAACATTTTTCCAAAGAAGACATATAGATGGCCATGAGATGCATGAAAAAATGTTCAACATTGCTGGTCACAGGGAAATGCAAATAAAAATCACATTAAGAGGTTACTCCCACCTGTAGAATGGATAATATCAAAAATATCAAAAAGACAAGAAATAATGGATAATATCAAAAAGACAAGAAAAGGAGTCCCCATGTACTGTTGGTGGGCATGTAAATTGGTGGAAACACTATTAAAAATAATATGGGGATTCCTCAAAAGTTTAAAAACAGAAATACCATATGATACAGCAATTCCTCAACGGGCTATTCACCCAAATAAGATGAAACACTAATTCAGAGAGCTATTGTATGCACCACTTCACTGAATCATCTTTACAATAAATGTGACATGAAAGTACTAAGTATCCACTGACGGATGAATGAATAAAGAAGTTATGGAATACAGGTGCTGAGTATTACTCAGCCAATAAAAAAGAATGGACTCTTGCCATTTATGACAACACAGATGGACTTAGAAGGTGTTATGCTAAGTGAAGTAAGTCAGACATAGAAAGACAAACACCTTATCATTTCATTTATACGTGGACTCTAAAAAACAAAACAAATAACAAACAAAACAGAAACAGACTCATAAATGCAAAGAACAAACTGATGGTTGCCAGAAGGGAGATATTTGGGGGATGCATGAAATAAGTGAGGGGGATTAAGAGGTACAATCTTCCAGTTATAAAATAAGTAAGTCACAGGGATATGAAGTACAACATAAAGAATAGTCAATAATAGAGTAATAATTATGTATGGTGAGAAATGGTGATCATTTTGTACTGTATGTAAATGTCAAACCACTCTGTTGGTATACCTACAACTCAATATAATATTGTATGTCAACTATACAGTAAATTAATTAATTAACTAGTATTTACAGAGATTTTAGTAACATGGAAGAATGCTTTATAAATAAAAAATTGTGTAAGGTTATATATATACATATATATATATGTGTGTGTGTATATATATATATATATATATATATATATGCCTGTATTCAATTATAAAATACAACTATGTAAAACAAAGCAAAAATATGCAAAAATATAAACCGGCAATCTCAGGACAGTAGTTTCATGGCAACTTTCTTTTTTTTTCTCCACCTCCCATATTTTCCAAAATTTCTAGAAGTATTTTTATCCTAAAAACCCATAAACCCACACTTTTAAATCAGAAAAAAGATACATATATGTCTTCAAATATGTATATATGAATGGTACCTAGACTCTCTCCACTTATGTCATGCAAAGAAATTTGACTGTCACTCTCAATACATTTCTGTAATTCTTTATTAACATTTAGGATATGCTTACACATTTCAGAGTAGCTAATCAGTTATAAATCATATCAGAAAATGACAGAAGAATCGAGGGGAAAAAAAAACACTAGACTGAGGTTCAAATCCTGGTCTTTCTCTTTAATTTTATGACCTTGGGGAAGTTATTAACATTCTTGAGTCTTAGATTCATCATCTATAAGATGAAAAATGGACTATTTACCTCACACAGTTGTTGAAAGAATGAAATGTTGTACTGCGTGTCATAATATCTGTACACTAGACACATAATCAAAATGCCTACTGAATTTGGATCACTTCAGTATGAAAGACATGGTTTACATTTCTGAATTCAGAATTTAACAAGAAATAAAAACCTAAAGGGCAGAGGCAAAAGCAAAATTAAAAGGTTCAAAAATAAGACCTAAAAGAATCAGCAGTACTTAACTTCAAAAAAAAAAAAAACCAGTTGTTTAAATTGGCTATTTTCTAAGATTGAAGAACAAGAGAAGAGTAGGTTAAATAAAGAGAACTTCAAGGATACTTTAAAAATTAGAAATTAGTAAAAATATGCAATATATGAAAAAATATCAGCAGGTAATGGTGATCGTATCTTTTTTTTTTTTTTTTAAAGATTTTATTTATTTATTTGACAGAGATCACAAGTAGGCAGAGAGGCAGGCAGAGAGAGAGAGAGAGAGGAGGAAGCAGACTCCCTGCTGAGCAGAGAGCCCGATGCGGGACTCGATCCCAGGACCCTGAGATCATGACCTGAGCCGAAGGCAGCGGCTTAACCCACTGAGCCACCCAGGCGCCCAATGGTGATCGTATCTTATCTGAAGACTAAGTAAACTATCTCTTAAACCTGTTCTAGATTGTGAATTCCACTGAGATGCAGGAAAAACTGGCAATCAGATCTTTAGCAGTTCCTGCTAAGATTTCATATAAAGTTAGGAAGGTCACATCAGTAATCTGGGCCTCAATTTCCTCATTGGCAAAAGAGAGGGCTTGATTATAAGTCTATATATTATTAGTTATTAAAAAAATATAGGATTCCAATTTAATATGATTTATGACCGACACATTTGGCAAGGAAACAGAAAATAAGCCATGGGGGTGCCTCAATCATCACTTATAGTACTGCAGAGAAGTGCAATGGCATTATTACATTGCAGTAAATTACTACTTTGATGTAATGAGTACTATACTGAGTAGTCTTAAATTTTTTAAGCAGATTGACAAGATACTTACAACCAGGAAACAGCCTAACTAGCTAGATCACTAATTCATGTAAGTATAATCAAGTGACAATTATACATTCTGACATATGGTTCCAAAATATCATGCTTACCTTTTGAAGGTCACCTAAAAAATAGCATAAATGTTTGTAATATTAGATTTTGCTTATGAGAATAAAACTATTTGCATTGTCAGGTCATATGGAAATTAATAGTGAGAAGAAAGATGCTAAAAGATGTTAGGTTATAGAGGGATTAATTAATTACATGTCAATGACATGTCAATCATGTACTCCAGATAAAGAAGATATCATTTATATTTATGTATGAGTAATGGTTCACCAAAACGTATGCGTTATTTTCACTTAAAAACTAAGTCACGATGGGGCACCTGTGGCTCAGTCGGTTAAGTGTCTGCCTTTGGTTCAAGTCATGATCCCAGGGTTCTGGGATCAAACCCCACACTGGGTTCCCAGCAGAGTAGGAAGCTTGCTTCTCCCTCACCCCCTACTTACGCTTTCTCTCTTCTCTGTGTAAAACAAAATTTTGAAAAAAAAATTAAGTCATGAAAAGAAGCATTTTATGAAATATGACACGACACTTAGTGATTCAGAGCTGCCTACTTCCTCAAAGGAACTGAGATGATACACAATAAAACATACATTAACAATATGAAACTTTGGCCATCTTATTTATAAAATATATAAATAAATAAATATATATATATAATTATATATAAATAAATAAAATATAAAACAAAATTTGTACACAAATTTATAAATAAGATGGCCAAAGTTTCATATTTGTATACAATTTCCAAATTGTATACAAATTTATAAATTTTCAATTTCCAATCTCATATTCTGACACCAATAAATAAAAGCACTTAATTCTGAAAAGTTTTCTTTAAAATCACTAACACTAGGAGCTGAGGTATTTCCCATATGAGATGACCATTAAACTTTTCAAGATTATGTAATTTTTAACTTCGGGTACAAGATTAACATTTGGGGGGGGGGAACCCATAAATGCCCCTGACTCTTTCCCAAAGAGAACTAAAAACTTCGCACAAAAGAAAGCTTTTCTCAAAAAACAGTTACTTTACAATCACTAATCAAAACTACACGTAAGGCTTAATTATAGTGAAGTAAGAAAAAGGAACTAAACTACTTACGTGGTGGAGGAAATAGAGTCAAGAAACAGCATCTTCCTAAAACATGCACACATGTACACACACTATATCCACTACAGCGAAACTTCCTGCCTGGTAGGAAAGTGAGCATTTCAGGCAGAGACGTTTGCTCTTTTACTGTAAGAGGTGACCAGTAGCTGATTCATTTAATCTTATCATCAATAGAAGATGTATTTCCTTTACTCTTATAAGAAGAGTTTTCATTTAAGTTTGTAAATTAAGTATCTGTAGGACTGGTTCTATTAATTGTTTCAACCCTGAGCACATGCAGAATTGCCAATACGACTGGGAGAAAGAATAAAATGAAACATCTGTGTTGCTATAGTCACTGTTATTTGTCCACAAATGTCTAAAGCCTTAAAAGATTTCTAAAAATGCAGACAGAAGATATACAAGTTACAATACTAAACTGGGCATTCCATGTACTTTTGTAAGAACACATTTGTCCCTTTTTTAAAGGATACCGTTTATTTTCTTAACCATGGTCATACACAGTCCAATTTCATTTCAATACCATACGAGTCTCTTTCTGTGAATTCTATGAGACACTGTAAAAAATGCATTCAAAGGAATCTACACATCCACAGAAATACCTGACAAGCGATGTGCACGAGGTAGACCAGCTCTTTAGATTCACAGCCGTTTTTCATTACTTCATTCTGTTCTTCTGAAAGTGAGAGCTATGACAAGGGGGGGGGGGGGGGGAGAAAGAGAAAGTCATGATTAATGAACACAAATAAACGAGGCATTCAGTAACACTTAAACCCTCACATCGACTCACTGTGAGATATGCCTTTCAATGGAACTCTGCTGCTTATGAAGATAAAACAAAGAATTCAGGATGTTTTCAAAAATATGTTTCTAAGTATTGGCTTCATACTTTAAAGTAGCACAACTGCATAACAGCAGTAAATAAAATATGTCCATTCAAGAGAAGGTCTTCACTCCCGAGTTTATTTAGCACATATGTGACAGGATGGCAGTGAGGGCACTGACAGGCAGCGTGGGCAAAGTGGGTGAAAGACAGCTCTGACTCATGCCAGAGATTGGAAACTGGCTTCCCAGAGAACAGTCTGGGCCTGCAGACACGTGTTCCTTTAGACTTCTCATGCGTATCTGAACATCAGATTTTATTTTATTTTCACCTGAACCAGAAGCAAGAATTTAGAAACTGAGTCATTTCATATGAAAAATACAGATTTCTGGCTTCTACTAGAAAATCAGAAAATCTGAAATATTAGACCCATATTCTCATCTGAGCAATAACCAGCTGGAACTGCAAAGTGACCAAACTCTTTAAATGAGGTATGTATTCTCCAAACGCTTTGACCCCAGTGCCTAGGCTGAATGGTAACTGTCCATCATCATGCTGTTTGCTTCGTTATTTTTTCATGCACTACTCTCTTCTTGCATTTATATCAGACATCTGTCCCACCTAGGGATGTGAATTTGCCAACTCTGCTCTAGAGACAGAGCTCAGGCTCTAGAACCCTGAGTTCACAATTGTCACTAACTAGCTGTATAATACTGACATACCTACTCAATCTCTCCTTGGGAAAATGAGAATGATTAACAGTACCTATTCTCAAATTTGTGAGTATCAAATGAGATAATGCACTTAAAGTGTTCACCAAGACGCCTACTACTCATAAGTGCTTAATGTTACCATCATTATAGTTAGTATTATTAAAAAAAAAAGATAAACACATATTTTCTATTTTTGAGAGCAGAATGACAGAACTATTTTTAAAAACATTCTGGTATTAAGTAGAAGCTTACAAGATAATGATCATTCTCACACCAGCCAAAATAAGCCAGATTAACTACAACATTATACTTTTAAAAAAAGAATTAGATGAACTAAAAAGGGAAATGAACATTCATGAGACAGAAGAGACCCACGGACATGCTCAGGAGCCTGGTAAAGCTGCAGAAGGAAAAAGAACCTGCATTAGTCAGGGTAAGGAGAAACCAGCCGAACGCTCAAGACTGTGCATGGACTGGAGTAATGAACGAAAATTCCACAGAAACCTTGTAGCAAAGAGTTAATACCCACCAGACCCCAGGTTATAGGATCAATACAGCCTAGGCTGGGGGAAGAGCAGCAGGAGCCCAGAGAAGGAGGAACCTATGATGTGTGTGGTGTCTCCCCACCACACTGCCGCTAACCACTGCAGACAGGGAGCAGGTCAAGAAGGCTCAGAGACTGCCTTCTGGGGCATTCAAGAGATTCAACAACTAAAGGCTGGCACAGAAAAGCCAGGAGAAACCCCTGAAAGCAACCAGAGCTTCAGAGAGTAAGCAGCAACTCTACACCAAGGTTCACAGTAGGACAGACAGAAGCAAGCTCTGTGTTTGCACAGGAGATTGGGGAAAGGACTGGAGAACAAAGAGAACTAGCAACCAGGCACAAAGAGACAGAGAAAGAGCACATGCTCTCCCTCAGTTCAGAAAACTGGTGGCTCAGCAGTAAAGCACAATGAGATCTTTAGATATCTCACCAATTTTCAATTCCCCTCAATGGAGGTTAAAAAAAACAAACAAACCAAAAAAAGCCCCACAACTCCTGAATATCCAAACCACAAGGAAGAGTTTCAAATTTTAAAATGGCCGTAAATACAGAAGAAATGAAGACTAGGAATAAAATCAACCTTCTTAAGAAGAACTAGGGCGAAGGAGAGAGTGAGGAAGAGAAGGAAAAACTTCCCCAAAAAGGCAAAAAGATAGGTGGAGTGGACGTAACAGAAAGGGAGGATGGTCAGACGGTGTGGACAGTCAAACGGTGTCAATAAAATGGCTGGGGTGGGGGGCAACTCCAAACTCCATTCCCTTCACAGAAAAACCAGCAGTAACTCTCACAAGCAACTTTCTCAGTAATGTAGAATACAGTAGAAAGTTTACAATCAGCATGAGACAATGAATCAAGAAAAATGGTGACTTCTGACTTGCAGGAGAGCTCCGTGGTATTGTTACCCACACTTGCTGCTCCTTCCCTTCCCATCTCAGCAACACTCCTGTCCACAGCAGCCCTAGCGCCCTCTGCTCCTTGCGTCTGGAAGGAGCAGAGACATCATTAATAAACTACTGTATTTGTCTGTTCTGATCTGCCTGGCATTTACATGAAGGGCTGACACAAAGAATACGTTTCTTTTTCACCTAAATTGGAATTCACCCTGGGGGATTTTAAAAAAACAGCATCGTTAAAATATTGTAAAGTGAACTAAAAGTCTTCAGTCACCTGAAGCAAAAGATTATAGCTAAGACATAATATAGATTGCTTAACATCCAGGAGAAAGAGATGAGAAGAGAGGTTCCTTGGGAAATGAGAGCATTCAAAAGTATGTGTGTATGGTGGGGCATTTAGAAAGCCATGAGTATGTTTTACACACGCACAAAAGACATAAAGATTTCTTAAGCTTTCACCTCTACCCTCCAGGCTAAGACAGAGCTGTAAAAAGCCTGGTTAATTGTTGAATGAGTCTCTTAATACAAAGGAAATGTGCAAAGACTGGCTTATTATTTATTTTCTTTATTTTTTATTTTTAGTTCTGGGCATTCAAGGAATTCCCTAACAAAACACTATCTGAACACAAGTAAAAGAAGAGACATCTGTGAGCACATAGAACACAGAACACAGTCTTTTCAAAAACAGCCTGGAAAAGTCACTAAAAACACAGACTGCCGCCCTCAAGATCAAAAACAGCATACCTGTGGTAAGAGATAGAATCTGATTTCCATAGTTACCACATTATAATATCCAAATGTCAAGTACGCAACAACAAAATTCACAAAGTATACAAAGAAACAGGAACATATGGATCATTCACAAGAAAAAAAATAATAAACCAACACAAGCAATACAAGGACCTAACAGATCTCAAATGTACTATATAAAACACACTCAAAGAGCTCAAAGAACTAAGGGAAACCTGAAAAACAATGTATAAATAAATGAAAATATCAATAAAAAAAAAGAAAATAAAAAAGAGAACAAAAAACAAATTTGAGGAATGACTAAAAATTCTAACTAAAGGGATCAACAGCAGATTTGGGCAAGAAGAAGAAACAGCTTACTTAAAGATAGGGTAAGTCAAAATACAGATTTCCCCCACTATCCAAAGGTAGAGCGTTCCTTTGAAACCTTTTAAAAGCCAAAACGGTATGAAGCAAAGCGTATCCTCTACTTTCCAAAAGTCTGCATTATACCACCTTACTTTTATGAAAGACCTCTGTTAGTACCTGTTTTCGTTAAGAGAAAGAAATCCCAAAAGGATTTTCACTTTTATGAAAATAGCCATTACTGTACTAACATTAGGTCTACATCAAAGCAAAGTAGTATAACACTAAGTTTCAGGAAGCAGGAGAAACCTGAATACTGTTCAAATAACAGAAAGAGAAAGGAATTTTAAAAAGTAAAATGTTGGTCAGGAACCAGCAGGACACATTCAAAAAGACCAAAACATGCACTGTGAAAATCCCAGAAGGAAAGAGAGAAAGACATAAAGAGATTATATGAATAGTGATGTCAAGAAGACGGAAGAATCAGTGAACGCTAGACCACCTCTCCCCACCAAAACAGACATCAGCAACTATCAACACATAAGAATTTGTTTGTGAAAATCCTAGAACTTGGGAGGTGAGGCCAACACAATAAACACTTAAGAGCAAAAAACTGAGAAAAGTCATATTAGAAGGGAAAAAGGAGTAGTTTCGTAATGGCCACCACCCCTTTCCTAGGCCAGCACAGCAACACACTGAAAAGAATTCCCTAGGGCTATGGTTTTTCTTTAGGAAAAAAAAGAGCCCTAGAGAGATAGCTAGCATCCCCAGTGCTGAGGGGTGAACTTCAGGAGGCCCATTTCTGTCTTGCCTCACAGGGAACACTGAAGGAATTGACAGGGGTAGACCTCATGGGATCATTTTGTAACAAAGAAAGAGGATGGGGCACAAAGAAACTAGTCAAGGAATATTGGTAGTGGACAGGACCCTGCTGGCAACCTTGCCTGATAAGAAAGCCCCACCTGCACCTCCACCCATCTTCAGAGCCAAAATGGTAGCCAGGTCAGCTCAGGGGACACAGTCATCAGTTTTGTCTGGTTGGGGTCTCCAATCAAGAGATCAGCCAACTAGAGAGGGCAGTCAGTGATCTTACGAGACTGCAGAGCCTGGCCTCCAGGCAGCAGCACTCAGATGCAAGACACAGCCTATGACCCTGCCCACCCTAAGAAACCAGTCAGTGAACACTCTTGACCAGCCACAGCCAGAGTCCCTGACCAGGGAGAAAAGCCCACCAGTTACCATGCCCAAATACAGCAAAAGATGTGCATATCCTCCATCATCACAGAGACCAGACTGTGTCCCTGCCCAAAAGCACAGATAGCCTTTAGCCTCCCTTAGTCATAGGGCCCAGCCTGCAGACCCACCAAAATATAAACCCCAGTTTGGCATGACCTGGCCATTCAGTACCAAGTGTGGCACAACTAACCAAGGATGATTACTGAACCCAGCCTGCACCTATGTGCAACCACAGCCCTGCAAGTGGTCCTACCTGATGACAGAGCCAAGCCAGCAATCCACCTGACCTGAAAAGATGTGCGGGGGTTTTATCTATCAGAGACCCCAGCAGCAAACACTATGTACAGATGCAACCAGCTGGCCCTTTCAAACTCACCAGCCATGGTGACTGCTCAAAGTCTTCTCCTGTTAAATGAACCTATAAAAACTGGAAGCGGACACCACTTCCACCAATGTGCAGACACAGTGCAAGAACATAAAGATCATGACAAATCAGGGAAACATGACATCACCTATGGAATAAATATTTAATAAGGGACCCCAAAAAAGAAAGATCTAGGAGGTAATAGACAAAAAATCCAGAATAATCATCTTTTTAAAATCAGAATAATCATCTTGAAGAAATTTAGTGAAGTACCAAAAAAAAAAAGAGAGAGAGAGAGACAGAGACAGACAGACAACTAAACAAACTTAGAGAAGCATTACTTGAACAAAATGGGAAGTTTAAGACGTAGAAATGATTTTCTAAAAACCCAGAAAGCACAGAGCTAAAGAATATAATGACTGCACTGAAAAATTCAATAGAGAACAGCAACAACAGACTCAATCTCAAAGCAGAAGAAATAATCAATGAGCTTAAAGACATAGGTATTTTGAAATTAGTCAGAAAAGCAAAAAGAAAAAGAAATGGAAAAAGAATGAAGAAGGACTACAGAATTTACAGGATATATTAAGTGTAACAATACATGCACTACTGGAGTCCCAAGAGAAGGAGGAAAAGGGGAAAAAATTTATCTGATCTCTTCCCAATTTGAGAAGAGATATGGATATCCAGTTGTGTGAAGCTCAAACATCACCTAACGTACTGAACCCAAAGAGGATTTGACCGTGACACACTATAATCAGTCAAAAATCAAGCAAAAAGAATTTCAACAGCAGCAACAGAAAAGAGACTTTCGTGTACAAAGGAATCCCCATAGCATTATAAGATTTTTCAGCATAAATTTTGCAGACCACGAGAGACTACGATGATATGTTCAAAGTACTGAAAGAAGAAAACGGACAAACAATTCTACTATACACGGCAAGCTGCCCATAAGAAATGAAGGAGAGATGCTTTCCCAGACAAATAACAGCAGAGGGAGATCACTGCTATAACTGCATTACAAGAAATTCTAAAGAGAGTTCTTCAAGCTGAAATGAAAAGATACTAGTAAACAAAGTAAAAACATAAACATATAAAATTTAAGAATAAAGGTAAATGCATAAATTCAAAATCTCTTACTGAAAGTGGTATGTAAATCACTTTTTAAAAAAATTTTACTCATTTATTTGATAGACGAGGTCACAAGTAGGCAGAGAGGCAGACACAGAGAGAGAGGGGGGAGGAAGCAGGCTCCCTGCTGAGCAGAGAGCCCGATGTGGGGCTCGATCCCAGGACCCTGAGATCATGACTTGAGCTGAAGGCAGAGGCTTAACCCACTGAGCCACCCAGGCGTCCCTGTAAATCACTTTAAACTTTAGTATAAAAGCTGAAAGACAAAAATAAATGACTATAGCTACAATAGCCTTTAAATAGATACCAAATATAAAAAGATGTAAGTTGTAATAACAATAACCTAAAATGTGAACTGAAGAAAACCAGTTTTTCTATGCAATCCAACTTAGGTTCATATCAGCTCAAAGCGGGATATCATATGATATTTTATGTAAACTTCATAGTAATCACAAAGAAAAAGAAGAAGAAAGGAAACAAAGTATAAGGCCACAGCTACTCAGTAAATCATCAACAAAGATAGCAAGAGTAAGAAGGTAACAAAGGAAATATGGATCAAACAGACAATTACCAAAATGTTCTGAACTATCAATAATTATTTTTTTGGATTAGTTGCTTTATTTAGAACAAAATCTGTAAGGTTAAAGTCAATGAGATCAATGCTATAAGCTTGATGAGCAAATTCTATACCCATGAGAAACAGTTCATAACCTTAAAAAGTGAACAGTTTTCTGTATGAAACGTTCTAAACAAATGTAGTCTCCTAAAACAAGCTTAACAGAAACTGCAATTATTTCAAAGACGATGTCAGAATATCGAAGCAGACGAAGCAGAGTATCACAGAACTACTTATAATCTAGTCAGAAATCAATTTCATAATAAAATAATTAGTAGAGATACAAATTTAAGATAAATCTTTAACCTTCCTATCTACTGTTCTCTATATGTTGTGGCTTGACAGTTAAATACACTTCATTACAAAAACAAAGTAAAAGTACCCTTCATGCTTTAAATTAGCAAAACTCTTTGTCATTAATCTTTTCCCCTTAAAGTTTCTCATTTAGTACTACTATAATTTGCAAGTCAGTTTTTAATTTTAGGCTTTTTAAAAATTAAGGCTGAATGAGAGTAGTTAGGGTTTCTACTCTTCTATGTCTGGACAAATGTCCAGTTAAAACCACCCAGGGCAAATGATTCTCTTAGAGATATGCAAGACAGTCTCACCCCTCCTCCCTTCTAACTACTTCATTCCTCATCCTTATGTCCTATTCCCAGTTCACTAACCAAGGGATTAAATTCTCAAGTCTAACTGTTCATTTATTTCACTCACAAGATTATTTTAATTCCAGTATAGTTAACATACAGTGTTATATTAATTTCAGATGTACAATACAGTGATTCAACAATTCTATATATTACTCAGTGCTCACGAAGATAAGTGGACTCTTTTTTTTCTTTTTTTTTATTTTTTATTTATTTTCAGCATAACAGTATTCATTATTTTTGCACCACACCCAGTGCTCCATGCAATCCGTGCCCTCTATAATACCCACCACCTGGTACCCCAACCTACCACCTCCCCACCCCCCGCCACTTCAAACCCCTCAGATTGTTTTTCAGAGTCCATAATCTCTCATGGTTCACCTCCCCTTCCAATTTCCCCCAACCCCCTTCTCCCCTCTAACTCCCCATGTCCTCCATGCTATTTGTTATGCTCCACAAATAAGTGAAACCATATGATAATTGACTCTCTCTGCTTGACTTATTTCACTCAGCATAATCTCCTCCAGTCCCGTCCATGTTGCTACAAAAGTTGGGTATTCATCCGTTCTGATGGAGGCATAATACTCCATAGTGTATATGGACCACATTTCCCTTATTCATTCGTCCATTGAAGGGTATCTTGGTTCTTTCCACAGTTTGGCAACCGTGGCCATTGCTGCTATAAACAAGATCCTAGCAAACAGGATCCAACAGCACATTAAAGAGATCGTCCACCATGACCAGGTGGGATTCATCCCTGGGCTACAAGGATATGTTCACCATTCGCAAATCAATCAATGTGATAGAACAAATTAATATGGGAAGAGAGAAGAACCACATGGTCCTCTCAATTGATGCAGAAAAAGCATTTGACAAAATCCAGCATCCGTTCCTGATTAAAACGCTTCAAAGTATAGGGATAGAGGGAACATTCCTGAACTTCATAAAATCTATCTATGAAAGACCACAGCAAATATCATCCTCAATGGGAAAAGCTTGCAGACTTCCATTGAGATCAGGAACAAGACAAGGATGCCCACTCTCACCACTCTTGTTCAACATAGTATTAGAAGTCCTAGCAACAGCAATCAGACAACAAACTGAAATAAAAGGTATCCAAATTGGCAATGAGGAAGTCAAACTCTCTCTTTGCAGATGACATGATTCTTTATATGGAAAACCCAAAAGACAAGTGGACTCTTAATCCCTTTCACCTTTTCAACCAACCACCCGCACCTCACCCCTTGCGACCATTAATTTGTTCTCTCGTTAAGAACTTGTTTTTGCTTTGTCTCTCTTTTCTTTCCCCCTCCTTGTTCTTTTGTCTGTTTCTTAAGTTCCAGGTATGAGTGAAATCATATGCTATTTCTCTATGACTGGCTTATTTTACTTAGCATTATTTTTTTATGGTGAAGGAAATTAGATTTAGGCTGCTGGACTCAGTTTAGACTATTCCAATTTTGCTGGCAACAACCAAAGCATCACAGAAGCCAGCCTTGCTCTCCACAAGGTGTTGATCTTGGCCACGTCAATGTCCTAGAGCTTCTTCAAAGCCTATTTGATCTGGTGCTTGTTGGTCTTGACATCTACAATGAACACAAATGTACTGTTGTCTTCTATTTTCTTCATGGCTGACTCAGTAGGCAGGGGGAACTTGATGACTGCAGAGTGATCAAGCTTGTTTCTCCTGTGGGAATTCTTTCGAGGATATTTGGGCTGCCTTTGGAGATGGAGTGTCTTGGGTCATTGGAATGTAGGCGATGTGTGGATCTTCTTTTGTATGACTGTGGACACCCTTCAGCACTGCTGTCTTGGCCATCAAAGCTTCTGTTTTGGCTTCAGCTTTGGGAGGGGCTTCCTTCTTGGCCTTTGGCACCATCTTCATTAAAGGGATTTCTTCACTTAGCATTATACTGTCTAGATAAATCCATGTTGTTGCCAATGGCAAGATTTCATCTTTTTTATGGCTGAATTATATTCCATTGTATACACCACACCTTCTTTATCCATTCATCTATAGATGGACATGGGCTGCTTCCATAATTTGGCTATTGTAAATAATGCTGCAATAAATATGGGGGTGAACATATCCCTTCAAATTAGTGTTTTCATATTCTTTGAATAAATATCCAGCACTGTGATTAGTGGATCATAGGTTAGATCTATTTTAAATTTTTTGAGGAACCTCCATACTGTCTTCCCCAATGCTGTACCAATTTGCATTCCCACCACCAGTACAGACAGGTTCTTTTTTCTCCACATCCTTGTCAACACTTATTTCTTCAGTTTTTTATGTTAGCCATTCTGACAGATGTGAAGTGATATTTCATTACGCTTTTGATTTGCATTTCCCTGCTGATGAGTGATGCTGAGCATATTTCCATATATCTGTTGGCCATCTGGATGTCTTCTTTGAAGAAATCTCTGTTCATGTCTTCTATTTTTAACTAGATTACTTGGGGCTTTTGGTGCTGAGTTCTGTTAGTTCTGTATATATTCTGAATACTAACACTTTATTGGATATGTCATTTGCAAATATTTTCTCCTATTCAGTAGACTGTCTTTTAGTATTGTTGGTTGTTTCCTTTGCTTTGCAAAATTTTGCTGTGCAAAATTTTGATATATTCCCAGTATCTTATTTTTTATTTTGTTTCCCTTGCCTCCAGATACATATCAAGAAAGATGCTGTTACAGCTGATGTCAGAGAAATTGCTACTTGTGGTCTCTTCAAGGATTTTTATGGTTTCAGGTCTCACATTTAGGTCCTTAATTCATCTTAAATTTGTGTTTCTGTATGATGAAAGGAAGTGGTCCAGTTTAATTCTTTTCCATGTAGCTGTCCAGTTTTCCCAAGCCAATCTGTTGAAGGGACTTTTTTTCCCTCATTGCCTACCCTTGCCATCTTCATTGAAGAGTATTGACCACATAATTGTGGGTTTATTTCTGGACTTTCTATTCTGTTCCATTGATCTTTGTGTCTCTTTTTGTACCAGTACTATACTGTTTTGATTAGTAGAGCTTGAAGTGTGGAATTGTGATACTTTCAGTTTTTTCTTTTACAAGATTGTTTTGGTTATTCAGTGTCTTTGGCAGTTTCACACAAACTTTAAACTTGTTTGTGCTAGTTCTGTGAAAAATGCTGTTGGTATTTTGATAGGATTTGCATTAAATATTTATAATCTTTCTAGTACTATATACATTTTAAAGTATTTTTTCTTTCAATACATGAGCATGAAATGTCTTTCCATTCTTTGTTTTGTCATCAATTTCTTTCATCAATGTTTTATAGTTTTCCAGAGTATAGGTCTTTCACTTCCTTGGTTAAGTTTATTCCAAGGTATTTTGTTATCTTTGGTGCAACTGTAAATGGGATTGTTTTCTTATTTTCTCTTTCTGTCGCTTCATTATTACTGTGTAGAAATTCAACAGACTTCTGTACATTGATCTTGTATTCTGCAACTTTAATGAATTCATTGATTAGTTCTATTAGTATTTTCACTCTTTCATCTCAAAGAGTGAAAGTTTTACCTCTTCCTTACAAATTTCAATGCCTTTAATTTTTTGTTATCTGATTTACCGGTCACTATGGCTAGAACTTTCAGTACTATGTTGAATAAAAGTAGTGAAAGTGGACATCCCTGTCTTGTTCCTTAAAGGAAAAGCTCTGTTTTTCCTCCACTGAAGATGTTCACTGTGGCTTTTCACATATGACCTTCATTATGAGAGGTATGTTCCCTCTAAACCTACTTTGTTGAGGGCTTTTATCATGAATGGATGTTATACTATGTAAAATGCCTCTTCTGCATCTATTGAAACGATCATATGGTTTTTATCCCTTCTCTTATTGATGTATCACTTTGATTGACTTGCAAATATTGAACCACTCTTGCACCCCAGGAATAAATCCCGCTTAATTGTGGTGAGTAACTTCTTAATGTATTTTTGCATTCAGTTTGCTAATATTTTGGTGAGAATTTTCATATCTATATTCATCAGAGATATAAACTTGTAGTTTCCCCCTTTTTTGTGGTATTAAAATTTTCTAGTTTTGGTATCAAGGTAATGCTGGCTTCATGGATATTTGGAAGATGTACTTCCTTTTCCACTTTTTGGGAAAGTTTGAGAAGAACAGGTATTCACTCTTCTTTAAATGTTTATACAATTCACCTGTAAAGCTGTCTGGGCCTGGACTTATGTTGTTGGGAAGGGTTTTTTGTTTGTTCGTTTGTTTTTTAATTACTGATTCAATTTCGTTGCTGGTAATTGGTCTGTTCAAATTTTCTTTTTCTTCCTGCTTCAGTTCCTGCTTTGGTTTTGGTAGGTTATGTATTTCTAGGAATTCACTCATTTCTAGGGTATCCAACTTGTTGGCATATCATTTTTCATAATATTCCCTTGTAATTATTTGCATCTCTGTAGTGTCAGTTGTTATTTCTCCACTTTCATTTCTGATTTTGTTTACTTGAAGTCCTCTCTTATTTTTGGTGAGTCTGGTCAGAGGATTATCAACTTTGTTGATCTTTTCAAAGAACCAACTAATGGCTTCATTGATCTATTCTACTCTATTTTTTAGTTTCCATATCATTTATTTCTGCTCAAATCTTTATTATTTCCTTCCTTTTGCTGTTTTGTTTGTTCTTTTTCTAGTTGATTAAGGTGAAATGTTAGGTTGTTCATTTAAGATTTTTCTTGCTTCTTGAGGTAGGCCTGTATGCTAAACACTTACCCCTCAGAACAGCTTTTGCTGAATCCCAAAGATTTTGAGCCATTGTATTTTCACTTTCATTTCTCTCCAGGTAATTTTGATTTTTTCTTTGATTTCTTGGTTGACCCACTCATTGTTTAGTAGTCTATTATTTAACCTCCATGTATCTGTGCTCTTTCCAGATTTTTTCCTGTGGTTGATTTCTAGTATCAATCATAGCACTGCAGTCAAAAAAACATGCACAATGTGACTGATCTTTCTGAATTTGTTGGAGACTTATTTTGTGGTCTAATATGTGATTTATTCTGGAGAATGTTCTGTGTCCACTTGAAAAGAACATGTATTCTCTGCTATTTTAGGATGGAATGTTCTGAATATATCTGTTAACTCCATCTGGTTCAGTGTGTCATTTAAAAAAAAAAAAAAACTGTTTTTTTGTTGGTTTTATGTTTAGAGAATCTGTCCACTGATGTAAATGGGATGTTAAAGATCCCCACTATTATCATATGACTATCAATTAGCTTTTTTTACATTTGTATTAACTGTTTTATGTATTTGGATGCTCCCATATTGGGTACATAAATGTTTAAAATTGTTGTATCTTCTTGTCCCCTTCATTATTGTATAGTTTCCTTCTTTGTCTCATTATTGTGTTTGTTTTAAAGTCCTCATTTTGCTTGATAAAAGTATTCCTATCTTGGCTTTTTTTTTTCACATCCACTTGCATAATAAATGTTTCTCCACCCCCTAACTTCCAATCTGTATGTGTCGGGAGGTCTTAAATGAGTCTCTCATAGGCAGCATATAAATAGCACACATACGTGTGTATTTATTGCCATTTTGTTACTTGCTTTGTGATTGTCTTTGTAGTTCTCTGTTATTCTCTTGCTTCTCTCACAGTTTGTTGGTTCTCTTTAGTGATATACTTAGATGCCTTTCTCTTGACTTTTTCCATGTCTATTATTGATTTTTGGTTTTTTGTTACCATTAGGTTTGTATATAATATCTTCTGCATACAGCAGGCTATATTAAGTGGATGGGACACTTAAGTTTGAACTCATTCCTTACTCCTCTCCCCTCGCTCCATGATTTAGGTATGTGGTTGTCATACTTCACATCCTTTTATTCTGTGAATCCCTTGACTGATTTTTACATGTATACTTATTTTTACTGCTTTTGTGCTTCCTACTTTTCTTACTCTTACTTATGATCTTTTCCTTCCACTGAAAGAGTTCCCTTTTAACATTTCCTATAGGGCCAGGTTAGGGGTCACAAACTCCTATAGCTTTTCTTTGTCCAGCAAACTCTTTCTTATTCTGAATGACAGCCTTGCTGGATAGCATATTCTTGGCTGCAGTTTTTTCCTTTCATCACTTTGAATATATCATACCACTCCCTTCTGGCCTGCAAAGTTGCTGCTGAAAAATCCCCTAATAGCCTTATGGGGTTTCCTTTGTATGTATCAGTCTTCTTTTCTCTTGCTGCATTTAAAATTCTCTCTTTATCACTACTTTTTGCTATTTTAATTACTATGAGTCTTGGTGTGGACCTCCATGGGGTGATTTTGTTGGGGGATCTCTGTACCTCCTGAATCTGGAGTTCCGTCTGCTTCCACGGATGCAAGAAATTTTCAGCTATTATGTCTTCAAATAAATTTTCTGCCCACTTTTCTCTTCTTCTTAGGTCCCTGTAATGCAAATGCTCTTTTGCTTGATAGAATCACTGAGTTCCCTAAATCTATTTGCATTGTGCTTAATTTTTTTTTTCCTTTTACCTGTTCAGCTTGTTACTTTCCATTACTCTGTCCTCTAGGTTGCTGATTCATTTTCTCCTTCCTTTAGTCTGCTCTTTATTCCATCTAGTGTATTTTTATTTTTTAAGCATCTTTTTAAAAAAGATTTTATTTATTTATTGGACAGACAGAGATTACAAGTAGGCAGAGAGGCAGGCAGAGAGAGAAGAGGAAGCAGGCTCCCTGCTGAGCAGAGAGCCCAATGTGGGGCGAGATCACAGGATCCTGGGATCATGACCTGAGCCAAAGGCAGAGGCTTTAACCCAATGAGCCACCCAGGTGCCCCCATCTAGTATATTTTTAATTTCACTTATTGTGTTCTTCATCTCTAATTGGTTCTTCTATATGTCTTTGTTAAAGGCTCACTGATGTCTTCCACTCTTTTCTCAAGTCCAGTGAGTATCACTACGACATTTATTTTAAATTCTCTATCAGGCACATTATTTATCTACATTTTACTTAGATTTCTTATTGTGGTTTGACCTATTGTTTCATTTGGGACATATTCCTCTGTCTCTTGTGTCTAACTCTGTGTGTCTGTTCTGTGTTAGAAAAGTCAGCTACATCCCCTGCTCCTGAAAGTAATGGCCTCATGAAGAGACGATCTTATCATGCCCTGCAGTGCAATGTTCCATGCTTACTGGAATCTGGCACTTCGAGGGTGTCTGCTATGTGTGTTGCATGTTCCCCACTGTTGTGGCTGCTGGGCTGCTTTTTCCTTCAGTCCAGTCAGCTGCTGTGGCTCTCCTTTGCCTGTTGTCGGAAATGTCTGCTCTCTGTGGTGTCAGTGGACCAATCTGGGGCCTTCTTGGGCATGAGTTTCATCAGACCACGCATCTGCCAGGTAGCACCAAGCTGTAGGGCACATTGTGTGTTGTCCCCTGAGATGTTTTTGTTGGTGGGTGGTCACTGCAATTGGACCAACTATCTGTCCCCAACCTACTGCTGGGACTGAAGTCTGACTGGTGTGTGTGGTCTATTCCCCTCTCCCAAGGACAGGAGTCACTTTGATGTGGTGCTGGCCACTTTGGAGGCTGCCTGCACACTTTTCAGGCTTATGGCACTGGTCTGAATGGGTTCTGGCCAATAGCATACTGGAGGGGACTAATCACACAGTGCCTGCAAGGTTTGTGCATCAGCAACAGGGGACATGAACCCCCTCACCCCCGGACCTGGTGGCCAGGCAAGGCATGCAGTTTTAACAAGATGCCAGCCAAACTGCTTATAAAATGAGACCTGCTGCTAGTGCTGAACCAAGACCAGCTGGGGTGGAGGGGATCGCACTTTGTGTGGGGCTCACAATTTTAACAACATATACCCATTCTTCTGCAGAAGGGGGCCCACCACCACTTCTGCCACCACCTAAACCAAGGCCTTGCATACAGGTCAAAGACACACTGCTGGCAAAGTATGTGGTGGTCCTCTAGGGGAGAGAACCCACAGTGGTGGGACTGAGGCAAGCATGACGGGAAAGGGCAGATTCCCTGAGGGACTGAAGCTAGGTAGCAAATGCTTGCTGGTTCCCACAGGTGGCCACTGTGTGTATCTCAGGAATGGGAGAGTGAAGTGGCACCTACCAGCTGCCTTGTTCCTGGAGGAATCGCCCAGCAATCTCTGTCCCTCTATGACACTCTCTAAGATTAGTAAATAACTCTCCCTCCCCTATGCCCCAGGCCTGTTTTTCAAACTGTTTCCATGCGGTATGTCTGTGGGCTTTTTGGTTGTGCTATCTCTTCAAGGGCAGGGACTCAAGTCCTATTGCCCTTCAGCTCTCCCAGAGCTAAACCCACTAATTTTTAAAATTGCAGGCTTTAAGTCCCACTGGTTGTAAGAACTCACAAAGTTTTTGTTTTCAAAGCCAAATGTAAAGGGGATTTAGCTTCGCCGTGTGAACTCCCTGGTATGAGAGTCTGTATCTCTTCCTTTTCAGCACCCACAGATGCCTTTCTCCCACAGACAGCCCACACATCTATTTAGCTCCCACTGCATCTCTGCTCTTCCTATCTTCTTCGCTGTAGCCTCTTCTCTGCCTTTAGTTGTGGCATTTGTTCTGCCAGTCTTCAGGTCATTTTCTGGGTTGTTGACAGTGATGTGTTATCTAGCTGTATCTCAGAGACTAGGTAAGCTTAGAGTCCTCCTACTCCACTATCTTCCCAGCCTCTAGCTGTAATTATTTTAAATGTAAAAGGCTTAAATTTCCCATTAAAGTAACAGAGTGGCTAAAAGAATAAAAAGCTAGATTCAACTACAAGGTGCCTAAAAGATGCTCATTTTAGCTTTAAGGACTAAAAGTGAAAAGATATATACAATAAAGCTGAAGGAACAGGGAAAAAATATTCCTTGCAAATAGAAACCAAAAGACAAGAGAGATGACTGTACTTCCATCAGACAAAATAAACCTTAAGTCAAAAACTGTCACAACAGACAAAGGTCATTACATAAAGACAAAGGGATCAATTAATGAAGAAGATATAACAATTGTAAATATTTATGCACTCAACATTGGAGCACCAAAATACATTAAGCAAGTATCTACAAAAACAAAAGGAGAAATAAAGAGCAATACAACTGCAATGGGAGATGTTAATACCCACTCTTAACATGGAGAGAAAGAAAATCAATAATGAAACATTAGACTTAAACTATATTTTAAGAGAAAAGGATCTAACAGACACACACAAAACACTCCATCTGACAGCAGAGTACATGTTCTTCCTAAACGCACATGAAACATTCTCCAGGACAGATCAAAGGTTATGTCACAAAATATGTATCAGAAAATTTAAGAAGACTGTAATCATGCCAACTATCTTTTCCAAATGGTATGACACTAAAAATCAGTAACAGCAAGTAAACTGGAAAATTCATAAATATGTGTAAATTAAATAATATACTCCTGAACAACCAATAGGTCTGAAAACAAATCAAAAGCAAAATCAAAAAATATCTTGAAAAAAAAAAACTGGAAGTAAAATATAACAAAACTTGTAAGATGCAACAAAAATAGCTTAGAGAAAAGCTTATAGTGACAAATGCCTATATTAAGAGAAGAAGGATCTCCAATAAACAACCTATCTTTTCATTTAAAGGAACTAGGAAAAGAAAAAACTAAGACCAAAGGTAGCAGAAAGAAAGAAAGAAAATCAAAAAATAAATGAAATGGAAATAAATGAAATACATCATAAATGAATGAAATAAAGAAAAACAACCACTAAGAGGTGTTTTTTTTTTTGAAAAGATAAACAAAACTGAAAAACCATTAGCTAGACAATGAAAAAAGAGAGAAACTCAAATATAATTATAAATTAAAGAGACATTATAAGTGATAGCACAGAAATACAAAGGCTCACAAGAGACTATACTACCAACAATAATATGTCAACAGACTGGATAACCTAGAAGATACGAATAAGTTCTTAGAAACCTATGCTTACCAAGACTGAACTGTGAGAAAATAAAAAATTTGAATATAACAAGGAGATTGAATCATAATCAAAACTCTTCTAAAAAAGAAAAGGCCTGTGCCTAATGACTTTGGTGCTGAATTTTGTCAAACATTTAAAGAAGAATTAACACCAACCCTACTCAAATTCCATAAAAATGAAGAAGAGGGAATACTCCCAAATTTATTTTATGAAAGTATCATTATACTGAAAACAAAGCCAGATAAGGACATTACAAGAAAAGAAAGTTCTAAGCTAATACCCGTAATGAACATGCACGTAAAATTTCTTAATAAAATATTAGCAAACCAAATTCTACAGCACATTAAAAGGCCATGATCAAGAGGAATTTGATACAAGGATGGTTCAACATATAGAATCAATAATGTGATACACTATAATAATGGGATGAAACAAAAAACCATATGATCACCTCAACAGAGGCATAGAAAGTATTTGAAAAAAATTCAATATTCTTTCACCATAAAGATGTTCAACAAATTAAGTACAGAAGAAATGTATCTTTTTTTTTTTAAGATTTTATTTATTTATTTGACAGACAGAGATCACAAGTAGACAGAGAGGCAGGCAGAGAGACAGGGAGTGAGCAGGCTCCCTGATGAGCAGAGAGCCTGATGCGGGGCTCAATCCCAGAACCCTGAGATCATGACCCAAGCTGAAGGCAGAGGCTTAACCCACTGAGCCACCCAGGCGCCCCTAAAAGAAATGTACCTTAACACAATGAAAGCCATATGTGAAAAACACAGAGCTAACATCATACTCAACAATGAAAAGCTGAAAGCCTTTCTCTAAGATGAGAAACTAGAAAAGAGAACACCTCTTGTCATTTTTATTCATTACAGTACTGGAAGTCCTAGCCAGAACAATAAAGCCAGAAAAAGAAATAAAAGGCACTGAACTCAGAAAGGAAAAAATAAAACATATCTCTCTGTAGATGACATGAACTTAAAGTAAAAATAAAACAACCAAAAAACCCTATAAATTCTATCAAAAAACATTAAAACTAATAAATGAATTCAGTAAGACTACAGGATACTAAATCAACACACAAAATTTGGTTGCAATTCGATATATTAATAGTGAAATATCTGAAAAAAAGTTTAAAAATCCTGTTCACAGGGGTGACTAGGTGGCTCAGTGGGTTGAGCACCTGCCTTTGGCTCAGCTCATGATCCTGGAGTCCTGGGATTGAGCTCCCCATTGGGCTCCCTGCTTGGTGGGGATCCTGCTTCTCCATCTGCACCTCCTCCCCCAACTTGTGCACCCTGCTCTCTTCTCACTCTCCCTCAAATAAACAAATAAAATCTTTAAAAAAACAAAATCCTGCTTATAATAGCATCAAAAAAGAGTAAAATACTTAGGAATAAATTTAACAAAGGAGGTAAAAGATCTGTACAGTGAAAACAGTAGCACATTGTTGAAAGAAACTGAAGAAGATACAATCAAATGGTAAGAGTTGATATTGTTAAAATGTCCATTCTACCCAAAGCAATTTACAGATTATAACAACCCCTATCAATATTCCAGTGGCATTTTTCACAAAAATAAAATAGAATTCCTGAAATTTACATGCAACCACAAAAGACCCAGAATAGCTAAAGTCATCTTGAGCAACAAGAGTAAAGCTGGAGGAATCACACTTCCAGACTTCAAACTGTGCTACGAAGCTATAGTAATCAGACGGATATAGTATTGGCATAAAAACAGATACTGGAACTGAATCACCAAAGGACCAAAAGAAGTGAATCAAGAACCCTGAAATATAGTCAACTAATTGTCTTTCTTTTTTTTTTTTTTTTTAAGATTTTATTTATTTATTCGACAGACAGAGATCACACGTAGGCAGAAAGGCAGGCAGGGGGGCGGGGAAGCAGGCTCCCTGCTGAACAGGGAGCCCAATGTGGGGCTCAATCCCAGGACCCTGAGATATTGATCTGACCTGAAGGCAGAGGCTTTAACCCGCTGAGCCACTCAGGCACCCCTTAGTCAACTAATTTTCAACAAATGTGCAAAGAGTACACAATGGGAAAAGGATGGTCTCATTGATAAATTACAGGAAAGCTGAAATATGCAAAGAATAAAACTGGATCCTTATCTTATACCTTATCTTACACCACACACAAAAATCAACTCAAAAAATAAAACACAGGATATGAATCCACTAACAATCATATTAAAAGAAAATAGAAGAAAAACTCCTTGATGCTGATTTTGGCAATAATTTTTTGGATTTGACACCAAAAGCTATAGGCAATAAATGCGAAAATAAACATCTGGGATTATGTCAGACTAAAAAAGTTTTTGCACACCAATCAACAAAATGAAAAGCAATCTGCAGTTTGCAAATGACACTACAGACAGAGGGCTGATATCCAAGATCTATAAACTCCTCAAACTCAACACTCACAAAACAGATAATCACATCAAAAAATTGGCAGAAGACATGAACAGACACTTCTCCAAAGAAGACCTACAAATGGCTAACAAACACATGAATAAATGTTCATCATCATTAGCCATCAGGGAGATTCAAATCAAAACACATTGAGATACCACCTTACACCAGTTAGAATGGCCAAAATTAACAAGATAGTAAACAACAAGGGTTGGAGAGGATGTGGAGAAAGGGGAACCCTCTTACACTGTTGGTGGGAATGCAAGGTGGTGCAGCCACTTTGGAAAACAGTATGGAGATTCCTTAAGAAATTAAATATAGAGCTACCCTATGACCTACAATTGCACTAGTGGGTATTTACCCCAAAGATACAGATGTGGTGAAAAGAAGGGCCATCTGTACCCCAACGTTCACAGCAGCAATGGCCACAGTCGCCAATTGTGGAAAGAACCAAGATGCCCTTCAACAGACAAATGGATTAAGAAGATACGGTCTGTATATACAATGGAGTATTATGCCTCCATCAGAAAGGATGAATACCCAACTTTTCTATCAACATGGATGGGATAGAGGAGATTATACTGAGTGAAATAAGTCAAGCAGAGAGAGTCAATTATATGGTTTCACTTACTTGTGGAGCATAAGGAATAACACGGAAAACATGGGGAGATGGGGAGAAGGGAGCTGGGAGATATCGGAGTGGGCGACAAACCATGAGAGAATGTGGACTCTGAGAAACAAACAGGATTTTGAAGGGGAGGGGAGTGGGGGATTGGGTGAGCCTGGTGGTGGGTATTTAAGGAGGGCACGTATTGCATGGAGCACTGGGTCTGGTGCACAAAAAATGAATCTTGGAACACTGAAAAAAAAATAAAATTACAAAAAACATAAAATAAAATAATGGGTCTAAGAAACCCAATATAACATATAATATGATTTTTATATTTTGAAAATCCCCCTGTAAGCAAGAAAGGCTCTATGTCTAATAAACTAAAATGCCTTAAAAAAAAAAAAAGAAAAAAGAAAAGCAATCTGCAGAATGGGAGAAAATATTTTGTAAACCACATATGTGATATGCAGTTATTATCCAAAATATATAAAGAACTCATACAACTCAGTAACAATAAAAACAATAAAAATAACCTGATTAAAAAATAAGCAAAATCCTAAACAAACATTTTTCCCAAGGATATATACAAAGGCCAATGGGTATATGAAAAAATGATCAACATTTCTAATCATCTAAGAAATGAAAATCAAAACCAAAATGAGATAAGTCCACCACTGTTAGGATGGCTGTTATCAAAAAGTCAAAAGGTAAGAATTGGTAAGAATATGGAGAGAAGGACAGCCTTGTGAAGTAGTTGTGGGCATGTAAATTGGTACAGTCCTTATGGCAAAAAGTATAAAAGTTCCTCAAAATATTAAAAATAGAACTACCATAAGACTTAACAATCCCACTCATGTATATCCAACGGAAATAAAATCTTGATCTCAAAAAGACACCTGCATTCCCATGTTCACTGCAGCACGATGTGCAGTAGCCAAGATACAGAAACCATGTACGTGTACATCTGCACTTGGATAATGAAAATGTGATATATGCACAGGTATACACACATGTGTGCAAATATACTACACAAACACAATGAAATATTATGCGGCCACAAACAGAAGGAAATCCTACAATGTGTGACAACACAGATGAAACTAGCAAACCTTATGCTACATGTAGAGAAGTCTGACACAGAAAGACAAATACCTCATGATGTCAGTTATATGCAGAGTCTTTTTGAAAACAAAAGCTGAATTCTGAGAAACAGTTGTGTTATGGTTACAAGAGGCTGAGGGACGGGGAAAGGGAAAGATACAGATGAAAATGTATAAATTTTCAGTTGTAAAGTAAGCTCTAAAGAACTAATTCACAGCATGGTAACTACAGTTAATAATAATATATAATACACTTGAAATTTGCTGGCAATAGATTTCAAGGGTTCTCAATTCCAAAAAAAGAGTAATTACGTGAAATGATGGATATGTTAATTAGCTTGATTGCGGTAAACATTTCACAATGTATACATATATCAAAACATCAAATTATGTACTTTAAATGTATACAACTTATATTTGTCAATCATTATCTCAAAAAGCCTGAAAAAACATACAGATGCACCAAGCAAAGTAGCCCCCAAATTACATTAATGCTGATAGAATCAAAGGGAGAAACAGACAGCTCTACAATAATAATTAGATTTTAATACACTACTTTCAATAATGGATAAATTAGCTTCTCTTCATATGCTTATATATGGCCATCTGAATAACTTCTTTGGGGAAATGTCCATTCAAATTCTTTGCCCACTTGTGAATTAGCTCGTTTTATTGTTTTGGGGTGTAGCAGTTCTTTACTTCGGAAATTAATCCCATATAAGATACATGATTTGCAAGTACTTTCTCCCATTATTGGGTTACCTTTTCACTCTCTTGATAATATCCTTTAATGCACAAAAAGTGTCTACTTTCAGTGAAATCTTTTGTTTTTTGCTTTAACTTTTGGTGTCGTATCCAAAAAATCATTGCCAAATCCAGTGTCATAAAGATTTCCCTACATGTTCTAAGTTCTAAAGTTTTTGTTCTCATATTTATGTCTTAGTTACATTTTGAGTTTATAAGATCCAACTTCCTTCTTTTGCATACGGATATCCAGTTTTCCCAGCACCGTTTGCTGAACACTGTCCCTTCTTCAAGTGGATAGACTTGGCAATCTTGTTGAACATCAATAGACCATACATGTGAAGGTTTATCTGGGGGCTCTCTATTCTATTTCATTGGTCTATATAACTATCTTTATGTCATACCACACTGTTTTGATTCCTTTAGATTTGTAGTAGGCTTTATAATTAGGAAGTGTGAGTTCTTCAACTCTGTTCTTCTTCAAGATTGTTCTGGGTATGTGGAGTCCTTTGAGAATTCATATGAATTTTAAGATGGGTAAAATGCCACTGGGATTTTGATAAGATTAAAATGAAGATATAGATGACTTTGGGTATTATCATCACCTTAAAAATATTATGCATTCCAATCCATGAACTCAGGATATCTTTACATTTACTAGGTTTTCTTTATATTCTTTCAGAAACATTTTGTAGCTTTCTGTCTACAAGTCTTTCACCTTTTTTGTTAAGTGTGTTCTTAAGTGATTTATTAATTTTGGTGCTATTGGAAATGGAATTATTTTTTTAATTTACTTTTTCAAATTATTCACTTTTAGTGTATAGAAATGCCAGTAATATAGGAATGATGATTTTAAATTTAAATTTAAACTCCGTTTAATTCATTTATTATTTCTAAGAGTTTTCTTGTGGAATCTTTATGATTTTCCTACATATATCATGTCACTTGTGAACAGAGATAATTTTATTTCTTTCTCTCCAACTTGGATTCCTTTTATTTGTCTTGCCTAATTGCTCTGAATCACACTGAACAGAAGTGTTGAAAGCAGGCATGCTTTTGTTGCTGATGTTAGGAGAAATGCTTTCAGTTTTTCCCCATGGATATAATGTTAGCTAGTGGGTTTTTCATATTTGGTCTTTATTCTTGTCAGAGTGTCCTTCTGTTCCTAGTTTGTTGAGTGTTTTTATCATGAAAGGATGCTAAATTTATCAAATGCTTTTTATGCATCAACTGAGATGATCACACGGGTGTTTTTTTCATTCATTCAGTTAATGTGCTATATTACATTGACTGATTTTTCATATGCTGTATTTCTATCTGTGTTGATGAAAACTTCCAGAGATCCAGAGATGGGTAGTGGTAATTTTACATAACAATGTAAATGCACTTCGTGCCAATGAATTGTATAAAATGGTTGAAATGACTAAAGAAAAAAACAAAAACAAAGGAAACTCACCATTGTCTGTTTCATCTTCCCAAGGCAGAAGTCTCCCAGAAGTATTAAATTTAAAATGCAAAATTTTAAATGTATAAAATGGGGTATGCAGCCATATGATGAAATAGTATTCAATGATAAAAACAATGAAGTACTGATACATGCTATGTCTTAGATGAACTTTGAAAACATGCTAAGTGAAAAAAGACAGTTAAAAAAGATCACACATTGTATGATTCCATATATATAAAACTTCTGGAAGAGGCAAATCCATGGAGACAGAAAGCAGACTAGTGGTTACCAGGGCTGGGAGACCAAAGCAGAAAGGTCAGGGGTTGGTGTACAGGTTTAGAATGGAATGAGAATGATTGATAATGAGTACAGGATTTCTTTTGTAACTGATAAACATGTTCTAAAAGTAGACTTTGGCAATGTTTGCATACATTGTGAATATACTAACCAACAGTGAATTGTATACTTTAAGCAGATGAATTATACTGTGTATGAATTCTCTCTCAATAAGTGTTTTGAAAGTGGATTTTTTAAAGGTGAAAAAAATCAACAGAATTTCAGTAATCATTAGTATCTAATGTTAAAATGTAACTGAAAAAATGTTCATTTCATGTTAACAACAGAAACTGTATACCTAAAAATAAGCCCAACAAAAGATGTGCAGAATTTCAAAGGAAATTATTAAACCATATTGAAAGATGTGAAAGAAGATGTAAATAAATTCAAACATTTAAAAACTCAGCATGATAAATACAGTAATTATCCTCAATTAACCTATACATTAAATGCAATTCTTATCAAAATTTCAAAAGTTTAAATTTTTTCTTCCCAAGATAATTATGATGAAATCAGGAAATGTATCCTACTGGAAATCAAGCTTTGCTGTGAAGCTACCTTTCAGTACCTCTCTGGAAGTTCTAGCTTTACATTTCATGGAGGGAGAGCTTCTCTCTCTACTTCTGAATTTATGCTACAGTTGTAACTGTCTGAACCAATAAAATGTGGGAAAAGCTATGTTCTAGGGACTTCTAAGACTAGTCATTAAAAAGTCTAACAGTTTCTGCTTTCTTACACTTAGAGTCCTAAGCCTTCATGTCAAAGGACCATAGTACAGTGCCGTAGAAAGAGTTCACAGAAAGGGTCCTGGTGGATGAAACGCCATGTGGCGAGAGAGCACGTGAAGGAGCACGGAAGCGCCAGACATGCAGCCCCGCCACCATCGCTATAGGACTACAGCCGCCTGAGAACACAAGCAAGATCGACACAGAGCTTCCCACCTGAATCAGGAATCATGAAACATAATAAAAGGGTTGGCATGTTAAGCCACTAAGTTCTTTATATATATATATATTAAGATTTTATTTAGTTATTTGAAAGAGCAAGAAAGAGCATAAGCGAGGGGTGGGGGTGGTAGCAGAGGGAGAAGCAGACTCCACCCTGAGCAGGAAGCCTGATGCAGGGCTGGATCCTAGGACCCTGGGATCATGACCTGAGCCGAAGGCAGATGCTTAGCCATCTGAGTCACCCAGGTGCCCCAAGCCACTACATTTTGAGGTGTTTGGTTATATAATAAGAAGTAATAGTAATCTATTAATTAAGATAGTGTGGTACTAGCACAGGAATAGGCCGGAGACCAATGGGTCAGAGAAAGCAGTCAGATAATTAATGCGTACATTTGGACACTGATATATGACCATTTAGGCCTTAAAAAATCACTGAGGAAAAGAATTATTATTTAAGCAATAGTCTAAGATAACTAAAAGGAGAAACTAGACCCCTGCCTTCTACTATATCCAATGAATAATTCCAGGTAAATAAAACAGCTAAGTGTGAAAAGCAAAATCTTAAAATGTAAAATAATAAAAATAAAAGCAAAAAATAATAATATTCATGGAGATAGAAGAAAAGAATGTCTTAGCTAAAACACAAAAAGAACAAAAGACTGATAAAACTGGCGACATCAAAAGTTTTTAAGTAATCACAAAAGGGATCCCATAAACCAAGAGAAAAGAGGAGTCACAAACTGGGATGAAAATATTTGCAACATGTATTTGACAGATTTTTAACTATAACACATAATAAAAAAGTGAGATACATACATACCTATCATCTCAACATCTTGAAAAGTATCTGAAACTGAAGTGATGATCCCTAAATATTTAATAAATGACTGAATAAACAACACTGTCCCCTAGAATATTGTATTCAAGAACCAAACTGAATACATACCTTTCCTTACAAATTCTCTTCTTCCTCCTGAATTCCTAAAGTAAATAAAGAGCATAACCACATCCATCTAATTGACCAACCAAATCATCTTAGATTCCTCTACTACTCTTCCTCTCCAAACATCCGCTTTTTATATTCCCATGGTCAAGATCTAACCTCAACATTTAATTCTCTAGAATCTCTCCTGTCTCCCAAAACTTGTCTTTCATACCTGTCCCTTTTTTTCCCCATTCTCCAATGCTACTTCACTGGTTCTAGACCTCACAGGATCTAGACTACATGACTGCAGAATGGATAACTGCAGTAGTCTTCTAACTGGTTTCTCTCCATTACCCACTACACATGGGACATGGTACTCTCTTCCCAAAATCCCACAGTGCCTTCTCAGTTCCTACTAAGAAAGTAATTTAGAGGTGCCTGGGGGGCTCAGTCAGTTAAGCAACCAACACCTGATGTTGACTCAAGTCATGATCGTGGAGCCTGCTTGGTATTCTCCCCCTCTTCCTTTGCCCCTCCCTTCCCATGCACACATGTGCGTGCGCGCGCTCGCTCTCTCTCTCTCTCTCTCTCTAAGATAAAAAAGTAACTTAAATACAAAGTTCCTAAGCCAGAGATCAGCCTTGAAGGAAGGTAATATCTCCATATATCTTCTAAAACATATTTTTCCCCAATCATTCTACCCCATCCATCCCTCTCCCTTCCAGGTACCTTTATCTTATTTTTCCTTGATAAATGCTATGCATATCTAAAATCTATTCAATCTTCAACAAAGTCTTTCTTGAATGCCATATGAAATAACCTCTCTTACCTTTGACTACCTATAAGAACTCTTACAACATGCATTACATTTTTCTTATCTTACTATGTTTATTGGTATAATGCTTATTTCCCCTGTGGGAAAAATCACTTATCTACTTCATCAGGGATATTCATGTAAGGATCAAGCACATATAAGGTATTCTGTAAAACCATTTGGAATTGTGGGTTTTAAGACATCCAATGCACAAGTCCCAGCATCAGCGTGTTTATATAGAACCTGAACCATATGTACCAAGTGTATACACTATGAAAGATTAGGCTACATTTGCCTGAAGAAACTTACGACACAAATATCATGATTTAAATCATGTTTATTTCCTTCAACTTAATGATATCTCAATCCTTTGCTTATAAGAATGAAAAATAGAATTTCTAAGTCCCTTACTTTTAGATTCTTAACAAATCTATTTTTGAAGTTATTTTTCCTATACTGAATTCACTTTTCTATCACCATGGAAACCAATCTGCAATTAGTGTTGTTACAATATTTAAAAATACAACTCTATTCAGCAAGCATTCAAATGTTCAGAGAAGTCCTTTTTTTACATGGAGAGCAGAAATCAGTAATGTAAAGCACAGTAAAAATCACCCACCCACATAAAAAATTATTCATCAAAGCCTAATCAACAGCTTGCAAATGGGGCAAAGACTTCTTCATCTTTTATAGACCTATTATGCTTGCAGTTTCACTGTGACATACTTATCCAGTTTATAAACATTTTCCTTCACCTCTGTAGCCTATAGTAGATGTGGAAAATAAAAAATCATTTCTGTTACACAATATTATCTGTTCTACTCACACCTATCATCAACATCCTAATAATCAACACTGAAAATTCTACTTGGAAACTACTGAGTGGAAGATGCCAAGTGGAAGAACAGCTCTATATCAGAGTTATATCTTAGGTGGTTAGTAAGTGAAGTAAGTTCTAATTTCAGCATAAGGGAAGAAAACCAATAACAGACAAAATAGCTCTTCAAATTTCTTGGGAAAAAGCTAGAGACCTAAATGCATCTTAATAAACCTAACAATCTGTTTCTCCTTCCAGATTGGAATACAGCACTGTTTCCTCAGCTGATTAACAGATATAGTAACTTTATTTTTTTTACGAAGAATTTATTCAAATTCCAGTTCATTAACATACAGTGTAATATTAGTTTCAGGTGTACATATAGTGATTCAACACTTCCATACATCACCCAGTGCTTATCACAAGTGCCCTCCTTACTCCCCATCACCTTTTCTCACC
Source organism: Mustela erminea (assembly GCF_009829155.1). Classification (NCBI taxonomy): domain Eukaryota; kingdom Metazoa; phylum Chordata; class Mammalia; order Carnivora; family Mustelidae; genus Mustela; species Mustela erminea. Next base: position 24,339,952 of record NC_045622.1, read on the forward strand.
CATCCCCCATCCACCTCCTCTCTGGTAAACATCAGTTTGTTCTCTGTAGTTGAGAGTCTGTTTTGTGGTTTGCTTCTCTCTTTCCCTTTTTTCCCCCTTCGGCTCGTTTGTTTCATTTCTTAAATTGCACATTTGAGTGAAATCATATGGTGTTTGTCTTTCTCTGACTGACATATTTCACTCAGTATAATACTCTATAACTCCATCCATGTCCTTGCAAATGGCAAGATTTCATAATGGAGTATTACTCAGCCATCAAAAAGAATGAAATCTTGCCATTTGCAAGATACACACACACACACACACACACACACACACACCACATTTTCCCTGTTCATTCATCAGTTTTTAAATACCAGAATCACCTCAGCTCAACAAGATGTCCTCAACCTGACAGCAGTACCAATAACTCACTATGTGAACTTTTCATTTGAAACCATCCTCTTAAATGACAATGATTTCCCAGCATATGAAGAGGTATTAGTATGGAATGTGCCAAAAAGTAGGATTGAAAGTTTATCTGTTTTGATTTGAGGAAAAATAAATTCTTCAGTAGATGTAGCAACACTAAAATTATCACAGCTTTTGTTTCAAAAGGTTATGCACTGTTTTTTTTAAATAGAAATATCTACTAGTCTGGAAACTACATAGTATTAACGAGATGAGGGAACTAACTTTTTCATTGGTTTAATTCATTTTTATTAATAACTGAAAGTCCCACTGATAGGTACCAAAACGTGTTGCTGGCACTTATTTCTATGAACCTTAACATTCACATTTAGATAAATTCTTTTTTTAAGATTTTATTTATTTGAGGGAGCAAGCAAGCAACAGAGAGCATGAGCAGGGGCAGGGGCAGATGGAGAAGCAGGCTCCTCACTGAGCAGGGAGCCTGATGTGGGGCTCGATCCCAGTACTCTGGGATCATGACCTGAACTGAAAGCAGACACTTGACCAACTGAGCCACCCAGGCACCCATATTTAGATAAATTTTTAAACAGGAAGAAAACCTAGTCTGTTTCCAAAAAGACACAACATTTAGTCAGTCATCAACTGAACTGGTAATACCAAGTATTTAAAAGATACCAGGTATTTAAAATACTAAAACTTAAGGCACCTGGGTGGCTCAGTGGGTTGAGCTTCTGCCTTCAACTCAGATCATGATCTCAGGGTCCTGGGATTGGGCCCCACTTCGGGCTCTCTGTTCAGCAGGGAGCCCACTTCCTCCTCTCTCTTTGCCTGCCTCTCTGCCTACTTGTGATCTCTGTCTGCCAAATAAATAAATAAAATCTTTTAAAAAAATGCTAAAACTGAAAATGCAGAATCCATATATATCCTATCTTGCCCATTAAAAATTTGTTAACAAAAGATTTTCAATTTTTTATTCAAAGGAGAAGGACACAATAATGTGTTTTCTCTGGTTTCTTTTACCATTATTTTAAACCTTAAACATTCTAAATACATAACAATTTCAATATCTTCAACCCACAGGTTTAATTCTATTTGAAACTGAAGCTAAATTTTTAAATTACAATTACAGAAAAATCATGTTATTTTAACTTACTTTCTTCATTTCACAATTTTTATGGTTATTCTCTATGTTAAAAGAAATATTGTATCTAAATAAACTAATCATCAGATCACCAAGTATATCAGCAATACAGTCTCTCATGTTAAGGAGAAGTTCATCATAATATTCCTGTTAGTTATACAGCTTCTTATTTGCAAAGAATTTTTTTCACCCACTGCCTCAACCCCATCAACACTACACTCAGGTCATGAGGTCATGTATTTTCTTTCTTTTTGTTTTTTTTTTTAGGTCATGTATTTTCTTATTTTACAGATTATGGTCTGTCTACACCAAAGTTCCTTCGAACATTTGTCTTTCTCTAAAGTTCTTTAAAATTTATTGAACAATCTGTTTTTGTTTTTAATTTTCACTTCATTTAATTCCCACAGTACTCCGTAATATACACTGAAGTGGTTATATTTAGTCCTGTTTTACTTATGAGGAAGTTAAGGACACAGGTTATGCTGTGTGACTATGCATCATATTTTTTTTACTTTCTTACTTTCTTTACTTTCTTACTTTCAACTACATTGGGATATTTCAGATGACAAGATGACAAGAATTTTGTCATTTTTAATCCTTTCCTAGGACTTCTTTAATTAAAAATATGCATAATATGGGGCACCTGGGTGGCTCAGTGGGTTAAAAATATGCAGAATATTTTCACATTTTTTCAATTTATTTATTCAACACTAGCTGCACCACTTACCTGTGATCTTGGGTAAGTTCTTAAACATTTTTTACTTCAATACCCTCATCTGAAACTATTGTGGAGAGTAAATAAGATGAGATGTAAATATTATTTAGAATAATGTCTGGTTCACAAAAAGCATTCAATAAATATTGGCCTGTATGTTTTATTTTAATCCTCATTAACTCACTTAGAAATTAAAATTGAGGCATGGGAGCTTATTTTATACTTCAACTTGTCAACATTTTTACAACTCAGGTCAAAATTCACGATCTCTTTCCACATTTCTCACTATCAAGACAAGAATGCATCTGATGATACAAGGCTGTACTGGCACTTCCAAGACCCTTGTACATAAGCTTTAGTAGAGAATGCTCAAGAAACAGGTATTTGATTCATTTTTCCAATGCTTTATTTCAGGTAACACCTGAGCTCCTGCATTCAGGATCATTTAACTTAATGCTTTATATAAAATCAGATAGGAAGAACCATTAAGTCACAGCTCCTGATGACCAAATGATAAAAGAAAATGTAAACCACACACATCCATTTTAGTATTCCACACGCTAGATGGCAGTACCACATAAAGCAAAGCAGGAAGTGAGAAATGCTTCAAACAGGTAAATCAGAATAAACTGAATATATCTTTGCATACTGCAAGAGATTTTTTTTTCCTTCTTAGTGAAAAATGTTTCAAGAAATGTGATAAATCTTTGTGTTTGGAGATGAGACAACAGGGAGAAGTGCTATTATGACAGTAAATTCACAGAATTTAAAACTGCATGGAGGAGGTAAGATGGCACAGTAGGGGGACCCTAAGCTTGTCTCCTCTCATGAATACAGCCAGATAGTTATCAAATCATTCTGAACACCCAAGAAATCAATTGGAGGTCTGAGAGAACAAAAAAACTGCAAGTCTACATGGAGAAAATCAACTACCTTCTGGAAGGTGGGAGGTACGGAGAGTTGCATTAGGGGAGATACAGCCGTATATAGAAGAGCGGGAAAAGAGCCTGCTTTACAGAGTCTACCACAAAGTATCATGAGCAGCGCAGCGCAAAATCTGAACTTCTAGAGGTCTGCTGAAGTGGGAGATGTGCCTGGCTTAAATGTGCTTAGGTGGCAAAGCAGGGCAGAAGCCCACGTGTGACAGCATGGTCTGAGGATCCCCTGGGTCACAAGAAGAACGGGTGGCACCAATGTGCTGCACTGTTCCCAGGCGTAGCAGCAAGAAAGGTGGCTGAGAACAGCAAGTCTTGGTGCCACAACTGGGAACCACTGTGGGGTCCTGCCACCATTTTCCTGAGACAAGCTGGCCAACGGCAAAAACATGTGCAGGTCCACACGCAAGAGTCTCTAAAATTTGGAGTTTGGGAACTCAGTCACATGCCCCAGATGAAAAAACCTGGATAAAGTCAGTGTGAACAGAGTTCTGACAGAAACTGGGGACATAACAGTGACTGAATTACAGAGCTCATGGAAGAGCCGGGGGTGCAAACTTTCAACACTGGCGCTGGAGAGCAGGGTGCCCCGATATTCATCCTTCTTGACAAGGCTGAGAACCTTCAAGAAGGAAAACAACATCACCGAGTAGAGGCCAGAATGGCTTACACCAAGCCCGGCCATGCCCTGCACTCTAGAGGCACATTCCTACTAGGGTTAAGTCCACCTAAGAATCACAACAGGCCCTTCTTCCAGAAGATCAGCACAAACAACTCACTGGCACCACCAAAGTTACTGATCATAGGGTGCTGCAAAGTTTTAGCTCTAGGGAAAACAGGATCAAGCTTCCTTTTTACTTTTAATCTTTATTTTTTTATTTTTATTATAAAATAATCAAATTATAAATAATTTATTATAAAAATTCATTATAAAAATATATAATTTATAAATTTAAAATTTTTATTATTTTTTTCATTTATTTTCTTATTTTTTTAATTATTTTTAATTCTCATGTTATCAATTTATATATTTTATATGTGTGTGTGTATATATATATATATATATATATACTTTTTACGTTTTTTTAAACTTACTTTCATTTTATTTAATTTTATTTTGTTATTTTGAGATTGAGATTCTTTTAACAAGCAGACCAAAATACCCCCAGGAGCTAGGTTTTTTTTATTGCTTGTTTTCATTGTTTTGAGGCTTTTGTTTGTGTGTTTGTTTCCTTCTCTCTTTCTTCTCTTCTTTTGTGGATAAAATGAAGAGATGGGGAAATTTACCCCAAGAGAAAGAACACGAAGCAGAACTCATGGCCAAGGATTTAATCAATACAGATATAAATAATATGTTTGAACTAGAATTTAAAACGACAATTATAAGGATACTAGCTGGGATTTTAAAACTCATAGAAGACACCAGAGAATCCCTTACTACAAAGATAAAAGAACTAAAATTTAGTCAGGCCGAAGTTAAAAATGCTATAACCAAGATACAGTTCCAAATAGAGGCCATAAAAATGAGGATGGAGGAAGCAGAGAAAGGAACGAATCAGTGATACAGAAGATAAAATTATGCAAAATTACGAAGCTGAAAAGAACAGGGAAGGAAAGGTAATGGACCAGGAGGGTAGACTTCAGGAAATCAGCAACTTATTAAAACTTAGTAACATTCGTATCATAGGGGTCCCAGAAGATGACATAGAAAAGGGGGCAAAAGTTTTATTCTAAAAAAATACAGATGAAAACTTCCCTAATTTGTGGAAGGACACAGATATCAAAATCTAACAAGCACAGAAATCTCCCATTAAATCGAACAAAAGTTGAACATCACCAGGGCATATCATAGTTAAATTCACAGAATGCACAAAGAAAGAATCCTAAAAACAGCAAGGCGGAGGTTGGGGGAGGGGTGGAGGGGGAGTCCTTAACCTACAAGAGAACACAGATCAGGTTCTTAGGAAATCTGTCAGGAGAAACTTGGCAGGCCAGAAAGGAATGGCAGGAAATATTCAAAGTGCTGAATGGGAAAAATATGCAGCCAAGACTTCTTCATTGAGCAAGGCTGTCATTCAGAATAAGAGAGATAAAGAGTTTTCCAGATAAACAAAACCTAAAGGCATTCCCAATCAGTAAAGTGATCCCTGCTAAAAATTTTAAGGGGGGAACTCTTTAAGTGGAGGAAAAAAGACCAAAGCAACAAAGATTAGAAAGGAACAGAGAACATCATCAGAAACACCAACTCTACAAAAAGCACAATGCACAATTCACTAAATTCATATCTTTGAATAATCACTCTGAATATATATGGACTAAATGCTCCAATCAAAAGATATAGGGTATTAGAATGGATAAAAAATAATAATAAAAAATAAGATCCATCTATATGTTGCCTGCAAGAGACTCACTTTAGACCCACGGACACCAGCAGACTACAAGTGAGGGGATGGAGAACCATCTATTATGCTAATGCGTGTAAAAAGAAAGCCAGAGTAGCTATACTTATATCAGACAAAGTAGATTTTAAAACAAAAACTGTAATGAGAGATGAAGAAGAACATTATATCATAATTAAGGTGTCTATCCATCAACAACTGTAAATATTTATGCCCCCACCTGGGGAGCACACAAATACATAAATCAATTAGGAATAAACATAAAGAAACTCCTTGATAATAAGACAATAATAGCATGGGAATTAAACACCCCATTTACAGCAAAGGACAGGTCATCTAAGCAGAAAATCAACAAGGAAACAATGGCTTTGAATAACACACTGGACCAGATGGACTTAACAGATATATTCAGAACATTTCAAACTAAAGTAGCAAAATACATGTTCTTTGCAAATGCACATGAACATTCTCCAGAACAGATCACATACTGGGTCACAAATCCGCCCTCATCAAGTATAAAAAGATCAAGATCACACCATGCGTGTTTTCAGACCACCACACTAGGAAACTTCATATCAACCACAAGAAAAAAATTTGGAAAGATCACAAATACTTGGAGGTTAAAGAACATCCTACTAAAGAATAAATGTATTAACCATGAAATTAAAGAAGAAATTTTAAAAAATACATGGAAGCAAATGAAAATGAGAACACTTTGTCCAAAACCTTTGGGATGCAGCAAAGGCAGTCTTAAGATGGAAGTATACTGCAATAAAGCCCTACCTCAAGGAACAAGAAAAGTCTCAAATATACAACTTAGCCTTATACCTAAAGGAGATACAAAAGAACAGCAAATAAAGCCTAAAGCCAGCAGAATAAAGGAAACAATAAAGATTAGAGCAGAATTAAAAGATATAGAAATAAAACAAAATAAAACAAACAAACAAAAAACACCCATGAATGGTTCTTCAAAAGAATTAGTGAAATTGATAAACCCCTAGCCAAACCTATAAAAAAGAAAAGAGAAAGGACCCAAATAGATAAAATCACAAATCAAAGAGGAGAGATCACAACCAACACCACATAAATACAAATTATAAGAGAATACTATGAAAAATTATATACCAACAAACTAGGCAACCTGAAGAAAAGGACTAATTCCTAAAAACCTAGAAACAAGCAAAACTGAAACAGGAAGAAATAAAAAATTTGAACACACACATAGTCAGCAAAGAAATTGAATCAGTAATCAAAAATCTCCTGACAAACAAAAGCCTGAGCCAGATGGCTTCCCAGGGGAGTTCTACCAGACATTTAAAGAAGAAAACTGTGCCAAAAAAATAAAAATGGAAGGAAAACTTCCAAACTCCTTCCATGAAGCCAACATTACCTTGATTCTAAAACCAAAGACCACACTAAAAAAAGGTACAGGCCAATACCCCTGATGACATGGTTGCAAAAATTCTCAATAAAATACTATTAAATTGAATTCAACAGTACAGTAGAAGATTTATTCACCACGATCAGATGAAATTTAGTCTTGGACTATAGGGGTGGTTCAAGATTTCCAAATCAATCAATGTGATATACCACATTAATAAAAGACGTAAGAACCATATGATCCTGCCAATAGATGCAGAAAAAGCATTTGACAAAGCACAGCATCCTTTCTAGATAAAAACTTCAACAAAGTAGAGATAGATACAACATACCTCAACATCATAAAGGTCATATACAAAACACCCACAGTTAATACCATCTTCAGTGTTGACAAACTGAGAGCATTTCTCCTACAGTCAGGAACAAGAAAAGGATGTCCACCCTCACCAAACTATTTAACATAGTACTGGAAGTCTTAGCCTCAGCAATCAGACTAAGTAAATAAATAAATAAAGGCATCCAAATTGGCAAAGAAGAAGTCAAATTTTCACTATTTGCTGAAGACATGGTATTCTATGAGAAAACCCAAAATACTCCATCAAAAAATTGTTACAGCTAATACATGAAATCAGTAGTTGCAGGATATAAAATCAATGTGCAGAAATCTGTTGCATTTCTATACACCAATATGAAAAAGCAGCAAAAGAAATCTAGGAACTGATCCCATTTGCAACTGTGAAAAAACAGTAAGGTATCTAGGAATAAACCTAATTAAAAAGGTAAAAGATCTATACTCTGAAAACCATAGAACCCTTATGAAGGAAATTGAAAAGGACACAAAGAAATAGAGAAACATTCCATGTTTATGGACTGGAAGAACAAACACTGTTAAAATGTCTAGATTATCTGAGCAATACATTTAATGCAACCCCTATCAAAATACCACCAGCACTTTTCACAGAGCTAGAACAAACAATCCTCAAATTTACATGGAACCACAAAAGACCCTGAATAGCCAACAATCTTGAAAAAGAAAAAGCTGGAGGCATCACGATTACAGATTTCAAGCTATATTGAAAAGCTGTGGTCATCAAGACAAAATGGTACTGGCACAAAAACAACAGAACAGAACAGAGAACTCAGAAATGCACCCACAACTATATGTTCTATATAATCTTCGACAAAGCAGGAAAGAATATCCAATGGATAAAAGACAGCTGCTTCAACAAATGGTGCTGGGAAAACTGGAGAGCAACATGAAACTAGACCACTTTCTAACACCTTACACAAAAATAAATTCAAAATGGATGAAAGACCTCAATGTGAGACAGGAAACCATCAAAATACTAGAGAAGAACACAGGCAAAATCCCCTGTGACCTCTGTCGTAGAAGTTTCTTACTAGACATGTCACTGAAGCAAGGGAAACAAAAACAAAAATGAATTATTGGGACTTCATCAAGATAAAAAGCTTTTGCAAAGTGAAGGAAACAACAAAACTAAAAGGCAGCCTACAGAATGGGAGAAGATATTTGCAAATGACATATCTGATAAAGGGTTAGTATCCAAAATCTATAAAGAACTTATCAAACTCAACCCCCCCCCAAAAAATGATAAAAATCCATTTAAGAAATGGGCAGAGGACATGAATAGAGACACTTTTCCAAAAAAGACATCCTGATGTCTAACAGACACATGAAAAGATGTTCAACATCACTCATCATCAGGGAAACAAATCAAAACCATGATGAGATACTACCTCAGGTCAGAATGGCTAAAATTAACAACACAAGAAACAACAGTGTTGGCGAGGATGAGGGAAAAGGAGGCCCTCTTGAGCTACTGGTGGGAATGCAAACCACTGCAGCCACTCCGCGGAACAGTTTGGAGGTTCCTCGAAAAGTTAAAAATAGAACTACCCTACAATCCAGCAAGTGCACTACTTCGGGTATTTACCCAAAGGATACAAAAATACAGAGTCAAATGCACCTGATGTTTACAGCAGTATTATCAACAATAGCCAAACTATGGAGAGAGCCCAAATATCCACTGACTAATGAATGGATACAATGGAGTATTACTCAACCACCAAAAAATGAAATCTTGCCATTTGCAAGAACGTGGATGGATCTAGAGTGTATTATGCTAAGTGAAATAAGTCAGAGAATGACAAATACCATATGCTCTCAAACACGGAATTTAACAAAGACAACAGATGAACATATGGGAAGGGGGAAAAGAAGAAAAGGAGAGAGGGAAAAAAGCCCTAAAAGACTCTTAAAGACAGAGAATAAACTGAAGGCTGATGGAGGGAAGTGGATGACAGATGGGTTAGATGGGTGATGGGTACTTAAATAGGGCACTTATGATGAGCACTGGGTGTTGTAAGTAGGTGAAGAATCACTGAATTCTACTCCTGAAACCAATATTGTACTGTATATTAACTAAAATTTAAATAAATAAAAAAATGAAAATAATCTTTATAACTAAGAAACAGAACTTAAAACTACATGTAGTTTTACATAAAACAAAAAGCTCTTTCTAAAAATTACTTATCTTTTTCCTTCTTTTTAGGGTTTCAATTACTCTAAACAAAACATAGTACAACACTTACATACCAAAACCTGCAGCCTTTGTTCAAAGCACTATTTAGGGGAAGAATTTCCAAACTTCAATGCATTTATTAAAAAAACAGTGGCTAAAAATGAGTATCAACAATACCTACAGAGTTTTATTTCTCTCAAGAAAAGCAAATATAAAATAATATTAATATCTGACAAAGCTGATTTATGATAATACTAGTTTTCCAACATCAAGCAAGTGCATACATATTGGTTATTCACGACTCTTCCAGGAAAAAAAAAAAAAAAAGAACTGAACTCTGAATTCAAGAAACAAACAACAACAAAAAAAAAATGCAAAATAGTAAAACGTATGCTCGGGAATTCATAGTAAGAGAGGAAGGAAGAGTTGGAGGAAGAAAAGGACAAAAGGGGGAATGTAGAAAGGAAGAGAGAAAGAAGGAGGCAAAGAAAGGAGGGACAAGAGAAGGGAGGGTTTCCTAATGAGACCAAACTTCAAGAATATCTTGTACCACTTACACCCATAAATTTGAAAAACCTATATAAAATAGATAATTTTTTTAAAGGTTTTATTTATTTATTTGACAGACAGAGATCACAGGTAGGCAGAGAGGCAAGCAGAGAGAGAGGAGGAAGCAGGCTCCCTGCTGAGCAGAGAGCCCGATGCGGGGCTCGATCCCAGGACTCTGGGATCATGACCTGAGCCGAAGGCAGAGGCTTTAACCCACTGAGCCACCCAGGCGCCCCTAAAATAGATAATTTTCTAAGAAAATATAAATGAAAAAAATTGGCCAAAGGACACACGAAAGAACCAGTCTAGACTTAATAATCAAATCATATATTAAAATGGTAAAGGTTAAGTCCTTGAACAGAAACCAGGCCAAAAAGGTTTTAATGGGAAAATCTACTAAATCTTCAAAAAACAGGTTAATTCCCATTTCCACAAACTTTCATGGTATTTATTTTTAAAACAAAATGCGACCATGAATGCACCAAACTCAGTCTAGTGGACAAGTACAATATATAGGTCAACATCAAAAGTATTTTAAAATATTTAAGCAAGCAGATTGTGTCCCAGGAATAAAAACATATTTCAACAATCTATTTCTATGACCAGAGTAATTCTTTGTACTAATTTTTAAAGACAGTGTATTCATGCTCTATTAAAGATTAATATAGGTATTAAAGTAAGGACATGACACGATACACCCTCTCTTGCCTATGTCATTATATCCTTTCTCCTCTTTACCTTGTCACATCACCAGTTCATTTAAATCAAGCTCAGAGTTCATCTACAATCCATAATAGCTGAAGGAACCTTAGCTGTCATCTTTTTAGCATGAAGACAAGGGAAACAAGGCTAAGATTAACTGGCAATCTCCCTAGTGGTCAAGACAGTATGGCATGATGAGAACATACCAACAGCTGGCCACACCCATTCTATGCCACATCAGAATAATTTCTCCTCAACAGGACAATGCCACCTTTTGCCACGATTACACCTGAAGATATTAAACTAAGATTTCAAAAGGAAAGTCAGATAATTTGGCTAAGGTCTGCCAAAAGTGACTTAGAAATAGGATTTGAACACATCTGTGCAATCTAAAGCATATGACTTGCTAAACCACCAGAAAAAAATACACATGGGCTTGAGAATTATTTTATCAGGTACAAATTAAATCAGAAACAAAGGAATGCTTGAGGATGCTCAGTGCCTATTCTGCTCTCAAAAGGTAGAATACGATTTAGAACTACTCTGTCCTTCAAAATGAGAGAGAAACTTGTAAAACATTCTATTTTACAAAAAACATATATGAGGAAAGTCACAACCCTTTGCTCTAAGCTTTAAACATTGAAGTCATCTTTCTTTTCCTAAAGCATTCTTTCAAAAAAATCACAACCCTTTGCTCTAAGCATTAAACACGGAAGTCATTTTTCTACTACCAAAGCATTCTTTCAAAAATTGTAACCATTACCATTTTCCTACAAGTTCCTCCAATTATTTTACACTTACATTTGTTTTTTTCTTACAGAAACAGTATCTTGCTCTGTTCAAACTCTATAATATAGCAAGAATAATGTTTCTACTTCAGTAAATATTCTACCTGACTTTAAGTAACTGCACAGATTTCCCTGTATGAATTATCCATAATTTACATAACCCATTCCAACTTCTAAACATTTGTATTACTTATTTTCTTTTATTTTTTTAAGTTTATTTGTTCATTTAAGTAATCTCTATACCCAACAGGGAGTGTGAATTCACACCACCAAGATCAACAGTCATGAGCTCTCCAAGAGCCGCAACTGAGTCAGCAAAGCATCCCACATTTGTATTACTGCTAACTTTTTACTATAGATGATGTAATGAATACTTGGATAGTCTTTTGAGACTTGACCTTTATTCATGATACCCCCGTCTCCACGAAGAGAATTCCTATAATCCTTTAAAATATCAATCAACATCTCCTCTGCACAGCATTTTTCTGTTGCTTCAAAATAGTTAATCTCTCCACATTTATTGAATATATATATATGTACAAATAAATGAGGACATGAAATTAACTCCAAGGTAACATAACTTGATTCTAATATGTATAATTATCCTTCTACAGTTTAGTCTTCCATTTAAGTTTAAACATCTCAAAAGAAGAAATAATGTTGTCCTACTTTTTTTTTTACTCTTTATGACATACAGTATTCTGTCACAACACTGCCAATACACAATAAATGTTTATTAAATGACTGACTCCCTAGCATATCTAACAAGAAACATCACAAAGATGTATCTTCTATTCAAGAGCATTAATGAGCCCCTGCTACTGAAAGACTGTGCTGAGTCCTACAGAAAGAAAAAGTGAGACATATCCTCCAAAGAGTTTACAATTAGGAATACCAAAAAATAAATAAAAATAAATCAAGTGGAAACCATGATATAAAATATACAACTCGCGTAAGCTAGCAAATTTCAAAAATAAACTTAGAAACAACTGTCAGTATTTTAAACACATATACCCTTGATCCAACCTAAACATCTAATATGATTTAATGCATATACTCCCATCAATAAAGCCTGGAATATACACCAATAAGGAACTGATTAAATTATGGTATAATAATAAAATGAAATACTACATAACTGAAAATAATGAGGTTAATCCAAATTACTAAAATAAAAAAAAAATATCCCAGATATACTTTCAAGTAAAAAAACAACTTTCAAGGCAATATTTATAGTAGCAACCCATCTATATTTTAAAGTTATAGATAGCTAGATAGATGGTTATAGTTGGAGCTATATCTAGAGATATTGCTATATGTCTTTAAAAAAATTCTACCCAGACACACAATAGTTAACAAGAGAGAACATAAAGGGAATTTTAACTTGCATTTGTAAATGTCACCATCCATTTTATTTGCTGTTTCATAATAATATAAAGAATATATTCTTACCATATAAGAGCAACATTTAAATGCTGAAGAGAACCAAAATATTAAAAAAGCATTTTTAAAGCAAATTTTATTTTTCAGACATAAATTCATTTGTCCGTTTATTCAACAAATACTCATCAAATGATTTTTAATGTGTCGGGCACTACTCTAGATTGCTGAGGTGGAAAAAAAACAGAATAAATAATAATAAGATAATTAGCATGCCAGACAGTGGAGAAAAATTAATTTGGGAGATAAGGAATGTTGGTGACCAGTAGCTGCAAGGAGAGAAAGTACTTTCTTCTCGAAGAAGATAACATTTCAGCAAGTATTCAAAGAGGAGAAGGTAGTAAGTTATGTGGATTTCCAGGGAGAAGAGCTTTCCAAAGAGAGAAAACAGAACTAAGTCCAAAGGTCCTGAGAAGGGAGCCTGTATACTGGAGCAAAAGCAACTGTGGGGGGCACCTGGGTGGCTCAGTGGGTTAAAGCCTCTGCCTTCGGCTCAGGTCATGATCTCAGGGTCCTGGGATCGAGCCCCGCATCGGGCTCTCTGCTCAGCAAGAAGCCTGCTTCCTCCTCTCTCTCTGCCTGCCTCTCTGACTACTTGTGATCTCTCTGTCTCTGTCAAGTAAATAAATAAAATCTTTAAAAAAAAAAAAAAAAAAGCAACTGTGGACAGGATACTATGTCTCAGGAAAAGAGAAGTAAAAGAAGAGATGAGGTCAAAGAGGTTACGGGCAAATCTGATAATTCCTTTTAGGAAATGTTAAGAAATTTAACTTCTATTATGGAGAAGATGAGAAGTAACTGGAGGGTTTTGAAAAAGTGACATGATCTGACTTATATTTAAAAGACTCATTCTTGCAGTTGTGCCAAATAAGGGTATTGAAATAATCCCCCTAAAAAGACCACAGCAGATAGAAGAGAAAGAGGCAAGTAGTCGGATTTCCTTTATTTTAAACTTATTTTAAATTTTCCTTAATTACTTTAAAGATGCCATTTTTTAAAGAATTTTAAATACAGAGCCAAGAGTTTTGCTGACAGACTGAATATGAGGCATAACAAAAAGAGGGAAGTCCAAGATGACTCTAAAGGTTTTGTCCTGTCTTAGGAACTGGAAAGACGGGTTTTACTATTGACCAACATGGACAAGACAGCAAGAGGAGCAGGTCTGAGAGGAGACTGTTCTAGACATGCCAGATCTGAGATGCTGATTAGTCATTCACATGAAGATGCTGAGCAGTCAGCTATGCAACACCAGAATTCAAAGAAGAGATTATGAAAGTTTCCTCTGTATATTATATGGTAATAAAATTACTGGCCCAAATGAACTCTTAATATTGAAAGTATTTCATAAGCAATTGTGTTTTACAGTCTAAACAAAAATAAAAATCATAATTGATATTAGATTAATAAAACTTATTGTCATTTTATAACTGAGAGTCTTAAACATGACTTTGTCTAGATTTAAAAACTTTAGTATTCTGTGACATCTTCTAGGACACAATGGCTTACTGCAGTTACACATTTTCAGTATGTGAGTAGAAAGAGCTAGAAACACAAGAAATCCATAAATCTAGGAGAAATTCCTAAGATCAGGGTGAAAAAAAAAAAAGTATGTAAACTACAGACTGTCCCACATTTGAGACATATTAAAAAACAACTGAGTCAACAGGCAGTGTGAATAACCTACAGGGATATAATAGAGCTGCCAAGCATAAAGCTGATGACCTATTCCAGACACATTTAACAAAGTTTTCATACTTATTTATTCCTTAGAACATACTGTCAATCTTATATTTAAAAATAAGTAAGGATTCAAGGCACCTGAGTGACTCAGTCGGTTAAGCGTCTGACTTGATTTCCGCTCAGGTCATGTTCTTTGGGTTCTGAGATCAAGCCCCATGTCAGACCCCAAGCTCAGTATGGAGTCTGCTTGTCCCTCTCCCTCTGCTTTTCTCCCCGATCGTGCTCTCTCTCTCCTTCTCTCAAATAAATAAATAATATCTTAAAAAAAAAAAAAAAAAAGGTAAGGATTCCAGGAAAATGGTGGAATAGGAAAGCACCAGGAATCTCCCATCTAAACAAAAGCTCCCTAGATAGCAGATCTGGCAGAATCTGCCTGATGCAATTATATATTTGTATTTCTGGAGTGTACTGAAGGCCTGCAACTTCCAGGGAAAGGTCTGGTTAGTAAGTTATGCTAATTTCAGTCCATTTCAGCTCTTAGCACAGTAGCAGCTAACCATGCCCAATCCCTCAGCATTCAAGGCAACCATGCATGCACTGAAGGAGCAGAATCAATCAGATTGGGGTAGGCAAAAAGACCCTGTCCCACAAATATCAAAGAATCTGTGCTCTGATCCCTAATTGCTGGTTCTGATCTCAGAGCCGCAAATAAACAGGTAGATGACCAGTGTTGTTAAACCTCCCTATGCTGCTGCAAGAACCTAACAGCTTTTTCCGCCTTCAATTTTCTGTTTCCCCTCTAAGGAAGCCAGACATTAGACTAGAACATTGAAGAGGAACTGCATATATGGGAAAAATTAGAAAGTGTCATATGATCAGGGAAGGCAAAGGATCACAGAATATCTGAGAAGACCTCCAGTTTTCACCTCAGGCTAATCCTTGGCACTGAGTAGGCCTAAAACAATAATTCAGAAGAAAGAAGGAAGAAGGAAGAAGGAGGAGGAGGAGAAGAACAAGAAAAATAAAAAATAAAATCTGGGGAAGGGGGATAAGAACTCATTTTCAGAATTACCACATTGTTACATTAAAATGTCCTGTTTGAATCAAGAAAGCATACAAAGAAACAGTAAATTATGGCCAATTGAAAGGGCCAAAACAAAGCAACAGAAACTCTTCCTTAAAAAGTGATGGTGGATCTACTAATAAAAGACTTAAGACAATTGTCTTAAAGGTACCCCCAAAACTAAAGAAATATGTGGAGATTATCAAGAAAATGATGAAATGAACCAAATGGAAATATCAACAAAGAGATATACAATCTAAAAAGGCACTGTGGGGGCACCTGGCTGGCTCATCCAGTGGAGCACGCAACTCTTGATCTTGGAGTTATAAGTTCAAGCCCCTCACTGGGTGTAGAGATTACATTAAAAAAGAATTAAAGGGGCATCTGGGTGGCCCAGTGGGTTGAGCCTGTGCCTTCCGCTCAGGTCGTGATCCCAGGGTCCGGGATAGAGCCCCGCATCTGGCTCTCTGCTCAGTAGGGAGTCTGCTCTCTGCCCACTCCGCCTGCCTCTCTGCCTCCTTGTGATCTCTGACTGTCAAATAAATAAATAAAATATTTAAGAAATAATTTAAAATGATTCTATGCCTTAAAGTATAAACACTATGATGAAAATTTTGTAAGAGGAAATTAAGGGCAAATATGAACAGACAGAAGAAAGAATCAGCCAACCTGAAGATAGGACAATGAAAATTACTGAGTCTGAGGAACAGAAAGAAAAGAGAGAAGACAAGTGAACAGAGTCTAAGGGACCTGTGTGACAACTAAGAGACCTATGGGGTTCTATCCCATATACATTATGAAGGTCTCAATGAAAATGGAGAAACAAAGGGGCAGAGATAATATATGAATATATAATGGCTGAAAACTTCCTAAATTTGATTAAAGACATGGATAGAAGCTGATGAACTCCAAGTAAAATGGACTCAAAGATACTCATATCAACACACATGAGAATCAAACTCTCTAAAGCCAAATAGAGGCATACCTCATTTTGTTGTGCTTCTTGGATACAGTGTTTTTTAAAAACTGAAGGTCTGTAGCAACCCTGCATCAAGTAAAGTCTGTTTTTGCCATTTCTCCAGCAGCATTAGCTCACTTTGTGTCTCTGTGTCAAATTTTGTTAATTCACTCAATGTTTTAAATTTTTTTATTATTATTATATTTGTTATGGTGATCTGTGAACCATGATTAAGACCTGTTGAAAGCTCAGATGATGGTTAGCAATTTCTGCAATTTTTAATTAATTTAATTTTAATTTTAATTAAATTTTTAATTAATTTAATTAATAAATTCTGAAAATTTTAAAATTAACAAACGTGTGTTTTTTAGACAATGCTATCATGAACTTAACAGACTACAGTATAATGTAAACATAACTTTCATATACACTAGGAAACAAAAATTCATCTGACTCACTTTATTGCAATAATCATTTTATTTTGGTGGCTTGGGACCAATTCTAAAACACCTATAAGGCATGCCTGCACAATGAGAGAATCTTAAAAGTGGCAAAAGAGAAGCAACTAGTCACACAGTTGACAAGTCACAAGGGCTCTTCAATAAGATTATCAAGTATCTTAGCAGAAACTCTGGAGACTAGAAAGCAGTGGGCCAATATATTCAAACTGCTAAAAGAATGTAAGTGTCAACCAAGAATATTACCTCCAGAAAAATTACCCTTCATAAGTGAGAGACAAATTAAGACATTCCCAGTTAAACAAAAGGTAAGGAAGATCACTGCCAATATACCGACTCTGCAAGGAATGCTAAAAGGACTCCTGCAAGTTGAAATGAAAGGACACTTGACAGTAACTCATCCTCAGTAAAGGTAAATATGTGGGCAATTATAAAAACCAGTATTATTTTAACAACTGTTTGTAACTCCAATTTTTTTTCTACATGACTTCAGAGATTAATATCTCCTTTAAATTGTGAGTATAAAAGCTAGTATTGCTAGCTTTTTCAGTTTATAACTACACATTTTGTTTTCAACATAATTTAAGAGACTAAAACATTTAAAAAATTATTAGTTTATGTTTTTGGACACACAAACATACAGACATAATTGTAAGACATCTATAACTGAAAGGGATGGGGACCAAGCTATAAAGGAGCATAGTTTTTGTATGTCACTGCTGTTAAACTAGTATAATTTTAAATTAGAGTATTATAACTTTAGGATATTAAATGTAATCGCATTGTAACCACAAAGAAAACAGCTACAAAATATACCAAAAAGAAATGAGAATGGAATTTAAACTTTTCACTAAAAATAAATCAACTAAAGGCAAAAGACAGTTATGCAGAAAATGAAAGACAAGAAATATATAATACATAAAGAAAAAAGATTAAAAAATGACAGAAATATGTCTTTCCTTTTCAGCATTTACTTTAAATAGAATGGATTAAACTCTCCAACTAAAAGACAAAGATGGTAGCGGCACCTGAGTGGCGTAGTCAGTTAAGCACCTGACTCTTAGATTAGGCTCAGGTCATGAACTCAGGGTCATGAGATTTAGCCCTGAGTCAAGCTCTGTGCTCAGTGGGCAGTCTGCTTGAGATTCTCTCTCCTTCTCCCTCTGCCCCTCACATCTGGGTGCTCGCTCGCTCTCTCAAATAAATAAATCAGGGGTGCCTGGGTGGCTCGGTAGGTTGTAAGTATCTGCAGTAAGTATCTGCCTTCAGCTCAGTTCATGATCCCAAGTTCCTGGGATTGAATCCAGCGTTGGGCTCCCTTCTCAGGGGGGAGTTTGCTTCTCCCTTTGCCCCTCCCCCCTACTCATGCTTGCTGTCTCTCTCTCTCTCTCTTTCACACACATGCACTCTCTCCCTCTCTCAAATAAAATTTTTAAAAAATGAAAAATAAAATAATCTTTAAGAAAAACAAGAAATAACAATGGTTAGCAAGAATATTAAAAAAAAGAAACTTGTACATTGTTGGTGGGAATGCAAATTGGTGCAGTCACTGTGAAAAACAGTACAAAGGCTCCTCAAAAAATTAAAAATAGAAATACCATATGATCCAGTAATTCTACTATTGGATATTTACCCAAAGAAAACAAAAATACTAATGAAAAAGATATATGTAACCCTATGTTTATTGCAAGATTATTTACAATTAGCCAAGATACGGAAGCAACCAATTATCCATCAATAGATGAATGAGTAAAGATGCATTAAATATATCCACATATACACATACATACATACATACATACAATGGAATATCAGTTGATAATAAAAAGAAGAGTGAGATTTTGCCATTTGCAACAAAATGGATGGACCTACAGGGTGTACATTAAGTGAAGTAAGTAGGACAGAGAAAGACAAATGCCATATCATTTCACTTACATGTGGAATCTAGAAAACAGAAAGAAAAGAAAAAACAAACGGACTCTAAAATACAGAAAACAAACTGATGGTGGCCAGAGGGGAGAAGGGAGGTGGGGGGGAATAGGTGAAATAGATAAAGGGGATTAAGAGGTACAAACTTTCAGTTATAAAATAAATAAGTCATGAAAATGAAAAGTACAGCATTGGGAATACAGTCAATATTATTATAATGTTGTTGGGTGACAGACGGTGACTGCACTTACTGTGTAATGTATGGAACTGTTTGATCAACATGTTGTAAACCTGAAACTAATGACACTGTATGTTAATTGTACTTCAATTAAAAAATATAGAGATGACAGAATGAATTTAAAAAAGATAATCTACCTATATGCCGTCTAGAAGACTATCTTTGGATCAAAAGATACAAATAGGTTATACAGAGAAGTCCTAAAACTCAATAAAACAGAACAAAATAAAACAAATTCAAAAATGGGTAAAGGATTTGAACAGACATTTCTTCAAAGAAGATACACAAATGAACAATGAACACATGAAAAAATGTTCAACATCACTAATCATGAAAGAAATAAAAATTTTAACTTACTTAACAGTATGGAAAAATGTTCAAAGATCGCAAATATATGGCCACCCAGAACTTCCTCTCTTTTAAGTATCCAATGGTGATATTCCCTGTATCTCTACTGCCCCATCATGCCAGGGACTATCCACTCTCCATCCTCTCTTTACTGTCGTGAGCAGAGTCAGTAGTGTCTTTAAAGCTAATCAGATTGAAGAACCAGGAATCAGGGGGTGGAAGTTGGGGTGGGACCATTCAATATAACTCATAGTGACTCACTAGCAAAATTTGTGCTTCCTGTCCCCACAGCTATTTGCTCTACTACCCTAAATGTCTTAGTTCCAAAGGGAGGAACACTTCCACCAGAAGACAAAGTAACAACCCCACTGACCTGAAAGTAACTGCCACCCGGCCACTTTGGGTTCCTTATGCCTCTAAATCAACAGGCCAAGATGTGAGTTTTGGCATTAGATGGGATGACTGACCCTGACTACTGAAGGGAAATTGAGACTGCTACTGTACTACAGAGGTAAAGAAGAATACATCTGGAATACTGGAGCTCCCTTAGGACATCCCTTAACTACCACTGTCCAGCCACTGAACACAATGGGAAATTACCAGAACCCAATTCAGGCAGGGCTATTAATGGCCAGATCCAGAATTCAGGTATGGGTCATCCCACCAGGTAAAGAACAAAACCACTGAGATTCTTTCTCAGCACAAAGGGGATATAGAATGAGAAGCAGAAGAATGCAGCTGTAACTCCAGCTACAGCCACATGACCAGTTACACAAGCCAAGACTATAATGCCATGAATATAACCTTATTTTGCTCTGAATGTGTGCATGTGTGTGTGCGTGCGTGTAGCATAGCAAATATCTGTTTTCTTCTCTCTTATCACCTTACATAAGATTTGTATCACTGTACTTAAGTATTTTTAACTTTATATTATAGTATTTAAGTTAAAGGATATCAAGAAGAGTAAAGTACCCAGGGACTTTGTATGCTCTTCTAGGAAAATGCTTAGAATGTTTTGGTTGTGAAAAATAGTTGATCATGATGTTAGGCAGAAGCAAGACCTTCTTATTTATTAGAGACTCAGAATGGCTTAAGGAATGCCAAGTTGAGGGCGCCTGGGTGGCTCAGTGGGTTAAGCCTCTGCCTTCAGCTCAGGTCATGATCTCAGGGTCCTGGGATCAAGCTCCGCATTGGGTTCTCTGCTCAGCGGGGAGCCTGCTTCCTCCTCTCTCTGCCTGTTTCTCTGCCTACTTGTGATCTGCCTGTCAAATAAATAAATAAAATCTTAAAAAAAAGAAAGTAATGCCAATATGGCAGGATGGACTGTGATTATTAATTTTATACATTAACTTCAGGTCAGACATTACTCCAAATAATTCTGTGAAGTTATCTTTCAGATGAGATTAACATTTAAGTAAGAAGACTGAGTAAAGCATATTGTCCTCTGCTAAAAGTTTTTAACAGAAAACAAAACAAAACAAAACTAACCTACCTTGAAGAGCACTCTCTACCAGCAGACTGCCCTTGGACTCAAACTACAACAACAACCCTTCCCTTTCTTTTCAGCCTATTCTGGAGATTTTGAACTTAACCATGCCTCCAATCACATGAACCAATTCCTTAAAAAAAAATCTCTCTCTCTCTCTCTCTCTCTCTACCCACATACACACACACACACACAGATTGGTTCTGCTTCACTGGAGAACTCTAATATAGCCATATTTTTAAATAGTAATAAAATAGACTCCTTTTTTTAAAAAGACTTTATTTATTTGACAGTGAGAGAGCACAAGCATGGGAGTGGAGAGGGAGAAGCATGCTCCCCACTGAGCAGGAAGCTCAATGTAGAGCTTAATCTCAGGACCCTGGGATCAAGACCTGAGCTGCAGGCAGATGCTTAACCAACTGAGCCACCCAGATGCCCATAGACTCCTTTCAAAAAAGACTGGTGGGTACCTGAGAAAATACTGAAATAGTCGACCACCAATGATCCATATAATTACAAGGGCGATGCATCACACAGGAGAAGGCCATTAGCGCTCAGCTCCAGTGCTACGGTTAACATCCATTCTGACCAGTTATTATACTCGGGGTTTTTAGTATCACTCTTTTTCACACTATAAATATGAATTCCAAGTAACCTCAATGTTCAAGTCAAAGCTATGAAACTTAACAGGGAAAAAAAAAAAAGACAATTTCATAACTTCAGAGAAGGGGAGCAAATCATATGACAGCAAAACTACAAGCTAGGGGCACCAGGGTGGCCCAGTGGGTTAAACATCTGCCTTCGGCTCAGGTCATGATCCCAGGGATGGGGCCCCACATTGGATTCCTTGCTCAGCGGAAAGCCTGCTTCTCCCCTGCCTGCCACTCCCCCTGCTTGTGCTTGCTCTCTCTCTCTCTCCCCATATCAAATGAATAAATAAAATCTTAAAAAAAAAATACTACAAGTTAGGTTTCTTCATACATAGAACCACACAAAATACATAAAATGAAGAACAAAATAAATGAAGCCTGTACAATGAGAGCAGCATAAAGTGAGTGTAGTAACATGCCACAATATGGGAGATACAAAAACAATAAAGGACTAGATGCAACATGAAAGGACATCTAAAATATGTAAAGCAGTCCCATGAATGAATAAGAAAAATACAAGCAAATCTATAAAACAAAATGAGCAAAAGGCCTGATCTAGATTTAAAACAGAAATCTCAAATGTCCAACATTTGAAAAGATGTTCAACTGCATTAAAAATCAAGAGACTGCAAATTAAAATACAGTGAGAGAAACTTAATCTCCATCAGATGGGTAAAAATTAACAAGTATCAAACAACCAAAAGTTGGCAAGAATGAAGAACAGCAACTCTCATTTACTGTTTAGGGGAGTATAAATTTGTAAATCATTTAAAAAAATAGTTTGGCTTTAGTCAGTAAAGCTGGACATGTGGATCTGCTATCACCTTGAAATTCTACCACACCATGAGACACTCCTGTGTATATGCACCAGGCTACGTATATAATAGTGTTCCAAGAGGCCAAAACTGATGACCCAAATTTCCAACAAATAAACAAGAAAAGAATGGATAAATTACATGTGTCATATGTTCACTGTAGATTAACATATAGTAACAAACTGAACCAACTATAAGTGTAGACATCTATAGGGACCAGTTTCACGATGCTGAATGAAAGAAGAAAGAATACACACAGTAATGAAGCTTACCCAGGTTTGAGAGTTCAGCCTACCCACAGTGCCCCTGGTGCTTATCATGTCCTACCTTTTTATCATAGATCTTATCTTCTTGGCCAACCTCTGTGTTCTTTAAGAATGCATCTTTGGTTTTGGTTGTGGCTGTTGCTCACTAATACAACCAAAGCACCTACAACAGTGCCTGGTATAATACAGTACTTAGTATAGGTATAATATAGTACTCAGTAAGTATTTGCTGAATGGACTAGAATAATTCCAATTATTTAAGTTTAAGAACAGGCAAACCAAACACCATATGGAATAGGGATATAGATAGTAAAACTATAAAAAATTAAAATGAATACTATAAAAGTCATGGTATAAGTAATCTTTAGGGTAGAGAAGGCAAATGCAACAGAGGAAGGACACCCAGGAAATTTCTATCTCTTAGCCTGGGGTTTAAAATGTACACATGTATGTATAATAATATATATATGCATATATTTTATAAACATATATATATATTTTTATACACATACTATACCTCACAATAAGAAAAAACATTGAGAAAACCTCCATTAGTACATCTCCCCCATGCTACACCACTTCACTCTGATTTAACCACCATTACTTTGATCCAACCTAAGAGTCAGGTAACAACTAGAATGCTTCATGCTAGAAAACAATAGCAAATGTTGTCTAGGAATCTCATAGAAATGCGGAGATTGATAGTGATCCTATTATACTATTTCCACTTGAATTAGGAGTCATCACACATCAAGTATTAGTCAACAGAAAAAAATAAAAGTTTTCACATCCACCAACAAGACATCAGTAGAAAAAAAACTACTTCTAAGTGTTACCTCTCAGATACATAGATTTAAGAAAAGGAGATACAGAAAAGAACAGAGATACAGATATATTTTAATTCAGTATGTAGGAAATATTTCAAATATACCTGTATGCTGCCAAACTCAACGTTCTCATAATGGAAATGTGCACATTCAGCCATCTTCGGAAAGTGACCTTTAGTGAAGGGTAACCTGAAGTACATGAAATAACTAAGTGAGATACAAGATACTGGAATAGTCAAAATTACTAAACCTAAGGAAAAACTAAAATGGGTTGGAGAGCTCATGCAAGCGAAACTATTTAATAAGCACATGCGCATGAGCACACATATATCCACACAAAGCTTTCCCGAAATACAGTGAATCAAATGAGAATTACATTTAGAGCGCAGGTCAAAACCAAAATGAATTAAAAGAATAAATAAAAATAAAAAGCATCACTACACTCTCCTATCCTTGTCTCAAGGCAAGGCCCATAGAAAATCTATGCTTTCAGGGAATGTTACGAAAACTGTGAAGAGCCAACTGCTAATCAGAAGGAGCATTCCCAACAAAATATAAAACCAGATTTTACCTGTGAATGTTGTCGCAGCCCATCAGTCCTGGATTAGTGGGTCTGGATGCAGAATGAATATTTTTATCTTTTTCTTTTCTCTATTTACAATGAAAACATAGCTGCCTAACGCTCTGCCAGGTGAAAAGATGGCTTTCTGGTTTTGTTTTTTAATATCGACTTAATGGAATGGTGGCGGATGGGGTATTAAAGCTTCAGTTGGAAAATATGGAATGATTTGTCTGTTGGAAACTGAAATGGAATACCTTCAGATATTTTATATAGGAATCAACTACTAGCATCCATTTCAGGTTTTCTCCAAGGCAGAGCTGAGATATAGCAATCCCGTAACTCAAACAGGCTGATTTTTCTAAATGAGTGAGAGCATGTATTAAGGGCACCAAGACAGACACACTTGGATTGCTCCTATTGAACAAACACACTCTAACAGCCAATGACATAAAGTTGTCACAAGAACAAAATTAAAGTATATTTTTAGACAAGCAGATAATCTTCAGATCTATTCCACTAATTGTTAAGTCATAATTTAGGCTTACAGTATAATTTAATGTATGGACAGTAAAAGCATATGTAGTAAGAAATCTAAAGAAAAGTTTTAAGAGAACTAAAAAACTGATTCCCATTTTAAAAATTCACTTAAAACCCACGGTACAATTCCACTTACTTTTTCACATGTTTAACCTTCATACTGGCTGTACTGCCACATGTCTTAAGACTAAGATCTCCAGGGATCTCTGGAACATCAGCTCCTCTCGCCTTAAAAAAATAAAAACAAAAGGTTTAGGACTATTCCCTTAATATAAATAGGTTTTAAAAAGCAGATTATAATTTTAATGGTTCTGCTGCCTGTACCAACAGCAATACATACTAATATTCTCTTCTTAAAACTATAACTTACTTGAGTCTTGATTTACTAAGAATAAGGAAAAAATATTAATCTAATTCAAATACTTAACTGCATAAGAAAAAATTTTCTGTGAAATATGAATTATTATACTCTTATAATCAAGTTTCAAAATTAGCTGTTATATTATCTAAACTAAACTAAAATCTCCCCCAGGGAACTGGAAAAAATAACCTTAGTTGCGGTGATTAATAAAAGTTAAAATGGCAATATGAACATAATTAGAAGATCACAACATGCATTTCTCACACCAAAATACAGGTGACATCTGTTTCTAGCTTACTCTTTTGTCTGCCACAGTTTTCAGATATGATTTTTTAATTCTAGTGACAGCTTTCAGCTGCATGATTTTAAAAACAAACAGGATCAGAAAGGTCTTCATATTCTGCACAAAATAAACAGCAAATCCAATTATCTATCGTAAAAAAAATTTACAATATATTACCTATGGTTTGTAACAGAAAAACTGAGTTATTATAGCCAATGCCACAGAGTGCAATAGGGAGGAAAAAACAGGATGAGAAGTTAAAATGACTTAAGAGGAGATTTGCAAGGATGTATATATATAATAGAATACTATTCAGCCATAAAAAAGAATGAAATCCTTCCACTGGCAACAACATGGATGGATCTTGATGGGCATTATATTAAGTGAAATAAGTCAGAATGAGAAAGACAAATACAAATGATCTCACTTATATGTAAAATCTAAAAAACAAAACAAACTCAAAAAACAAAAACAAACAAACAAAAAAACCAAACTCATAAATACAGAGAACAGACTGGCCGTTTCGGGTGCAGGGGTAAGGGATAAACTCTAACTCTAGACTCTTAAAAAATATGCAGTGGAATTGATCATGTAAATGACAATTCAGGTTGATAATATCCTAGATGAATACTGTACAACTTAAAAATTATGATAAACAATATCTTTTTAACGACAAAACGAAAATATTTTCCAGTAGTCATTCATTCAACTGAAAAGACTTTATCACACAATATTTTGCAACAACTTAGATCATCTTAATTTGCTAAAATAGTATGTAACAATATTCTCTCGATTTTTACGAAATTTGTATACCAAAATTTACCTGACATAAAGAAGTTTGCTGTGCTTAAATTCCCATTAAAATTTTTAATAAAGTGGGTTTTCATTATTTATTCTGTAAATTATTCATATATTCACTTAAAAAGGGTTATAGCACATAGACACACAGCAGAAGAAAAAACCAGTGAACTTAAGAAGTAGCAAGAAAACAACGCACAAAAAATTGTCTGCTTTTTAGTTTTTGTGTGTGAAAGAAAAAGACCATAAAAAAAAGTCTCACGGACATATGCAACAACATAAAGCCATTTAACATACATGTAACTGGAAAAAAACCAAAATCGTACATGTCACTGAAGTCAAAAAAGGAGAGGAAAATGCCCTCTCTGGGGATGGTGATAGGGGATTAAGAAGGAGAAGAGGAATAGAAAAAACATTTTTAAAAATGGATTAAAAATTTACAAATTTTATGATGATTATGAACACACTGATCCAGAAAATTTCATAAATAAAAAGTCTGATAAACACTTAGGAAATTACACAGGGCCTATTATAATCAGATGGCTAAAAAGCACTGATAAAAAGAAAATCTTAATAGCTGCCAAAGGGGGAAAAAAAGAATATACATTACATTCACAGGAATAAATAGAATAAAAGCAGAACATTTGGACTAAGCACTTTTAGTTGCTTTCTTAAATAAGTGTCAATACAGAATTCTATACCCAGCAAAATTTATTTCAAAAAAAGAATATGAAGTTTCCAGCCTCTTCCACTATTTATAATAAAAATTCTGGAGATAACAAAATGAGATAAAATATAAACATGCAATTACTTTAGAGCTCTAGAAAATTTAACGAGGCAGGTAGATTTGGAAGCACACTCGAAAGCTGAAGAGTGATTAATAAAGTGGCAGGGTGCCCCTCATTTTCCCCCACTCTGTTACCTCCTGGATTGACCCAAGGACAGGCTGAATCAGGAGGTAAGTACAGGTAGGGTCAGCAAAACTCTCAGGGTAATCCAACTTTCTGGCCAAAGGACTTGAAAACTGCCCCTTGAATGTGGGGGAAAGAGTCAAGAGATTTTTTTTCCCTCATTGATCTCTTCCAGACTGGCCCAAGAACAGACCTGACACCATTTCAGCTGTAGCATGGGCACATAAGATCCTAAATGAAAACCCATTCTTCTGAATAGAAAAACAATTTTAAAAGGACCCTGTTATATAAAGATTGTAGAGATAATTTCCTATTTTTTTTATTTTTTTCCTCACTACTTAGACCTACCAGTAGCCCCCTCAGGAAAAAATATGTGCAATACTAGAGGCTAAAACTCGGAGAACGCCACCCTTCCAGTCCAAGAAACCAGGAAAAGCATCCTTTCAGAGCACTGTGTGTAAAATCCCTAAGAAAAATAAGATGTAGCAAAGGCTGTAAAACTGAACTGATGCCAAAACTACCACCTAAGGAAGTCCAGAAAGAAAGCTCAGTCTGAACCCAACTAGGCTGATGCCTGACAGGACCAAAAAAAAAAAAAAAAAAGTCAACATTCTCTAGAGGATGTTAGTGGAGCCAGTCTCACAAAACAACATTCAAAATGTCCCTGATGCAACCCAAAATTACTAGATACATCAAAACCAGTAAAATATGGGCAATTCCCAAGGGAAAAGACAATCAAGAAATGCCAACTGTGAAATGAAACAGATGCTAGAATTACCAAAGACTTTAAAACATAAAGAGAATAAACACACTGCATTAGATATTGAAACCAATGGAAAGACAAAAATTCCTCGAGGAAAACCGTAAACCACACTAAAAGATCAAATAAAAATTTCAAAACTGAAAATGTAATATCTAAAATAAAAAACTCTGACTTGACTCAAGAGCAGAATGGAAATAAGAGAGAAAAAGAGTCGGTGGGACCTAACAGACAAAAAGAAACTATGCTCTGAGAGGCATATATTTAAAATGTTTTAAAAGACTGAAAAATATGAACAGACCCATAGATACCTACTGAGAAGAAACACTGTTACAGAAAAGAAAAAACCTATTTGAACTAATAACTCTCCTTCATGAAAATATAACAAATATGTTGAAGGATACATGTTTACAGATTCAAGATCAACAAAAATAAAACAAACAGACAAACAAAAAGAAAACCACAAAACAACACATAATCAAGCTGTTTACAACCAATATAAAAGAAGTGTCCTGAGAGCTACCAGAGAAAAAAAGACCTATTACATATAAAGTAATAAGAATTGAAATGGCTGGATTTCTCATTAGAAACCCAGAAGACCAAAAGACAGTGGAACAACATTTATAAAATGCTGAAAGAACTCTCAATACAGAAAACGACATCAAATGAAAATATCCTTCAGAAAGGACATACAAATAAGGTCATAGTCAGATTTTTAAAAATTAAGAGAATCTGTTACCAGTGGAGGGGCTCTAAAAGAAATGCTAACGAAAACTCTTCATGTAGAAGGAAAAATGATATCAGAGTAAAACATGGGTCTTCTCATACAAAGGAAGAGCAATAGAAATAATAAATAATAATAAATATATAATATTTATATATGTAATATATAATTAATAATAATAAATAATAAATGAGTAAGAGATTGTTAACCTCCTCTTAGGTTCTTTAAAATATACATGCCAGTTGAAAAGCAAAAATTGTAATACTGATCAATGAATGCAGATGTAATGCTTATAAAATCTGTAATATTAATGGAGAAAGATAAAGGGACCTACATGGAGGCAAGGTTTCTACATTCTGCTTGAAGTGTAAAACAATAATTACAAATAGACTATAAAAAGTTCGTTATATGAGGGGCACCTGGGTGGCTCAGGCATTAAGCATCTGCCTTGGGGTCAGGTCATGATCCCAGGGTCTTGGGATCGACGCCTGTATCGGGCTCTCTGCTCAGCGGGAAGTCTGCTTACCCCTCTCTCTCTCTTTGCCTGCATCTCTGCCTACTTGTGATCTCTCTCAAATAAATAAATAAAATCTTTTAAAAAAAAGTTTTAAAAGGATACCAATAAAATATTAAAAAGAAAACACCATAATGAGGCAGATCCCGGGAATGCAAGACTGGTTTAATACCTGGAAAGAAGCCCAATGTTTTGGGTTTGAATTTATTTCAGGAATACTAAGCATGGTTTAATAACAGAAAATCTATTATTATAATTATTTCAAATAGTAGTAATGCAAAGCAACAGACCTCAAATAGGATATATCCTCCTAGAGATAAAGGGAACAACATATTTTCACTAATACTTGCATTATTATTTGGAAACTATTAAAAGTAGAAGATGAAAGCGAATAAGTAATTGCTAATGTCATTAAAAACAAAGGTTTTTCAGCATAAGAGATACAAACATAAATCAAAGAAGTTATGTAGAAGCCCTTATCATTTCCTTTTTTTTTGGTGGTGGGGGGTTTTGACTAAGGCTGCTAGACAAATGCAGAAGGTACACTGAGGGGCACCTGGGTGGCTCAGTGGGTTAAAGGCTCTGCCTTCGGCTCAGGTCATGGTCTCAGGGTCCTGGGATTGAGCCCCACACTGGGATCTCTGCCCAGCAGGAAGCCTGCTTCCCTCTCTCTCTCTGCCTGCCTCTCTGCCTACTTGTGATCTCTGTCTGTCAAATAAATAAATAAAATCTTAAAAAATAATAAAAAAAAAGTATACTGAAACTTAACTATAGCCAGCATATAGCCGAGTCTTCTGTGATATACCCGTGGATAGAATTTTAAAATGGTAATTCAATATTAATACAGTTAGACATTTGGAGCTGATTCAACATTCAAAAAATGTTAAATGTCAATTATATGGCAAATCCCTATGCAAAAGGAAGGAGGCAGCAGATACAGGGCTCTTTTATTCCTAGATTTCTCAAAATTTTTATAAAAGATAAATGAAAACATATATTTATCAAATATATAGACAGAAGAGAACTAGAAGGAATATGAACATTCTGAGTGACAAAAGTTGAAGAGATTTTATTTTAACACACTGCAAAGACAAACTAAAATCACTTTAGAGTTCATCAAAGACAAAAATTAAAGCCCCAAAATAATTTTCAAAACTCAATTTCATAAGTATGATGGGGGGGCGGTGCATGCTGTTTGACAAGAATTCATGTAACAAGATCTAAAGCCTGTACTTGACCACAAGCTAACTATAAGCCAAAGTATATCTTCACTGGCAACAAGCTAGGGCAGTTTGAAAAGATGTGGCATCCATAACAAGGACAGTCAGTATTTGTTTCTCCTTAATCTGAACCAGTTAAACCACATAAGGGAACAGTTCATCCATTTCAGGAAAACATTATTTGATCCTAAAAACATACAAAAATAGGAACTGGCAATGTTTTATCCTTTCTGCTGTACTGCTCCCTAACCCAGAAAAATATTCCACCATCCCTGCCACTGGTACAGATCTTCAAAGAATTTTTCAAATGCCTGTTATCCTGATCCCAAATCCAAGTAAAGCTCTCCCATGACTGTGTAACTGAAGTGATTTAGTGTAACACACGGTGTCCCGATCTAGAAGCATAAAGCTAGCTACTTCTAAAGTCAGTCCCAACGCAATGCCCATCCCTTTTGTTAAATCCATGTGTGTGACTATCTTCTCCCAAAGTCTAGAAAATCCATCTTAACAGATACCAGCAGAATACTAAGAGGTATTACAGATTTTTAACTTGGGAAAAAAATAGGGTATGAAAAAGTGTTTAACATAAAATCAGAGGACTATAAGAAATCTCATTCAGCCATTCTATTGGAGAGGAAACTGAAACCAATGAAGAAACAACATGCCACACTAAATTAGTCATAGCAAGTAAACTGAATTTTTATTACAAAACAAAAAAGATTTAATATAGGCAAATGGAAGAAAAAAACGTTCAAAGACAATTGATTTTTTAAATGAAAAATTATGAGAAACAACTTTTATTCTCTCAAAATATGAAAGACCAAAAATTTTTAAGACTGAAAAGATAGGGCACAAAAGATACTAAACATTGCTGTTTAGAAAACGAATTAATGAAACTCCTAATAAGTAATGTGGGATCTTCATATTCTTTAGATAAGTTAGTTCCTCATAAGACAATAGTAAAAAGAAAAGGCAAAATTCATCATAAAGATATTCATTGAAGTGAAAAATATAAAGCAAATTCGAGGTCCTAATAATTAACGAAACATCAAATAATACTTCCTATATTATAGGATATTATTTAGTCCTTAAATTTCTTTGTTAAGAGTTTTCATTTACACCAATTATAACACATGATACACATAAGTTTTGTCCCAGGCAATCATAAAAACATTTATAGTTTTATAAAGTATTACTGGTTTTAAATCTCCTGGAATATTTGTAATTTCCATCAGGTAAGGTATCCCAGGAGTTAACTATCATGAAGCATATATAATAGAGAAAAACTATGCAACACTGTGGTAAGCAACAGTCTAAAGAAGGCACCCTACCCACCCCCCAAACTCCTGTCAAGATTCCTACCTCCTGGTCATTCAAACACAAAGCTAGGGAATGATGGGAAGAGATTTTTTTTGGACGTAATCCAAGTCCCGGGTCAGTTGATCTTAAAAGAATTGTCTAAATGGGCCTAATCTAATCACAAAAACATCCCCCACCAGCAGTCAACAAGGACACTAGGACCTCAGACCTAGAAACTAAAACTCTGCCCACAACCTAAATGAGGTAGGAAGCAGATTCTTCACTCTTGAGATGAGCACCCAACCCAGCCAACACCTTGGTTTCTGCCTTTTAAGACCCTGAGCAGAAAACCCAGTTCAGCCTGCCCAAACTTGTGACCTACAGAACTGTACAACAAATTAATATTGTTTTAAGTCTCTACATTTGTGATGATTTCTCATGTAGCAATAAAAAACAAATAGTAATAATGTGGTAATTTCTCACACAGCAATAAAAAATGAATACTAATAATGTATAATATTATTATATTATTATAATAATATTAATAACGAATACTAATACTAAAATACAAATACTAATAATACTAATAATCTCCCTCCGTCCCTCCCCTCAGCTGGCACACTATCTCTGTCTCAAATAGATAAATAAAATCTTTTAAAAAAATGAACAAAACTCTCCCTCACTTTTCCCAGGACTGTGATGCAAAAGCCCCAGGAGCTTCTGCTTTCCAGCACTCCCAGTCTCCACTGAAGGCGGTGACTTCAGTACTCTCCCAAGACTCCTGCTGCCAAGCCCTGGGAAGAAAGTGGTTTCTGCAGGTGGAGTTGGTAGCCAGTGGGAGGTACACCAATCTGCCTCAGTATTAACAGCCTTCTCTCCTTTCTCCCTTGCAACCCATACTTCAGTGTGCACACCACAAACAGTTCCATACTCATTTTGCAGATCTCAAGACCCTCATTTGGGGCACCTGGCTGGTTCAGTCCATTAAGCATGTGCCTTTGGCTCAGGCCATTGTCTCAAGGTTCTGTGCTCAGGTCATGATCTCAGAGTTCTGGGACTGAGCCCTGAGTCAGGCTCCCTGCTCAGAAGGGAATCTGTTTTTCCCTCTTCCTCTGCCCCTACTGCCCCCTGTCAACTTGTGCTCACACACTCTCTCTCTCAAATAAACAAAATCTTTAAAAAAAAAAAAAAAAAAATGTCCCTCACTCATTTCTCCTACAAAGAGGAAAAAATTCTTTTCCCTCTCCAGGCAATATTTTTTATTCCCCTTTCACAGGGACACCTGTCAGATCAGTCAGATCTCTCCCTTCCAGTGAACCAGCCAACCCTTTTACCTATGACACCTTTCATAATGCACAATGGGCAAGAGCCATTTTTCCCTTCACTGCAGCACCTTAATAATAAGGCAGAATGCATATATAAGAAAAAGATACAAAACTATATACTGTTTCTAAGTATAAAACTACATTTCCAGACATGATGGGGGAAAGAGAATATATTAACAGAGCAATATTCTCTGAAAGTAACAATTTGGAGAAATTTGTAGAAGAAAATTGTGTTTATATGGGTGTTAAGTTAGAAACTCTTCTGCATTGTAAGATGACATGAAGGAAATACACCAAAACGATCCCACCAGTGTGGGAAATGGGATTATGGGTGAGTCGTTCTTTTTTTTCTCACTCTTCTGTATTTTCTATATAAGGATGTTTTGTTTCTATAAAGGAAGAGAGCTTTACTGAGAAAAAGAGAGAGGGGAAGAGAAAAAGCAAGCAAGCTAGCTATCTTCTTCCACCTCTGCACATTACCTACCTTATAGCAACCAAATGCAAATGCATAACGACTCATAATTAAATGAGATTAGATACTCAATATAATTCCAATAGGCAAAACTAGGTACTCATATTTACAGGCAATTTGGGAAAGAATAAGAGTAAAAACATAGTTATAATGAGATATACCCATGTTCTAGTAATAAAATGGATTTTTTTTATCACTGAGCTAAGATCATGAGTTGATCATGAGTTAATGTGGTAGGAGCTAGAACCACGGTGGAGAAACATCTCAAAGCAGAAAAAGAAGGAGAAATAACTGGTCTTCTCCCCTTTTCCTGCCCTCCAATCTTCTACCAGTGCCTCCCACTGGCCAAGCCTACCCAGAAGCCTGCTGGTAAGAGAGCCTAGGAAATGCAGTTTGCAGGGATTCACCTCCTGCAATAGAGAACAACAGAGAAGGGCAGGAAATCTCAAACCCAGCTTCATGATATTAATTACTAAATGATGAAGCTATCATTGTATTCATATATAATTCTAGTAATGAAATATAAATTATTTTATATAAAATCTCATTTTCACAAGGCAGAAAAAATGTACACAAAGGTACGTACACATACATGCACATTCCTAATAAGCTGAATAAGCAAGACTGTAATACTAAATCTATACTGGGCATAAAGGCAAACTATTCAAAATGAGCAGTTACTTAAGAGCAACAAAAGTAGATATGAAATTGTTACAGAAAATCAACAATAATATCACCAAATAAGCATTCACAAAGGACATCAAAATGCAATCAGCACAGAATATACTATTATCAAAATGGCCCCAAAACATCCCTTTCTTCAAGGAACAAAAAAATCCTAATACAACATATGTGAAGAGAAAGGAAGCCTAGATCAAAACCTTCTTTATGTACAAGGCTAGGAAAAAGCATGTAAAAATAACTCAGGGGGGAAAAATGGTAACTTTTTGCCACTCTTCACTTTCTTCCTTTGATGGACTCAAATATTATTTATTCTATTTTTTTATTATTTGTATTCAGAATTTGAGGGAGAGCACAACAGCTTTAGATTAAGGTTATAAATGATGTTTTTTCCATAACGATGATGAAAAATAACACTTCTGCTTAAATATAGTAGTAAAGGGAAAAATATTTGGCCTCTTACATAGGAAAAAAAAATCACAGGAGCTATCTCTATGTTGGTAGAACTGTATACATATACAGATAATCACCGACTTGAGATGGCTTTAAGTAATGACTTTTTGACTTTACAATGGTACAAAGGAATTCACATTCAATAAGAACTATACTCTTAAGTTTTGAATTTTGACTATTTCCTGCACTTGTGATATACAGTACCATACTTTCTAGTGATGCTGGGCAGTAGCAGTGAGCCACAGCTCGTAGCCAACAATGGGACCGTGTGGAAAAGCTATGATTCTGCACCCATACAACCATTCCGTATTTCACTTTCAGTAAAATGCCATACAATAAATCCACTGAGATATCCAACACTTTATTATAAAAAAGGCTTTGTGGTAAATAATTTTGCCCAACTATAGGCTAATGTAAGTATTCCGAGCATGTTTAAGATAGACTAGGCTAAGCTATAACATTTAGTAGGTTAGAAGTATCAAATGCATTTTCAACAAAAATGCATTTTCAACTTAAAGTATTTTCAACATACAATTGGCTTATTGGGACGTCACCCTATCATAAGCCAAGGATGATTTATACAGATACATATGCATACCCTATACATAACTGAAAAATCAAGATTTGAATATGAAATCCATTCTGTCAAGAAAGGCAAATGGGGCTGCCAGTGTCCATACTCAACCATAGTTTCACCATAAGACACACATGGAACAAATCTCTGAAGTGAAACATGTTTATAGAAACTATTGAATTTTAATTGATCTAAGTATTATTCCCTTTCTTACAAAGGAACAAAAGACAATAAGGGGGAAAGTAATAATAATTATCCCAATACTACAGAAAAGCTAAATCTGTTAAATCTATCATATATTATGTTGAACAATATCACTAAAATGATGTAGGAAAATCTAAAAACAGTATACTATTACCTTTATAAGGACTTTATTTAGGTAAATTACTGCTAGTCTTCAGTGCTGCTAGAAAATGACACTTGTATATTTCTACATTTGAATTTTATTCACCAGATCTACTAATAAAAATTTGCATGTAATATTTAAATATGTATTATAGCTCTTTCTGAAATAAGGCAGGGTATGAATAAATGAAGAGCAGAAGGGAAGAAAGAACCACAAATGTGGGAGACACTTCACTGGGAAACTTCTATTAAAGAAAAAAACAGCAAGATTCTAGATTATCCATGATACTTCAGTTGAGATCTGTTAAGAATCATTACTCTTCCAATTTTATGTTTTATGTACTTTCTCCCTGAGTGTTTCCTAAGTTAAAAAAAATTTTGAAAAGCTATCTAATAAATTGCTTCAGTAAAAGTAATATCCAGATCACTTAATGCCTTAAGTACAATATTTGGAATGTACAATTGACCTTTAACACAGGATTAAAGGACACTGACCCCTTGCACACTTAAAAATGGAGTGTAGCTTTTGACACCCCAAAAATTTAACTACTAATAGCCTACTACTGACCAGAAGCTTTAACGATAACATAAATTGTCAATTAACACACACTTTGCATGTTATATGTGTTATATACTGTATTCTTACAATAAAGGAAGCTAGGGGAAAATACATTATAAAGAAAATCACAGGGAAGAGAAGATATATTTACAGTACCATACTGTATTTACCCAAGAAAATGCACATATAAGTGGATCTGCGCAGTTCAAACCTGTGTTGTCAACAGTAGTTTTCAGTTGAATAATTAACAACAAAATACCCAGTTTGAGTCAGTTCAACAGTTCAAAAGATTTTAGGCTTAACCTTATAAAACTGCCAATTTTGAGCTTGTTTAACCTATAAAACTAACAATTTCCTATGGCTCACCTAATATATATCTCAGAACTCTCAGCAGTATGTTAATTATCTTTAATAATTAATGCCACTTGATTCATGCCAGAGAATTCCCACAATCTTCAGCCAGAAAAGGATGCACCATGGAATGTGGTGGGCTTGGAGTTGCTTATTGAAGAGTTCTGAATATATCTGGCAGGAATTCAAAACCTGGGCTTTGCATATTAATCAATGGTTGCATTTGTGATTATTCAGAAAGCAAAACTAAACAAAACGTTCAGTTTTTGAAGACTGGGACATGATAAACATTTTCAGTTTCTGAGTTATAAGTAAAATTCACCCAACAGTCAAAAATGCGTTGTTAAATATCATGCAGTAACAAGAGAGCTAGACATTCATTTAAAGAACATTTGCAAAGACTTCTTATTTCTTTTATTCAAACTGCAGGTTTTTTACAGCTCAATGGGTAAAAAGAACCAGTCTAAGTACCAAACAGAGTGGACAACTATTAATAAGGAGCAATAAACAAAATACACACCTCCTCCAAAATTTACCTCTTCCTCAAGATTATTCAGGAAGAAATAATCCAGCTGTTTTAATCAGTCCTCATTCCTCTTTAGAAAGTAGGCAACAGACGGGGGAAATGGTCCAATACAAAGGGTACTTTTGAAAAGTCTAAGAAAAATGTACCAATGGTCTCACTTTTATCTTAAAAAGGGGAGAGAAGAGGAAAAAAAAAAGAGAGAGAATAGAAAAATAAAAGAAAAGGAAAAAGAAAAGAAAGAAGAAAATTCATATTAACATCTAACAAATGAGATAATAAAGCAGGAAAATTCAGTGGTTCTACTAGTCCAGAGAATGACAATTTCATTCATTCAAAAAAATATTTACTAAGAATTCATTATACCAGACACAAGGGATGAAACAGTAAACAGAAGTGACAAAGTCCCTGTACTCAATTTCCATTATAATCTAATGGAAAAGAAAGATAATAATGACACAAATTACATTTACTATGGAGAAAATGAAAGCCAGTAAAAAAGGCAGAGAGGAAGGCAGGGCTTTCTTCTAAGAGGGTGAGTAAAGGCAGAACTTGACTGGAATATTTGAAGAGACCAGAAGGGAGGAGCCGGGCAAGCTTTGCAGATCACTTAATGAAGGCACTTTCCAGGAGAAAAGAACACAAATGCAAAGGCCCTGAAGTGAGAGAATACTTGGCATATTTGAGAAAGAGTGAGGAGGCCACATGACTGGAGCAAAATGATTTACAACAAATCCAAGGACTCTGAACTTGAGTGACTGGAACGAAGGTAGTATTACTAACATCAACCGTCAAGTTAAAAGGAAGAAACTCATTTCCGGGAGGGCGAAAGCTGAGATTTAGTGAACCTCTACAGGTCACAGTTTCTACAGGACCTTCCAGTGGGGAATGAATTTTTACAGAACTAGAGATAGGGACATGGAAGTCATCGATAGAGAGATGATGGCCCAATCTGCAGGAACAGTAAAGAAGTGGAAGAAACAAGCATAAAGACACAAAATACAGACCCCAGGGGCATGCCTGCATTTAGCAGGAGGGAAGAAGAGAGGCAGAGGAAAAGAGCCAGCCAACCTTACAGGAACACTGTGGCTGCGATTACATGTGTGAGAGAGAGAAAGTATGTGGGTATGGGAGAGAGCACACGTGTATGCACGTGAGCCAAGCACACGCATGTGTGTTTAGGGGAAACGGAAAGGGGAAGGCATGTGCGGAGGAACACACACATGTTAACAACATTGAGCATTAACTTGTTATCTTCCTTTGTAAAATTTTTGATATTTTGGAAATTAACATTTGTAACTTGTTTTAATTTTCAGAACTCCAGTTGTTAGCATCTAAGAGCATTTTCACCAAGGTCCACTGTATTTATTTTATTAGTAACAACTTCTTTACTAGATACAATATGACCTGCTTTAGCCATAAGCCTTGAACATGCTAATTTTAATGGGAAAAAAAAAAAACCCTCAAGTGAGAAACTGTTCCAGAAACAAAACAAAACAAAAAACCCTTGAGAATTAACAGGATCCATTCTGAGAATACTGATATAATCAATACTAAAAATAAAATATACAATAAAACATTAAGGAGTATGATGTAAAGTGGTTAAAATATTCAGAACTGGTTAAAGATTCTTTCTTCAGGTTTTTTATCTTATCTAAGATCCTAACTTTTTTCACTAAATGATTTCACTGCTAATTAATTGCAAATAAATATTTCACTTAAAAATTAAGAGAAACTGTAGTTTTTTATTAGATTTTTTAATAATATTTATATTATATTTTGTTATACATTTATGAAGAGTAATAAATAAACCATAAATCACAAAAGGATAGGGTGCTACTGAAGGGTTTATTGTTTAAATTTTAAAATGATTTAGAACAGATCAATTATCAGTAAGGAAAGTGAACCAGTAATCAAAAACCTCCCAACAAATAAAATTTCGTATCAGAGAGCTTCACTACTGCATTCTACCAAACATTTAAGGACGAATTAATACCAACCCTTCTTCAATTATTCCAAAATATAAGACAGAACACTCTCATACTGATTATAAAAGGCCAGCATTATCTTGATATCAAAAGCAGACAAGGACACTACAAGAAAAGTAAATTACAGGGGCACCTGAATGGCTCAGTCAGTTAAGCATCGTTTCAGCTCAGGTCATGATCTCAGGGTCATGAGATCAGGCCCTGTTTCTCACTCAGTGTTAGTTCACTTGAGATTCTCTCTCACATTCTCCCTTTGCCCCCTCCCCACACACTCTAATAAATACATACTTAAAAAGTTATTTATGGAACAACATCCCTGATGAACATAGTAGCAAAATCCTCAACAAAATATTAAGCAAACTGAATCCAACAGTACATTAGAAGGATCCCACACCATGGTCAAGTGTGATTCATACAGGGATCAAAGGATGGTTCAATATCCACAAATCAATCAATGTCCATACCACATTAACAAAATGAAGGATAAAAATCATATCAGTATCTCACTAGATACAGAAAAAGCATATGACAACATTCAACATCCATTTATGAGAAAAACTCTCAATCTAGATGATATACAGGGAATGTACCTCAACATAAAGGCCCTATTTGACAAGCCCATAGCTAATATCATACTCAAGGATGAAAAGCTAAAAGCTCTTCCTCTAAGATCAGGAATAAGACAAGGATGCCCACTTTCAACATGTTTATTCAGAAAAGTACTGGAAATCCTACAGGGAGCAATTAAGCAAGAAAAAGAAATAAAAGGCCTACAAATCAGAAAGGAAGAAGTAAAACTGTAACTATTTCTATACGACATATTACATAAATAACTCTAAAGACTCCAACAAAATATTGTCAGAACTGGGGCACCTGGGTGGCTCAGTCATTAAGCATCTGCCTTCAGCTTGGGTCATGATCCCAGAGTCCTGGGATCGAGCCCCGCATCAAGCCCCACATCAAGCCCCTCATCGAGCCTGGCATCAGGCTCCCTGCTCAGAGGGAAGGCCTGCTTCTCCCTCTCCCACTCCCCGCTTGTGTTTCCTCTCTCGCTGTCCCTCTCTTTCTCTCTGTGAAATAAAGTATAAAGTCTTAAAAAAAAAAAACAAAAAACCACTGTCAGAACTAATAAACAAATGCAGTAAAGCTTCAGAATACAAAATCATTAAAAGAGTTGTGTTTCTACACACTCACAGTGAGCCGGAGTACTGAGCATTTTTTCAGTGGGATGCTAGTACCTCTAGGGATTCATTGATCTGAAAGAGGGTGTGGGGCTTGTCTTTGCTGAGACTATTTTCCATCTCTGCAGAGAAGTTAACTTGCAGAAAACTAATAGTACAAATAATTCCTGTCCACAAAAATGCAAATTGTGTCTAGTGGAACTAAAGAGTTTTGCCAGCTTTTGCATCCATTTGCATCTATTTTAGCTTGATTAATCTCTAACAGTAAGGCACTCTGAATTCTCCTTTGAATGAAATCTCCTTTGAATCGAGTTGTAACACTTCACTGGTTCCTTCATTAGTTAATGAGTTAAATATCCTCGGCATGTGTTCATTTTATATTTGTATGAGAGTCATGATTATATCTTCGTAAACTTTATCCTTCAATAAAATGAATAAAAGATTATCTCTATCCTTTCTCAAAAACTCACAATATAGTAAAAGGAAATAGAAACATCCGTAATTAACTAGAATGAGATGAAGTATTAAGACCTGGATATGAACAACATACTATAAGAAGTAAAATCAAAACATTTGGTTCTATTTTTATTTTTATTTTATTTTATTTTTCTATCTGAAAGGTTTCAGAAAGCCTTACATCTTAAGTTACAATTATATAAGAAGGGGCCAAAACTTGGGCCAACCCAGCCCAATGCTTGTTTTTGTATAGTCCATAAGCTAACATTTTTAAATGTATGGGGGAACAAACAAACAAAAAAAAGAGGATGATTATCTAATGACATGTGAAAATTACAAAAAATTCAAATATGTGTCCATAAATAAAGTTTTATTGGAACATAGCCACGCTCATTTATGTATTATCTATGGCTACTTTCATGTTACAGTGACAGAGCTGAGTAGCTATGAGGACCTTATGAGCCACTCATCAATTCATACTGCGGCTCAGCACACCATACACCGTACTATGAAGCTAGAACACAGCAGCATTGCAAGTTCCCCATGTATCACCATACCATGTGCTTAAAATCACTAATTTGTACACAATATATCAAAAATAAGCCAAGAAGAGATAAGTGGACTACCAATGTCATGCTTTTAAGACATAAGAGAATGTGAGTTTCGTTATCAAATAAGATCGCAAAAAAACTGTGTTTATTATGTGCTGACACTACAGCCGTGCTGAAAGAAAGAATATAGATCAAACATCACCAACTATGCACTCACCACAATATTCTCAACTCACAGGAAAACAACAATCTGAAAAGTGAGAAAACTCTAAAACGGAGTAAGTGCGTAAAGCATCACACAAAATTAAAATTTCTTCACAAAAATAAAAACAAGGCTGCATCAGGAGTAAATTCTCAAGTAGATACTTGTCAGCGATAAGTGAAAGGAAAGTGGCAAGGAAAGCCACTGGCTAATGGTGAATCAATTAAATCATGT
Organism: Mustela erminea; assembly: GCF_009829155.1. Lineage (NCBI taxonomy): Eukaryota > Metazoa > Chordata > Mammalia > Carnivora > Mustelidae > Mustela > Mustela erminea. The sequence continues at coordinate 24,381,537 of NC_045622.1, forward strand.
TTGACTGTAGCAAAGAAATCCACAGAAAACAAACTGATTTAAGCCTAATAGTCTTTCAGTAAGTACAGGCTTGAATACGCTTGAGGGCATTGAGAGCAAAATTAAGAGTCAATATGAAAATGAGGCAAAATGATTTCAAGTGGTTTCCCTTAACTCTTGATGAGTCAACAAACGTAACCAATACTGTGAAGCTACTAAGGAGTCAATGCGACTTTAAAGTGGCTGAAGAATTAGCCCCATGTGCAGTCTGCCTAGGACAACTACAGCTGACAATGTTCTGAAATAAATTCAACAAACATTCATTCAGTGCAAGTGGAATCTACTAAGATACTTCATGCCAATTTTGGTAAAAAAATATGGGTGAAACGGAAAAAGTTCAGTTGGACCTGTTTTCGATCTCTGTTAACAAATGCTAAATGGTTTTTATAATTAAGTTTTTGCTGCATATTTGATGCTATTTCTCACTGAATCTAACCTAAAATTGCAAAGCAAAACATAGCTTATGAGAAACACTGATCAATGTTAGAATCACAATCACGAGCTGTCATACATATTTTCCAACATACCAAACACTAAAACAAGAAGAGAGATCTCCATTACCACAAAAATTTGCAGTGAACATATTTTCTGAACTCAAACTACAGTTCCAGCAAGGTTTTTCGGAAAATGTCCACACTGCAAAATCCATTTAACTTTGCAATGGAGCAGCTTCAACCTCATCTTTAATGGGATGTTTGTAATATTATGTTATATTAAAAGGTCAATATCAAGAGAAGAATCTAATAGAATTCTATAAATGCTTCCCAAGAGAAAAATATGCTCAATTAAAATCACATGCTGATGAACTGGTTGGGATACGCATTTGGCAATTCCTGAGTGAAAAGGCATTTTCAAAAATCAAATATGTAAAAACTCATTACAGATCATCAGTGACATGAATATTTGCATTCAAATTTTGGTGGTAAGAAACATTAACTTTACTACGATTTAGTAAAATGTTATTCTTCACAAAAGGAATTTCACCATTCTTATTAAAGACCCAAACCACAAAAAGTTGTAACAGATTAAATGTGTATCTCAAACCATCATGTATAAAACTACACTGAATAGGATTTTTCTACCCAATCCTCAATAAAAAGTGCTTTTCCAAAAAAAAAAAAAAAAAGTGCTTTTCCAGCATTTCAGTAAATGTAACTCCATTCTTCAGGTTGATTAAGCCAAAAAATGTAGTCACCTTTAACATCTCTTTAGCTCACTCTCTAACATCCCACTAATCCGCAAAAACAGTAGGTTTTATCTGCAGAACTCTCTCTAGAATCTAACCATTTTTCACCTTATCTACCATTCCAGTTCAAGCTACTGTTACTGTTCACCTATAATAATAACCTTCTAACTGGTCTTATTTCTTCTTTTGCCTCCCTTTTTAGCCTATTCACAGAAATCAGAGACTTCCTTTAAAATTTTAAGACAGATCATGTCACTTTTCAGCCAAAAAATCCTTCAATGGTTTCCCATCTCACTCAGCAAAGAAACCAAAGTCTTTATAAAGTACCACAGGAAACTACATGATCTGCTCTCTATCCACCCAAACCACTCTCTGGCCTCATCTCCTTCTACTTTCCCCTGGCTTGTTCAATTTCAGCCACATGTCCTATTTGCGTTTCTTCCAGCTTACTTTTTATTCCTATGCGATAACTTGTCCTTCCAATGCCTAAAATGATGCTTCCAGATAAGCACACTCACTCCCTCACATCCTTCTGCTCAAATTTTACCTTCTCCCAGAGGCCTTCTGTGGCCTCTATTATAAAGCTACCAACCGGGCGCCTGGGTGGCTCAGTGGGTTAAGCCGCTGCCTTCGGCTCAGGTCATGATCTCAGGGTCCTGGGATCGAGTCCCACATCGGGCTCTCTGCTCAGCAGGGAGCCTGCTTCCTCCTCTCTCTCTGCCTGCGTCTCTGCCTACTTGTGATCTCTCTCTGTCAAATAAATAAATAAAATCTTTATAAAAAAAAAAAATAAAAAAAAAAAAATAAAGCTACCAACCATCCTTTCCCACATTATCCTACCACTCTGTAACTCCACTACTCTGCATAAATTTCTACAATAGCACCTACCATCATTTGACATACTATATACTTAATTATTTCCGTCTCCTCTTAAACCATTAAAATATAAGCTGCATGAAGGCAGGAAGCTGGTGTGTTTTGCTCAGGGCTCTGCACACATTGCTTAGAAGAGATTATTTGCTCAATAGCTACTTTCTGAATAAAATAAGAAAGCAACACTAAAAAAGTTCATAAGGATTCATCAGTTCCTTCTCCTTATAGAAGTAAACTATATACACATATATATGCATAAAACTGATTTACCATCGTGCTAAGTGTTTCTTCCCAATCAGGCCGCTCTCGAGGGTGAACATTTCTATGTAGTTCTGGGACAAAATCATCCTCTTCAGAATGTACCGAAGACTTCATCTTCCTAGAGATAAAAACATGAGAGACTATGGTAAGAAGTCCCAACTGTATGAAAACCTTCCAGTAATTATAATTCAAAAAATAGAAAATTATGTCAGATTTGAAGTTTAATTAACAGCTTTAGTGGTTAGTACTGATTCCCCATTTGTACTCTGGCCTTCAGGTATCTTTCCTAATGTACCTAATACCCGCTTTTATTCCAAAAGATAAATGTAAAGTTAATAATTTTGTAATTCTCATGGTCTGTGGTAATTATTATGTAAGACTGATTTTATCTGTTTAACCCAGTAGGAACCTAGAAAAGATTTGCAACAGCCACCAATATTAATGGAACTGTGCTAAGCATTAGTAAAATTCCAGGATTAATAAAATTCTAGGAATATAGCACTGTATTGATTAGTAAAATTCTAGGAATATAGCCTAAGAAATTCCAGGAATATACACTCTCAAGAACAACAATGAAGGCTAAGCAAAACATATGAAACAACTTTTCTAAAGGCACAGGAAAGCAATCAATACAAGTAGGAGCTCTGGGGCTCCATTCTCTGAGAGCTTACAAAGCAAATTCCACATTTAAATATTACTTTTGTATAAGAGATTTTCTAAATCAATAATGAAAATAAGGCCCAAGCATAATATTGTAGGCTTACTGGACTAAGCTGGCAGAGGTTGTACGCTGCAGTTGCCAAAGCAGATGGGGCTTCAGTGTGACAAATGACCCCTAAAAAGACGTGTAGAGAAAGAACCCATAAATCTACATGGAAATTCCCCTGAAACCATTAATTAATACCAGAGCCTACAAGTATGCAGGACAAGATGCTGAGAAACCTATCCAAAAACAGCTGATAGGCAACTAAAGAGCCAACAGGACATTTCTGCAGCCCAGTCATGCTGTAGAGATGGAGGCTGGCAAGCAAGCACTGTCAAGATGGAGGAGCATTGAAAAAAGAAAAGAAACCCTGGGCTCCTGAGACACCAGAAAAGCCATGCCTTAGGAGTAAGGACAAACTAGCAATATATGAACTCTAATAAATCCAAAAACCAAGACTTTATAGCATTAGAAATGCCAGTTAAAAAATAACAATAATAATAACTCTCTTCAGAGGAAAATAACATTCTACAGACCCTCTGCAAATATTTTACCCAATCTAGTATCCAATAAACATTACAAGGCATGCTTTAAAAAAATTAAAAATAAATTTTAATTAACATAAGCAAATCAGCAAAAATTGGAGAAAAAGTCAAAACAGAGACTCACATTTGTTTCAGACTTTAAAATTATCAGAAAGGGACTTTAAAATGCTTATGATGGAGTTCTGCCTTCTGCTTATGATGTAGTGAAAGCTGTAAAAAGCACTGCATCCAGCCAAACAAGACAAAAGGAAAGATAACCTAAGAAATCATAACTTTTCTCGGATATATCAGAAAACTGAGGCAACCAGCTAGTCTGAACACTAAAGACAGGACTCTCCACGATGAGCTGGTTCGCAAGCAATTATTGCTTAGAGCAAAGCAGGAAAGAAGACAGAAGCTAGTAAGAAGAAATCAGTTAAATTCTCACCAAGTTTTATCAAGTTTTAAATCAAAACTAAAAACATTTATGATTATTAAGTTCAATAACATTTTTTAAAACTAGATGAAAAGATTAAGAATTTTAAGAGACAATTGGAATCTGCAAAACAATCAAATGCCCATCCTGAAAGTGAAAAATGCAGCATCTGAAATTAAGAAGTCACTGGATGGGTTTAACAGAACAACTGATATGGCTAAAGAGAGAATTAGTGAACTAGAAGACAGCTCAGTAGAAAATATCCACCCTGGCGCAGACAAATAAAAAAGAGAAATACACAAAACAACACAAAACATGAGACTTGACTAAGAAGGTCTCAAATATGTCTAAATTAGAAAATCAGAGACAAGGGAGATGATGAAAAAGAAAACAAGACAACAGCAATATTTGAAAAATAATGGCTAAAATGTTTTCAAAACTTTCAGAAGTCATCAAGTAGAGATTCAAAAAGTCCAATGTCCATTAAGCAGGATAAAAAAAAACTCAGCATATATTACAACTTATTAAAATACACCAAATTTACTTAAAAAACAAAGTCTACTTGAAATTCTTAAAAGCAGCCAGAGAATAAAAGACAGGTTGACTTCAAAGACACAACGATAACAATGTAGGAGGACATTTCAATGGAAATGAAAAGACAATGGAGTAAACCTTCAGCATAGTAAGAGGAAAAAATAGTGCCAAACTAAAATCCTCTAACATCATTCATTAAGTCATCCATTAAAAAGGCAGGGAAAATGGGGTGCCTGGGTGGCTCAGTTGGTTAAGTGTCTAACTCTTTGTATCAGCTCAGGTCTTGATCTCAGGGTCAGGAGTTCAGGCTCCACATAGTGGGCATGGAGTACACTTAATTAAAAAAAAAAAAGTAGGGGAAATAAGTTATTTTCAACAAAAGCTGAAAAAATTTATCATCAAGAAACCTACAATAAAAGAAATAGTAGAGTTCTTCTGACTGAAGGAAACTGAGCCTTCAGTCAGAAAACTACAGAAATTTATGAAAAGCACAAGGAAAAAGTGAGAAAGTATAAGTAAATAATGGTTTACAAACTGACACAGAAATAAAAACAGTATCCTATAAGTTTTATAATAGACATAAAAAAGCACAAAGGATAGGAGAGACATATGCAGTCAATTAATACAGAAATTCTCAATTGGGTAGGAGATGAAATAAGCACTATTTTAGAAATGAATATGGTTTGATCTTCACAGTAACTATTAGAATAATAGTAAATAAATGTATAACTAAAAACCTAAAAACAGAAAATCTTTCAGAATAAAGCATATTTGATTAACCCAGAAGAAAGCAGAGAAAGGAAGAATAAAGGTACAAAGAATGAATAAGACGAATTAAAAAATAAGTATGAAGGTGGCAGAATTCAATTCAAACACATTATTAATAATTATTAAAGTGACCAGACTAGTTAACAAGCATGTGGAGCAACTGGAACCTGCATTTATAGCTGGTAGGAATTGAAATTGTGCAGCCACTATAGAAAAAGTTTGGCAGTTTCTCAAAATATTAAATAGAAAATACCATATAATTCAGCAATTCCATTTCTAGATATTTAACAAAGAAAAATAAAAACATAGGTCCACCATGAATTTATACATGAATATTCATACCAGTATTCTTTATAATATACAAAAAGTAGAAACAACCAAAATGGTAATTACCTTAAGAATGGACAAACAAAATGTACCAATCTATATAATAAAATATTATTCAACCATAAAAACAAAAAGAATGAAATCCTGATTCATGCTACCATGAGAATGAACAGTTAAAACATGCTAAATGAAAGAAGTCAGACACAAAAGACCGTATGTTTTATTATTGCATATATATAAAATGTCCAAAAATAATAAAATTCACAGAAGACAAAAGTATACCTGGTGGCTGCCATGGGCTGGGAAGAGGAAGACATGGAAAATTATCACAAGCATACCTCATTTCATTTCTCTTCATTCTATGACACTTAACAGATACTGCATTTTTTTAAAAATTGAAGGTTTGTGGCAACCCTGTGTCAAGGTAAGGTATCAGCACCATTTTTCCAACAGCATTTGTTCACTTCATGTCTCTGTTACGTTTGAGTAATTCTAGTAGTTCAAACTTTTTCATGGCTATTGTATTTGTTATGGTGATCTGTGATCTATTATCTCCGATTTTATCATAATAATTGTTCTGGGATGCCACCAACTATGGCTACACAAGATGCCAAACCTAATAAATGCATTTTTCTGATCCCTCCACCAACGGGCCATTGTGTTCTGACTGCTCCACCAACCAGCCATTCCCCCCATCTCTCTCCCTCTCTTCATACCTCCCTATTCCAAGACAAAACAATATAGAAATTAGGCCAATTAATAACTCTAAGATAGCCTCTAAGTGTTCAAGTGAAAAGGAGAGTCAAATGTCTCTCACTTTATTTATTTGTTTGTTTGTTTATTTTAGAAAAGGAGAGTGAGAGGGAAAGGCAGAGGGCAAGGGAGAGAGAGAATCTTATAGCAGGCTCCACACCCAGCACAGAACCCAATGCGGGGCTTGATCTCACGACCCTGAAATCATGAACTGAGCCAAAATCAAGAGTCAAATACTTAAGCGACTGAGCCACCCAAGCAGCCCCTCTTTTCCCCAAATGTCTCTCACTTTATATCAACAGCTAGAACTTATTAAGTTTTGTAGAGAAATTTTGTCAAAAGCCAGGATAAGCCAAAAGCTAGGTCTTGTATGCCAAACAGCCAAGTTATGAATGCAAAGGAAAAATTCTTGCATTTCCTACTCAAATGAACACATGGATGATTAAAAAAGCAAAACAGCCTTATCACTCATATGGAGAAAAATTTAGTGGTCTGGATAGAAGATCAAACCACCCACAACATTCCCTTAAAACCAAAGCCTAATCCAGAGCAAGGCCCTAACTCTCTTCCATTCTGTGAAGGCTGAGAGAGAGGAGGAAGCTACAGAAGAGTCTGAAACTAGCAGAAGTTAATTCATGAAGTTTAAGGAAAGAAGCCAGCCATCTCCATAACAGTGCAAAATGAAGGAGCAAGTGCTAATGCAGAAGCTGTAGCAACTTACCCAGTAGGTTTACCGAGGATAATTAGTGATAGTGGACACACTAAACAACAGATTTTCAATACAGACAAAACAGCCTTAAATTGGAAGAAGATGCCATCCAGAACTTTCATAGCTAGAGAAGACAGGTCAATGCTTGGCTTCAAAGCTTTAAAGGACAGACTGGCTCTCTTGTTAGGAGCTAATGCAGCTGGTGACTTTAAGTTGAAGCCAGTACTCATTTACCATTCTGAAAATGCTAAGACCCTTAAGAATTATACTAAATCTACTCTGCCTGTGCTCTGTAAATGTAATTAAAAAAAAAAAAAGCCTGGGTAACAGCACATCTGTTTACAACATGGTTTACTGAATATTCTA